>NC_057803.1:15518928-15891545 GCF_018294505.1 Triticum aestivum
TTTTGATGGTGCCCTATTTAACGTGAATGCGGCCGTCTCTAGAGCATATCCCCAAAACGATAGCGGTAAATCAATAAGAGACATCATAGATCGCACCATATCTAGTAAAGTACGATTATGACATTCGGACACACCATTACGTTGTGGTGTTCCGGGTGGCGTGAGTTGCGAAACTATTCCACATTGTTTCAAATGTACACCAAACTCGTAACTCAAATATTCTCCTCCACGATCAGATCGTAGGAATTTTATTTTCTTGTTACAATGATTTTCAACTTCACTCCGAAATTCTTTGAACTTTTCAAACGTTTCAGACTTATGTTTCATTAAGTAGATATACCCATATCTGCTTAAGTCATCTGTGAAGGTGAGAAAATAACGATATCCGCCACAAGCCTCAATATTCATCGGACCACATACATCTGTATGTATGATTTCCAATAAATCTGTTGCTCTCTCCATAGTACCGGAGAACGGTGTTTTTGTCATCTTACCCATAAGGCACGGTTTGCAAGTACCAAGTGATTCATAATCAAGTGGTTCCAAAAGCCCATCAGTATGGAGTTTCTTCATGCGCTTTATACCGATATGACCTAAACGGCAGTGCCACAAATAAGTTGCACCATCATTATCAACTCTGCATCTTTTGGCTTCAACACTATGAATATGTGTGCCACTACTATCGAGATTCAATAAGAATAGACCACTCTTTAAGGGTGCATGACCATAAAAGATATTACTCATATAAATAGAACAACCATTATTCTCAGATTTAAATGAATAACCGTCTCGCATCAAACAAGATCCAGATATAATGTTCATGCTCAACGCTAGCACCAAATAACAATTGTTTAGGTCTAATATTAACCCCGAAGGTAGATGTAGAGGTAGCGTGCCGACTGTGATCACATCGACTTTGGAACCGTTTCCCACGCGCATCGTCACCTCGTCCTTAGCCAATTTTCGCTTAATCCGTAGTCCCTGTTTCGAGTTGCAAATATTAGCAACAGAACCAGTATCAAATACCCAGGTGCTACTACGAGCATTAGTAAGGTACACATCAATAACATGTATATCACATTTACCTTTGTTCACCTTGCCATCCTTCTTATCCGCCAAATACTTGGGGCAGTTCTGCTTCCAGTGACCAGTCTGCTCGCAGTAGAAGCACTCAGTTTCAGGCTTAGGTCCAGGTTTGGGTTTCTTCTCTTGAGTAGCAACTTGCTTGCTGTTCTTTTTTGAAGTTCCCCTTCTTCTTCCCTTTGCCCTTTTTCTTGAAACTAGTGGTCTTGTTGACCATCAACACTTGATGCTCCTTCTTGATTTCTCCTTCCGCAGCTTTCAGCATTGCGAAGAGCTCGGGAATAGTCTTATTCATCCCTTGCATATTATAGTTCATCACGAAGCTCTTGTAGCTTGGTGGCAGTGATTGGAGAATTCTGTCAATGACGCAATCATCTGGAAGATTAACTCCCAATTGAATCAAGTGATTATTATACTCAGACATTTTGAGTATATGCTCACTGACAGAACTGTTCTCCTCCATCTTACAGCTATAGAACTTATTGGAGACTTCATATCTCTCAATCCGGGCATTTGCTTGAAATATTAACTTCAACTCCTGGAACATCTCATATGCTCCATGACGTTCAAAACGTCGTTGAAGTCCCGATTCTAAGCCGTAAAGCATGGCACACTGAACTATCGAGTAGTCATTAGCTTTGCTCTGCCAGACGTTCATAACATCTGGTGTTGCTCCAGCAGCAGGCCTGGCACCCAGCGGTGCTTCCAGGACGTAATTCTTCTGTGCAGCAATGAGGATAATCCTCAAGTTACGGACCCAGTCCGTGTAATTGCTACCATCATCTTTCAACTTTGCTTTCTCAAGGAACGCATTAAAATTCAACGGAACAACAACACGAGCCATCTATCTACAATCAAGCATAAACAAGCAAGATACTATCAGGTACTAAGTTTCGTGATAAATTTAAGTTCAATTAATTTACTTAAAGAACTCCCACTTAGATAGACATCCCTCTAATCCTCTAAGTGATTACGTGATCCAAATCAACTAAACCATGTCCGATCATCATGTGAGATGGAGTAGTTTCATTGGTGAACATCACTATGTTGATCATATCTACTATATGATTCATGCTCGACCTTTCGGTCTCTGTGTTCCGAGGCCATATCTGTATATGCTTGGCTCGTCAAGTATAACCTGAGTATTCCGCGTGTGCAACTGTTTTGCACCCGCTGTATTTGAACGTAGAGCCTATCACACCCGATCATCACGTGGTGTCTCACCACGAAGAACTTTCGCAACGGTGCATACTCAGGGAGAACACTTCTTGATAATTAGTGAGAGATCATCTTATAATGCTACCGTCAATCAAAGCAAGATAAGATGCATAAAAGATAAACATCGCATGCAATCAATATAAGTGATATGATATGGCCATCATCATCTTGTGCTTGTGATCTCCATCTTCGAAGCACCGTCGTATCACCATCTTCATCGGCGCGACACCTTGATCTCCATCGTAGCATCGTTGTCGTCTCGCCAATCTTATGCTTCCACGACTATCACTACCGCTTAGTGATAAAGTAAAGCATTACAGCGCGATTGCATTGCATACAATAAAGTGACAACCATATGGCTCCTGCCAGTTGCCGATAAGTCGGTTACAAAACATGATCATCTCATACAATAAAATTTAGCATCATGTCTTGACCATATCACATCACAACATGCCCTGCAAAAACAAGTTAGACGTCCTCTACTTTGTTGTTGCAAGTTTTTCGTGGTTGCTACGGGCTTAAGCAAGAACCAATCTTACCTACGCATCAAAACCACAACGATAGTTTGTCAAGTTGGTGTTGTTTTCACCTTCGCAAGGACCGGGCGTAGCCACACTCGGTTCAACTAAAGTTGAAGAAACTGTCACCCGCAAGCCACCTCTGTGCAAAGCACGTCGGGAGAACCGGTCTCGCGTAAGCGTACGCGTAATGTTGGTCCGGGCCGCTTCGTCCAACAATACCGCCGAACCAAAGTATGACATGCTGGTAAGCAATATGACTTATATCTCCCACAACTCATTTGTGTTCTACTCGTGCATATAACATCAACATATAAAACCTAGGCTCGGATGCCACTGTTGGGGAACATAGTAATTTCAAAAAATTTCCTACGCACACGCAAGATCATGGTGATGCATAGCAACGAGAGGGGAGAGTGTGATCTACGTACCCTTGTAGACCGACAGCGGAAGCGTTAGCACAACGCGGTTGATGTAGTCGTACGTCTTCACGGCCCGACCGATCAAGCACCGAAACTACGGCACCTCCGAGTTTTAGCACACGTTCAGCTCGATGACGATCCCCGGACTCCGATCCAGCAAAGTGTCGGGGAAGAGTTCCGTCAGCACGACGGCGTGGTGACGATCTTGATGTTCTACCGTCGCAGGGCTTCGCCTAAGCACCGCTACAATATTATCGAGGATTATGGTGGAAGGGGGCACCGCACACGGCTAAGAGAAAGATCACGTGGATCAACTTGTGTCTATGGGGTGCCTCTTTCCTCCGTATATAAAGGATCCAAGGGGGGGTGCGGCCGGCCCTAGTAGGAGGCGCGCAGGAGGAGTCCTACTCCTACCGGGAGTAGGACTCCCCTCCCTTTCCTTGTCCAAGTAGGAGAGGGGGAAGGAAGGGAGAGAGGACAGGGGGGCGCCGCCCCTCCCTCCTTGTCCAATTCGGACTAGGGGGAGAGGGGGCGCGCGGCCTGCCCTGGCAGCCCCTCCTCTTCTCCACTTTAGGCCCATGAGGCCCATTAACCCCCCGGGGGGTTCCGGTAACCCCCCGGTGCTCCGGTTTTATCCGAAACTTCCCCGGAACACTTCCGGTGTCTGAATATAGCCGTCCAATATATCAATCTTTATGTCTCGACCATTTCGAGACTCCTCGTTATGTCCATGATCATATTCGGGACTCCGAACTAACTTCGGTACATCAAAACTCATAAACTCATAATATAATTGTCATTGAAACCTTAAGCATGCGGACCCTACGGGTTCGAGAACAATGTAGACATGACCGAGACACGTCTCCAGTCAATAACCAATAGCGGAACCTGGATGCTCATATTGGCTCCCACATATTCTACGAAGATCTTTATCGGTCAGACCGCATAACAACATACGTTGTTCCCTTTGTCATCGGTATGTTACTTGCCCGAGATTCGATCGTTGGTATCTCAATACCTAGTTCAATATCGTTACCGGCAAGTCTCTTTACTCGTTTCGTAATACATCATCTCGCAACTAACTCATTAGTTGTAATGCTTGCAAGGCTTATGTGATGTGCATTACCGAGAGGGCCCAGAGATACCTCTCCGACATTCGAAGTGACAAATCCTAATCTCGAAATACGCCAACCCAACATGTACCTTTGGAGACACCTGTAGAGCACCTTTATAATCACCCATTTACGTTGTGACGTTTGGTAGCACACAAAGTATTCCTCTGGCAAACGGGAGTTGCATAATCTCATAGTCATAGGAACATGTATAAGTCATGAAGAAAGCAATATCAACATACTAAACGATCGGGTGCTAAGCTAATGGAATGGGTCATGTCAATCAGATCATTCACCTAATGATGTGATCCCGTTAATCAAATAACAACTTTTTGTCCATGGTTAGGAAACATAACCATCTTTGATTAACGAGCTAGTCAAGTAGAGGCATACTAGTGACACTCTGTTTGTCTATGTATTCACACATGTATTATGTTTCCGGTTAATACAATTCTAGCATGAATAATAAACATTTATCATGATATAAGGAAATAAATAATAACTTTATTATTGCCTCTAGGGCATATTTCCTTCAATTCTTCGCTTGAGAGTCGAGTTGCTTGAATCTCTTCACATCAGCAGCATTGATGGTGGGAGTGACAGAGGGAACATCATTCTCCACAACGTACTAGAGATCGTTATCAATTGCCTCAAGATGCATGCACATCTTATTCTTCCAGTAGGGGTAGTCCGTCCCATCGAAGGTAGGACACCCAGCAGAAACCTTGATCATACCTGCGGTCGACATAACTAAAACTCCAGGTGGTTAAACCAAAATCACACAGAACAAGGGACTACCTTGCTCTGATACCAATTGAAAGTGCATTATATCGACTAGAGGGGGGTGAATAGGTGATATTTATGAATTCTTCACTGGGGAATTTGCGGGTGAGGAAATTCCTGAGTGAAGAACTACTTGCAGTGGAATAAATACTCAGAAGTAAACATAGCAGTGCATGAGCATGTTCTCCATGATGAAATGAAAACAAGTACAGAGTACAGAAAGCATAAACACAGGATAACACAGGATAACACAAATAGACTGAAGAAATTGAATTGAGGAAATTGAGAAAGTCTTCAGTCAAAGTCTTCAAACAGATATGAACAAGCACTCAACACATAAAAGAGGAAATGGAAGGGTTGAGGAAACGGAACCAGGTAGCTTGGTGAAGACCATGATTTGGTAGACCAGTTCCAACTGCTGTGACAGTTGTACGTCTTGTTAGGGCGGCTAGGTATTTAAACCAGAGGACACACGGTCCCGGACACCCAGTTCTGAACACGCAGTTCAGAACACTCAGTCCTCACCTTCTTCCCCTTGAGCTAAGGTCACACAGACCTCAGCCAATCACTCGTGGTAAGTCTTCAGATGACTTCCAAACCTTCATAGACTTGGTCACTCGATGATCCACAATTTCCTCTTGGATACTCTAGACCATGATGCCTAACCGTCTGGAAGATGCACAGTCTTCAAAGGTAATAAGCGTCAGATCCAGGCAGGATCAATCTCTTTAGTGATGCTCAATCACTTTGGGTTTGTAGGTGTTTGAGTTTGTAGGTGTTTGGGTTTGGGTTTTCCTCACTTGATGATTTTCACTCAAAGTCCTCGGAGGATGGGATGCTCTCAAATGACAAGTGTCAGTTTCTCTCGGAGCAGCCAACCAGCTAGTGGTTGTAGGGGGCGGCTATTTATAGCCTAGGGAGCAGCCCGACATGATAAGACATAAATACCCTTCAATGATATGACCGTTAAGTGGGTAGATATTTTGGGACAGCTGGCGCATAGCACAACAACGGTCAGAATTTTGAGTATCAAATTCCTCAGGGCTATCATGTTCCTCACTGTGTAGGCAATCCGCACTGGCGAATTCCTAACTCCTCAGTCAGAACAAATTCCTTAGAGACCAGAAGAACTTCGTCTCTGTCACTGAAGAAATTTGACTGAACTGTATGAGATTTCCAATGGCTTCACTCGAAGGGATTGGTAGGTGGGATTTGAGTTGAGCATCACATGGAAACTTTTCCTTAGTATTTCCTCGACCCCCTTTAATAGTACAGTGTTTCCTATGACTCAAGAAAGAGAAAATGAAACTACGAAAACAAAAGTCTTCATGCTTCATGTTCCTCGTATGAATACCGGGTCTTCAGGATTGCACCAATTTCTTCACTATCAAAGTCTTCAGAAAGTCTTCAGAAAGCCAAAGTCTTCAGTTGAAGAACTTCATTTTTAGGGGTCGACTTTATCTGTAAATATCAAACTCCTCATAGACTTATGCACCTGTGTACACTCATAAACACATTAGTCCCTTCTTCAATACACCAAAATCACTAAGGGCACTAGATGCACTTACACTTCATATGTGTATGAGGTTTGCGGTTCGATTCTTAGCTGGGTCATGTATTTTGTGAATTTTTACATCTCGCATCGCGCAACTGATACGTCTCCAACGCATCTATAATTTTTGATTGCTCCATGCTATATTATCTACTATTTTGAACATTATTGGGATTTATTATCCACTTTTATATTATTTTTGGGACTAACCTATTAACCGGAGGCCCAGCCCAGAATTGGTGTTTTTTGCCTGTTTTAGGGTTTCGAAGAAAAGGAATATCAAACGGAGTCCAAAAGGAATGAAACCTTCGAGAGCGTGATTTTTAGGAAGATTATGATCCGGGAGACTTGAACCCTACGTCAAGAAAGAAAACAGGAGGCCACGAGGTAGGGGGCGCGCCTACCCCCCAGGCGCGCCCTCCACCCTCATGGGCCCCCTGTTGCTCCACCGACGTACTCCTTCCTCCTATATATACCTACGTACCCCCAAATGATCAGATACGTAGCCAAAACCCTAATTCCACCTCCATAAATTTCTGTATCCACGAGATCCCATCTTGGGGCCTGTTCCGGAGCACCGTCGGAGGGGGCATCGATCACGGAGGGCTTCTACATCAACACCATAGCCCATCCGATGAAGTGTGAGTAGTTTACTTCAGACCTACGGGTCCATAGTTAGTAGTTAGATGGCTTCTTCTCTCTTTTTGGATCTCAATACAATGTTCTCCCCCTCTCTTGAGGAGAACTATTTGATGTAATCTTCTTTTTGTGGTGTGTTTGTTGAGACCGATGAATTGTGGGTTTATGATCAAGTCTATCTATGAATAATATTTGAATCTTCTCTGAATTCTTTTATGTATGATTGGTTATCTTTACAAGTCTCTTCGAATTATCAGTTTGGTTTGGCCTCGATCTTTCTTGCAATGGGAGAAGTGCTTAGCTTTGGGTCCAATCTTGCGGAGTCCTTTCCTAGTGACAGTAGGGGCAGCAAGGCACGTATTGTATTGTTGCCATCGAGGATAACAAGATGGGGTTTTCTTCATATTGCATGAGTCTATCCCTCTACATCATGTCATCTTGCTTAAGGCGTTACTCTGTTTTTAACTTAATACTCTAGATGCATGCTGGATAGCGGTCGATGAGTGGAGTAATAGTAGTAGATGCAGGCAGGAGTCAGTCTACTTGTCTCGGACGTGATGCCTATATACATGATCATACCTAGATATTCTCATAACAATGCTCAATTCTGTCAATTGCTCAACAGTAATTTTTTCACCCACCGTAGAATGCTTATGCTCTCGAGAGAAGCCACTAGTGAAACCTATGGCCCCCGGGTCTATCTTTATCATATTAATCTCCTACTACTTTGTTATTTACTTTGCCTTTATTTTACTTTGCATCTTTATCACAAAAATACCAAAAATATTATCTTATCATATCTATCAGATCTCACTCTCGTAAGTGGCCTTATAGGGATTGACAACCCCTATTTGTGTTGGTTGCGAGGATTTATTTGTTTTGTGCAGGTACGAGGGACTTGCGCGTAGCCTCCTACTGGATTGATACCTTGGTTCTCAAAAACTGAGGGAAATACTTACGCTACTTTGCTGCATCATCCCTTCCTCTTCGGGGAAAACCAACGCAGTGCTCAAGAGGTAGCAAGAAGGATTTCTAGCACCGTTGCCGGGGAGGTCTATGCAAAAGTCAACATACCAAGTACCCATCACCTACCCTTATCTCCCGCATTACATTATTTGCCATTTGCCTCTCGTTTTCCTCTCCCCCACTTCACCCTTGCCGTTTTATTCGCCCTCTCTCTCTCTATCCTCCCTCTCTTTCTCTATTTGCCTCTTTTTGCCCGCTTGCTTTTTGTTTGCTTGTGTGTTAGTTTGCTTGCTTGTCACGATGGCTCAAGATAATACTAAATTGTGTGACTTCACCAATACCAACAACAATGATTTTATTAGCACTCTGATTGCTCCTCTTACCGATGCTGAATCTTGTGAAATTAATACTGCTTTGCTGAATCTTGTCATGAAAGATCTGTTTTCTGGCCTTCCTAGTGAAGATGCCGCTACCCATCTAAATAGCTTCGTTGATTTGTGTGACATGCAAAAGAAGAAAGATGTGGATAATGATATTCTTAAATTGAAACTATTTCCTTTTTCGCTTAGAGATCATGCTAAAGCTTGGTTTTCGTCTTTGCCTAAAAATAGTATTGATTCATGGAATAAGTGCAAAGATGCTTTTATCTCTAAGTATTTTCCTCCCGCTAAGATCATCTCTCTTAGAAACGATATTGTGAATTTTAAGCAACTTGGTCATGAACATGTTGCACAAGCTTGGGAGAGAATGAAATTAATGATACGTAATTGCCCTACTCATGGTTTAAATTTGTGGATGATTGTTCAGAATTTTTATGCCGGATTGAATTTTGCTTCTAGGAAATCTTTTAGATTCGGCCGCGGGAGGCACTTTTATGGAAATCACCTTAGGAGAAGCTACTAAACTCCTAGATAATATTATGGTTAATTATTCTCAATGGCATACTGAAAGATCTACTAATAAAAAGGTGCATGCGATAGAAGAAATTAATGTTTTGAGTGGAAAGATGGATGAACTTATGAAATTATTTGCTAATAAGAGTGTTTCTTCTGATCCTAATGATATGCCCTTGTCTACTTTGATTGAGAATAATAATGAATCTATGGATGTGAATTTTGTTGGTAGGAAAAATTTTGGTAACAACGCGTATAGAGGAAATTTCAACCCTAGGCCTTATCCTAGTAATCCCTCTAATAATTATGGTAATTCCTACAACAATTCTTATGGAAATTATAATAAGATGCCCTCTGATTTTGAATCTAATATTAAAGAATTTATTACTTTGCAAAAGAATTTTAATGCTATGATTGAAGAAAAATTGCTTAAGATTGATGATTTGGCTAAGAACGTTGATAGAATTTCTCTTGATGTTGATTTTTTGAAACTTAGATCTATTCCACCTAAGCATGATATCAATGAGTCTCTCAAAGCCATGAGAATTTCCATTGATGAGTGCAAAGAAAGAAACGCTAGGATGCGTGCTAAGAAAGATGCCTTTATAAGAGCGTGCTCTTCTAGTTGCTATGAAAATTATGATGAAGATCTAAAAGTTATTGATGTGTCCCCTATTAAATCTTTGTTTTGCAATATGAATCTTGATAATGATGGGACTGAATATGATCCACCTTTACCTAGAAGGCGTTCCAAGAATTCGGAATTTGTTGATCTTGATGCTAAATTTGATAAAAGTGGGATTGAAGAAATTAAAACGCTAGATGTTGCTAAACCCACTATTATGGATTTCAAGTAATTTAACTATGAAAATTGATCTTTGATTGATTGTATTTCCTTGTTGCAATCCATGCTAAATTCTCCTCATGCTTATAGTCAAAATAAAGCGTTTACTAAACATATCGTTGATGCCTTGATGCAATCTTATGAAGAAAAACTTGAATTGGAAGTTTCTATCCCTAGAAAACTTTATGATGAGTGGGAACCAACTATTAAAATTAAAGATCATGAATGCTATGATTTATGTGATTTGGGTGCTAGTGTTTCCACGATTCCAAAGACTTTGTGTGATTTGTTAGGTTTCCGTGATTTTCATGATTGCTCTTTAAACTTGCACCCTGCGGATTCCACTATTAAGAAACCTATGGGAAGAATTAATGATGTTATTATTGTTGCAAATAGGAATTATGTGCCCGTAGATTTTATTGTTCTTGACATAGATTGCAATCCCTTCATGTCCTATTATTCTTGTTAGACATTTCCTTAGAACGATTGGTGCAATTATTGATATGAAGGAAGGAAATATTAGATTCCAATTTCCATTAAGGAAAGGCATGGAACACTTTCCTAGAAAGAAAATTAAATTACCTTATGAATCTATTATGAGAGCCACTTATGGATTTCCTACCAAAGATGGCAATACCTAGATCTATTCTTGCTTGTTATGCCTAGCTAGGGGCGTTAAACGATAACGCTTGTTGGGAGGCAACCCAATTTTATTTTTATTCCTTGCTTTTTGCTCCTGTTTAGTAATAAATAATTTATCTAGCCTATGTTTGGTTGTGTTTTTTGTGTTTAATTAGTGTTTGTGCCAAGTAGAACCGTTGGGAAGACTTTGGGAAAGTCTTGTTGAACTTGCTGTAAAAAACAGAAACTTTAGCGCTCACGAGAACTGCTGTAATTTTTATTTGGAAAGTGATATTTAGTTAATTCCTTTTGCAGATGATTAATAGATAAATTCCTCACGCCCAGAAATTTATTTTAGAATTTTTGGGGTTCCAGATCTTGCGCTAGCTACAGATTACTACAGACTATTCTGTTTTTGACAGATTCCGTTTTTCGTGTGTTGTTTGCTTATTTTGATGAATCTATGGCTAGTAAAATAGTTTATAAACCATAGAGAAGTTGGAATACAGTAGGTATAACACCAATATAAATAAAGAATTAGTTCATTACAGTACCTTGAAGTGGTCTTTTATTTTCTTTCGCTAACGGAGCTCACGAGATTTTCTACTTTAAGTTTTGTGTTGTGAAGTTTTCAAGTTTTGTGTAAAGATTTGATGGATTATGGAACAAGGAGTGGCAAGAGCCTAAGCTTGGGGATGCCCATGGCACCCCCAAGATAATCTAAGTACACCTAAAAGCCAAAGCTTGGGGATGCCCCGAAAGGCATACCCTCTTTCGTCTACTTCTATCGGTAACTTTACTTGGAGCTATATTTTTATTCGCCACATGATATGTGTTTTGCTTGGAGCGTCTTGTATTATTTGAGTCTTTATTTGTTATTTTACCACAATCATCCTTGCTGTACACACCTTTTGAGAGAGCCATATATGATTTGGAATTTGTTAGAATACTCTATGTGCTTCGCTTATATCTTTTGAGCTATATAGTTTTGGTCTAGTACTTCACTTATATCTTTTAGAGCACGGTGGTGAATTTGTTTTATAGAAACTATTGATCTCTCATACTTCACTTAGATTATTTTGAGAGTCTTTAATAGCATGGTAATTTGCTTAAAGTCTTAATATGCTTGGTATACAAGATTAATAATAAAACTTTCTTATGAGTGTGTTGAATACTATGAGAAGTTCGATGCTTGATAATTGTTTTGAGATATGAAGATGGTGATATTAAAGTTGTGCTAGTTGAGTAGTTGTGAATTTGAGAAATACTTGTGTTAAAGTTTGTGATTCCCGTAGCATGCACGTATGGTGAACCGTTATGTGATGAAGTCGGAGCATGATTTATTTATTGATTGTCTTCCTTATGAGTGGCGGTCAGGAACGAGCGATGGTCTTTTCCTACCAATCTATACCCCTAGGAGCATGCACGTAATACTTTGCTTTGATAACTTGTAGATTTTTGCAATAAGTATATGAGTTCTTTATGACTAATGTTGAGTCCATGGATTATACGCACTCTCACCCTTCCACCTTTGCTAGCATCTCTAATACCATGCACCTTTCGCCGGTATCATACACCCACCATATACCTTCCTCAAAACAGCCACCATACCTACCTATTGTGGCATTTCCATAGCCATTCCGAGATATATTGCCATGCAACTTTCCACCGTTCTGTTTATTATGACACACCCCATCATTGTCATGTTGCTTAGCATGATCATGTAGTCGACATCGTATTTGTGGCAAAGCCACCGTCCATAATTTCTTCATACATGTCACTCATAAGTCATTGCATATCCCGGTACACCGCCGGAGGCATTCATATAGAGGCATTCTTTGGCCATGTTATTTTGAAGAGACATAATTACTTAGTTAGTATGCTTGAAGTATTATTATTTCTATGTCAATATTAAACTTTTGTCTTGAGTCTTTCGAATCTGAATATTCATACCACAATTAAGAAGAATTACATTGAAATTATGCCAAGTAGCATTCCACATCAATTACGAGCAGGAATTAAGCTTGGGGATGCTTGATACGTCTCCAATGTATCTATAACCTTGATTGCTCCATGCTATATTATCTACTGTTTTGAACATTATTGGGCTTTATTATCCACTTTTATATTATTTTTGGGACTAACCTATTAGCCGGAGGCCCAACCCAAAATTGCTGTTTTTTTGCCTGTTTTAGGGTTTAGAAGAAAAGGAATATCAAACGGAGTCCAAACGGAATGAAACCTTCGAGAACGTGATTTTTAGGAAGATTATGATCTGGGAGACTTGAACCCTACATCAAGAAAGAAAACAGGAGGCCACGAGGTAGGGGGCGCGCCTACCCGCCCCCCCCCAGGCACGCCCTCCACCCTCGTGGGCCCCCTGTTGCTCCACCGACGTACTCCTTCCTCCTATATATACCTACGTACCCCCAAACGATCAGATACGGAGCCAAAACCCTAATTCCACCACCGTAACTTTGTATCCACGAGATCCCATCTTGGGGCCTGTTCCGGAGCTCCGCCGGAGGGGGCATCGATCACGGAGGGCTTCTACATCAACACCATAGCCCCTCCGATGAAGTGTGAGTAGTTTACTTCAGACCTACGGGTCCATAGTTAGTAGCTAGATGGCTTGTTCTCTCTTTTTGGATCTCAATACAATGTTCTCCCCCTCTTTTGTGGAGAACTATTCGATGTAATCTTCTTTTTGCGGTGTGTTTGTTGAGACCGATGAATTGTGGGTTTATGATCAAGTCTATCTATGAATAATATTTGAATCTTCTCTGAATTCTTTTATGTATGGTTGGTTATCTTTACAAGTCTCTTCGAATTATCAGTTTGGTTTGGCCTACTAGATTGATCTTTCTTGCAATAGGAGAAGTGCTTAGCTTTGGGTTCAATCTTGCGGTGTCCTTTCCCAGTGACAGTAGGGGCAGCAAGGCACGTATTGTATTGTTGCCATCGAGGATAACAAGATGGGGTTTTCTTCATATTGCATGAGTCTATCCCTCTACATCATGTCATCTTGTTTAAGGCGTTACTCTGTTTTTAACTTAATACTCTAGATGCATGCTGGATAGCGGTCGATGAGTGGAGTAATAGTAGTAGATGCAGGCAGGACTCAGTCTACTTGTCTCGGACATGATGCCTAAATACATGATCATACCTAGATATTCTCATAACTCTGCTTAATTATGTCAATTGTTCAACAGTAATTTGTTCACCCACCGTAGAATACTTATGCTCTCAAGAGAAGTCACTAGTGAAACCTATGGCCCCCAGTTCTATCTTTATCATGTTAATCTCCTACTACTTAGTTATTTCCTTTGTTATTTACTTTGCCTTTATTTTACTTTACATCTTTGTCACAAAAATACCAAAAATATTATCTTATCATATGTATCAGATCTCACTCTCGTAAGTGGCCTTATAGGGATTGACAACCCCTATTTGCGTTGGTTGCGAGGATTTATTTGTTTTGTGCAGGTACGAGGGACTCGCGAGTAGCCTCCTACTGGATTGATATCTTGGTTCTCAAAAACTGAGAGAAATACTTACACTACTTTGTTGCATCATCCCTTCCTCTTCGGGGAAAACCAACGCAATGCTCAAAAGGTAGTAACAACCTTCATCAATGGGTCGGCCCAGCCGAAAGTATCTCCCACGCCATATATGTTTGGGACGTATTTCAAAAAAAGACCATCCTACCCTTTATTATGAAGGGGTATCGAAGAATCTCGTGCGTCGATGTGTTTAAGAGTGTTGTACCGAAGAAGAAGTGAATAAACAATCTTCTTAAGTCTCTATCGCCAAGGGGCTTCATTTTAAAAACAATATCTGCTTGAACGGAGCAACATGTCGTAGCCACATCCTGAATTCTTGTAGTTGTTGTTAGTCGGCTGCCAAGATTATTTTCTGGGAAAGCATGTTGAATAACACGCCATGCATATATATATCCCATATATCATCAACTATGGTCAAGTACCTAACAATAAATTCACCACAATGTTAAGTCCAATAGCATATACTTTTTAAGTAGTGTTAAATGTGAAAGTAGAGAGAAAATAATTAATTCGTTGAAATATAAGTTATGATCAAAGAATAAAAGAGCCATGATAATTCGCTGTATTACCTAACCGGTGAAAGGTATAAATTGAAGTTTTGAACATTTTCTATTTAGGAACGATTATCTAGACACAAGAAACGTAGCAAACTATTCAAGCAACTGTAAGTTATTTGGAGGGGAAATAGTTTTTTAGGTCTTTAGGGATATTGATGATTTTCTTCACTAGGTCTTTTTCTTTTCAAACAAAGCAACGCAAAATACACTTTAGAAAACAACTTGGTACCAAAAAATGAACTATAATACAAAGAGCAACCGCGGAGGAGGTGCTGAACACGTCGGAGAAGAGGTGTCGTCGATTCGTCACCGTCGTCAACCGGTGGCCGGAGCAGTTGCGCCGCTTACCTCGTCGTCGATGTGGATCTGCGCCGGAGGAAAGCTCGAGACAAGGAAAATGGTGGCGGGAGTTTTGCCGCTGCGATCGCCCTAGCTATATAGGTCGACCGAATCGGCGAGCGGTGACCCGAAATCATCCGCCGCTTTTTCGGAGACATGCACGAGCTCCTGCCATCTTCGTAGCCGCAGAAGGTCAGCCTCGTGTTCCATTCCCTTGCATTGCTCGAGCCTGACTCGTTGGAAACTGCTGATTCGGACGTTCCTAGCGGGCCTCGCTGAGGAGTGCTTTAAGTTTCGTGTGGGCCAAGATTCTGATGCGTGCTAGACAACCAAACAACCGTTTTTTGGCTGGGTTTAATGCGAGCAAACCAAGCGCGCCCTTAGGGCATCTCCAACGACAACCCGCAAATTCTCCCAGCATCCGTCCACAGACAAGAATGCAGAAGGACGCCATCCAACCATAGCCGCATACATTTTCACAACAACTCGAACCATCTGGACAAAATTCGTGCAAACACAACCGGATTTCATATAAACATGACGGATTTCATATAAAAATGCCGGATTTTCATATAAACACGGCAGATTTCATTACATTTACATCAACTAAGTGGTGCTAATCCGGCTCTGGAGGTATAATAATACCTAATCTAAATGGCCTTCCGCGGGTCCCTTTGTCTTCCTCATGTCCGGCAGCCCGATCATCGGACTGCCGGGAGCCCCAGAGGTATATGCTTCAGCGCAAAGGACGGCTCACTTCCCCACCGCTCATCGGAGTGGAACCCCCGGCTAATGCTTTAGCGAAGCGGAAGGCGGCGCCTCCGCTTCTATGGACTCCATGCGGGATCGGCGAAGGTCCTCGCAAGAGAAGAACTGGGCAAGACACCGATGGTGTACGCGGCGTCGCATCGGCGTTGGCCTTCATGGGACCCAAGTGGCGGTGATCTCTCGTGTTCTACTTCTCCTCGATGATGGCGACAGACGTGAAGGCACTGGCATCGACTCGTTGCTCTCTGCGCGCCCGGGTTCTATCTCTGTCTACATGGCACGGCCGCAGGCACGGGAGGCGTGGGCGCAGACACGGGAGATGCGGTACGATGAGACGTCGTCGACGGCAGCGACGACGCCCGCGCCGTCGTGCTCCCCTTGCTACTCCTCATTGAGCTGGTCTGGAGCGGCGAGTTGCTAAACCACGCGCTGACTTGGGGCGGCAACTTGCTTCATCGGGCTAGGCGGGGGAGGTAAAGCAGCGAGTTGCCTCGCTCGTATCCGTTGGTCTCGACGGGCCATCCAGCCGGCTTGTATCCCGAAGAAATGCTTTCGGAAGCCATCGAAGAGTGGAGAAAATGATGAAGGAGGAGATGGGGTAGCGGCGGAGGGGCGCGATTCTTGCCCAGCGTATGACCTCGTTTAAATAGAGGGCGGACAGAAGGAGCTCGGCCGGCGTTGCGTTTAATGTCGGTCCGCTCATGAACGGACGTGTGGCCGAAGTGGGTTTCTCAGCTTCCACGCGGGTTTAATGGAGGTGTATGAATGTAGCGAGGAGGCGTGTTCAGCCGGGCGTGCAGCGGCGGTGTCCTCGGTCGACGCGCCGTTTCCATGGCAGATGCAATGAGAGATTGTGTCCGTCCTGAGCCGCCTTCAATACGGAGCGGTGCGCTCTACAGCGGCATGAATGCGGGCAGCTGCCGGCGGGCGAAAAGTGTGTGCCGGGGAGAGGGAGGGGGGTCAGGGCGGTCAGAAGCGGGCTTAGGATCGGTTCGGACTCCCACAAACCTCCCCAACTTTTGTCTCCGGTTTGCAAAAGAAAACCGTCCGGATTGTTCCGCAAACCGACACAGGTCTATATTGGATGGCTTCCGTGATCCAGACAACGCGGTCCGGATGGTTGCGAGAGGTTTGAGAGTCCGGATTGAAGATGCCTTTAATATTTCGAGATTTGAGGGTCAGAGACGCCCTTAATATTTCGCTCATACGCCAGTAAAAAAAACATTTCGCTCATACGGATCGTACAGTATCTTAGCAATATTCGGAAGTCACAAAAAGAGAACAAAAAGTGCGAATCTAGAGGTACCTGCGGGCACGAGATCGCCCATCCATCCGTGCGGCCGCCACCCACGGATGCCGTTAAACCCTAACTCCCATCTCCCCTATTTCTAGGGTTTTTCTCACTGCCAGCACGCCACTACCCCTCCCCACCCCCCTTCAGCAGCGCAAAACACCAACGCCGCCGCCGCGCCGCCAGCCCGCCGGGAGCACCGCCGGAGATACCAGCCATGGATCGGTACCAACGGGTCGAGAAGCCGCGGCCGGAGGCCGCCGCCATCAGCGAGAACGAGATCCGTATCACCACACAGGGCCTCATCCGCAACTACGTCACCTACGCCACCTCCCTCCTCCAGGTACCGCACCATCCGCCACCCCCGTAGCCACCGGCTCAGGCCCCAAGGGGGCAGCCTCGAATAGGCGCCGTATCCTCGGTCAGATCTTGTGGCGGCACGTCTTAAAATGGCAAATTTGGGCGGAATATTCTTCCTGACCCCATACAGCATCGAACGTGACTGTTGATTATCGGCCGGCCACTGATATATACGGCAATGATATCTTGTTTTGCTTGCATTTTTTTTCTGTGAGATTTGGTGCTGCAGTGTGATATTTTCCATGCCGTCTTAAAAAGGAATGCCATCTGGTTAAGGATATCTGCAGTATCTAAGTTAGCGAGTAATGGATTTACGGAATGCGGACATAGCATTATGTTGTCCTACCGGGGTGAGTGATCAGGGACAGGGAGGTAGTTTTTTGCTTATCTTGGATGACAGGTGGTAGTTTTGGTATGCTAATTGGACAGGGCCACATCAAAGCTCTAGCTAATCTGAAGATTTAAGGGCCTTCCGTGGGCTCTTTGATGTTACAGGCTGTATGATATACTCTTGTTATCTAAAATACAATAAATTCAGCGTCCCTTTGTCGAGTGCAAATTGGCATTTGTTGATGTTTACTCTGAATGCACTGAAATCTTTAATAATCTTGAGCTTATCGAATTTAGTTGGTAGGTACATGAGTCATCAGTCTGGATATACAACAGATTCAATCATGTTGGCAAAGGCTTGTATTCTCTTGGTGTGAGCCCTTCATCGTGGAGCCAATTGCTGCCATTAAAAGGAAATGAGATTGAAGCCAGAACATTAGTGGCTCTCCTGCCCTGTCTTATCTTTTGTAATGTCAAACTGGTTTCCCTGCTGGTCCTCGCATGCACCTAACTGATATTGTTTCTGTAATGCTGCCAGCAGGCTTTGCTGTTTTGCATTTTCATGGATGCTACTTGCTATTAGTCATTGCCATTTCCACAAGTTACAGCCCTCTTTTGTTGTAGGTGCGATATCGCACCACTTCCCGGAGTCTGTTTATTTTGTAACAATTGTTTCAAAGTTGGGGCGTGCCACTCAGTCTAAAGTTCTCAACCTTGATCCTTATAAGGGCCACACATCCATGCAATCCTTCTTTGTATCAAGGAGGATGCATCATGTAACAATGTGGTAATTCCACCGTTCTTCTACAACCATGACCTGCTACGCCACTTCTGCTGGGTGTATAGTTTATTACTGTGATATGTGGTGCCATCTGTACTTAGCTAACTATTACAGCTCACCCGTATCACATGTACCTGTATGCATACAGTGAACCTTATAAGTTGTTCAAATCAGGAAAAAAGGGTGAAAGAAATTGTGTTGAAGGCCATGGGACAAGCTATCAGCAAGACAGTGGCTATTACCGAGATCATAAAGGTTGGTCTGTTCTTAGCTCTCTTTTGATACCATCATTTGGACTCCTTAAAATTAACTAGCTCCATCTAATCACAGAAAAGGATCCCTGGGTTGCATCAAGATACAACGATCAGTTCAGTCAGTATTACTGATGTATGGGAACCCATTGAGGAAGGCCTTGTACCGTTAAGTATTGCAAAACTATATTGCTTGCTGATTCCTTGGATCACCCTCTTTGTTAGTGTTTTTATATATGTCATCTTGTTGCAGATTGGAGATGACTCGTCATGTTTCAATGATCTCAATCTCCTTGTCACCTAAGGAGCTCGACACAAATTCACCCGGGTATTATGTTTGACATGTTTTCCTTCCCATGATTTGTTTTGAAGCATCTAGGATGCTCTACCTTGATTTCATGTGTACTGTAATATACAATTTTATGTGATCTTGTAGATATCAAGCTCCATTGCATGCAGAGCCACTTAAACCAAGGTACCAGCAAGTTCAGCGGTATCAACAACAGCACCAGCCAAGACAAAATCAAGGTCAAACAGGTGAACATACAATCACTAAATGTAGTTTGTCTATGTTACTGATTGCTAACTTGTTCCATGTGCATTGAAGATTCATATGTACGTGGAAGAGGCAGAGGGAGAGGAAGGGGCTGGGGTGGTAGGGGAGGGTATGGTGGAGGTTATGGTGGGTATGATAATAACCAAGGAGGTTATGGTGGATATAGCAACCAGGGAGGATACGGCCACAACCAAGGTGGGTATGGCAATCATGGAGGTTACGGCCACAACCAAGGTGGGTATGGCAACCAGGGAGGTTACGGCAATCAGGGAGGGTATGGCCAAAACCAAGGTGGCTATGGAGGGGGTTATGGTTATGATCAAGGTGGATATGGGGGATATGGTAAGTTCTATCATAATTTTTTTTGTTTACTGTTATTCAAGGTTGCCCATCAGCGAAGTATTTATGATAATCTAATCCTTACAGAAGTGGAGTTTAGTGTTTGACTGCTTCAGTTGATTTTTTTGGATGCTTTTTTGGGTCTTCCCTGAAAATCGTTACAAAAAGTTGGGGTGTTACACTATACATACACAACTATGTGTTCTCACCATTTTATCTTGTCAGATAATGGTGGCTGGAATTACAACCAGAACAGAGGCCGTGGTGGCGGTGGGCGAGGAAGAGGCAACTGGGGATACAGTGGTATGTACAAATCACAGCAACATACAGTCTATTTAGGCATGAATTGAACTTTCTGTTGGTACCCACCTATCTTGTGCATTTACTTCATCTTGGTACAAATCTAAGTAACAATAATTTCTGCTGCTGACTGATGTCTCCATTATGGCAGAACTTCAGTGAATGGTATTCGTGACGATAGAACAGGGTTTTAATCACCAATAATAAGATTTCAGTGCTAATCTGATTTCCCTTTAAACACATTCGGAAAATGAGTTATACATATTGATAAACAAAGAATAATTTCTTCACACTTGCTGTTTTATCTCAAGTTATATATTTAGACCATGTGCATGTGTACTGTGATTATTTTCCAAGCCTGAACTTGTATTTGAAACCATGATTGAAACAATAACTGTATGTGCTTTAGAGAAAAGATACAGTTTAAATGATCGCTATCCTGGGCATTAATTCAAAAGGTTCGAAGCTTGCTTGTATAGATTTAGTAAGTCTTTAAACAATACAGCACTGTGTATCAGATTCGGTTGTCTTGTTCTTGCATAATAAGCCTTTAAACAATCAATCATGGAATCTGTCCATCACAGGTCCAGGATACGAGCGCGGTGGCCGAGGTGCAGGCGGCCCAGGTGGCCCAGGCGGCAGGGGCTACGTGCGGGGCCGTGGTCGGATGGGCCCTGGCCGCGGGCGCGGGAACCAGAACTATTAGGTCACATAGTGCTGTATTGTTGCAAAAAAGAGAGACAGAAGGTACGCGTTCTGTGAATCGGAACCGAACCTTGGCGCTGTTTCATTGTGAACCATCGACTAGGCTTCCCAGTTTTTAGCTATAATCGCCAATGGTATCGGTACCATTGCTTCCATTCTGTGGGATTTTGACAAGCATGTTATGTTGTTCCTGGGACACCTTTACTGTATCTAAGAGTGCAGTTTTGAATAGTAGTTCATCTGTTTACCAGCTTTGCCTTTCCTAGCTCCTTGCCATCTACTCCCTCCGTTAGATACATCCATTTCCGAGACAAGTAATTCCAAACGGAGGGAGTAGTATGCTATAAAAAAGATTGTTTGGCCTGGGAAAGGATTTGTAGCTTACTGACCTGGGCGAAGAGAACTGAAGCTTATGTACTGTGAAAACTATAGCCCCAATTCGCAAAATCAGCTGGAAATCTAGTTTGACCCTCTACGATAGACCCTGACCGCTTCCACCGGACATAATTTTTTTGGGAAAGGCCACGGGGCATATCTGGGTAAAAAACCTCACAATCAATTAAGGTGTTTAACTGAAATTGGGTCACCTGACTGAGTCAACAATTTCTCAAAGCTCTCGTTCAATTCTTTGATACTATACACTATTGTGGTCTTCAGTTTAGAACTTGGTCATCTGATTTTGACCGGACCAATAATATCTCAAGAAGCTCTCTCATTTAGTTATTTTATTAATTCATCCTATTCCCTAATTTTGAAGCTTTTTTTATTTGATTGAGATATTCAATTTTGAATTTGGTTTACGATTTTGATTGGGCCAACGATTTTTGAAATCAATCAACACCAACCGGCTAGAAAAACATATCTACCCCGTGCACCCTCTTACCATCTAGACAAAAAAAAAGCGAAGGGGTATTAGTTTTTTGGAAAGTCAATTTTCTTTAACTTTGACCAAGTTTAGAGCCAAAAATATCAACACCCCAACATTAAGCCAAAAAATTATGAAAATTCATTTCATTATGAATATAATAACATCAATTTTGATATTACAAATTTTGATATAATTCTTCATAAATTTGATCAAACTTAAAGAGGTTGGACTTTTATAAAAAGTAATAGATCTATATTTTAAAACAAAATGAGTATATTTTTCTTCACAATCTCAACAACACCAACTACGTAGCAAAGGGCGCCCAACCCTTCAAGTGATTCCTGAATCTAGTTTGAGGGGTCTGTTTGGATTGAAATTTGATAATTTTTGTAGGACTTCAATTCATAATAAATTTTCTATGTGAGCTCACCATTTTTTAGAACAAATTTGTACACTTCAATTTTATATAAGATTAGTGAGATGTGGAAATTTGCACTAGTGCTTTACATAAACTTAATAACTGGCAGCCGTTTCTCAGGGAGGAGGCACCAGCGAACGGATAGTTCTCCCTGGGCGGTTCGATCACTATTTCGGCCTTTTCTCAGTGAGGAGGCAATAACTGGGCCAGTATAGTACTCTTCCCAGCCTGATCACTATTTTCCAAAAAAAGTCCAAACCTTTTGCCATATTATAAAAACAGCAGCTAAAATGAATTTTACTCTAGATAATTGCCATCCCCAAAAAACAAAATTACTCCACAAAAAGTTTTCAAAAAATTGCGAGTGACATACTTTTTTTTAATGAATTTTGTTCATGAGATGTTTTATGCCATGTCACTGTGCAGAAAAATGCCATGTTTGCGAGAACATTTGTTCTTTGTTTTTGCCATGTACCAATACAAAATGCCATGCCACAGTAAAAAAAATTCTAAAAGTTTGCCATGCTCTTAATAATACAAAGCCATCATCTTAATAATAAAAATGGCATGCTATTAATAATTAAACTATCTTGTACAAAAACAAACTTGACTGGTGAACATTAGAAAAAATGTTCAAATTTGCCATGTGAGAAAGTTTGAAAAATTATAAAAGCTGCCATGCATTTTTTTAGAAAAGAAATGCTTGTACCTAAGAAAAAAAAACATATTTTGTCATCTACTAGAAAAAGGAGAAAAACAAGGACGGGCCAGGATTCGAGCCCATGTCTCACGACACTAACCAATGCAGTGGGCGGTATTGTTTTGAATGGGATAATGTTCGTCGGGTTTTGTATCACAGCGAACGAGTTAAAAATATGATGTGTCTCCTATCTCCTTCGCCAAGGTTTGTGCAACGAAACCACGGAAGACTGAAGAGGGAGCTTTCACTGGGATAGGACCACTGGCGAATGATCGTCAGCTAACATTTCCGAAACCTTTTTTTGTCATTTCCTAGAAAGAATCCTGATCTCATCAAATTTCTGCAACTTGCATGTAGAGCACATAGTCAATTTTACAGATTCATATGTTGTTCTTTGCTAAGAATTCCATAATTTATGATGTATTAGTTCTGCACTTTTTCTTAGTTCCGCATTTTTAGATTGTTTCAACTATCTAACCATGATTGAGCCTAAGTATGAAACAAATTCAAATTATTACTAATCCTAAGGATTTCTCTGCGGAGCACATCATCAAAAAATGTTCCCCAGAAACCCCGATTACAACATAGACGCACACACTGTCACCACCACACACCTGCTGAAAACCAAGTTGAAGTTGCGGAGCTTGAATATTGACGAAGTCACCACGGGTGTCTCGCTGTCGAGAGATACTCGCCTCCCACTGAGAGAATAATCCGCATTAATGAGACATCAAACCGTCAAACCCGGGGTTTGATCTCTGGTGGATTGAGGATATCACTGACCTCCTAACCAGCCAATCATTGATTGGTTCTTCATCGCAATTATTTAGAAAATACTTACCTGCAGGTTTTTTGATCAAGTGCCCTCCATTCAATCGTTTACTAGGCCCACATGAGGTTGACCAATGGATGCCTGTTTTCCCGGCTCCACCGAGTTTGCCTCCAGGAAGGGGGAGGACTCTTCATGTCCTCGACCTTGAAGAGGTCCATGCAATTCTTCAATCACTCCCTATACCCCTCTCAAGGGCCAAGTATGCTTGAAATCATGGAGCCGTGGAGATCTCGGAGTGCCCATTAAAATCAAAATCTATCTATGGCAACTGATCTGAGGTAAGCTACCAATTGCCGACCAAGTCCAAAAGCGCCATGGCCTCAGGAAGAGACAGATTATGCATCATTCGTAATCAACCTAGGATTAGTATCACATTTTATTCTCTTGTGTGATGGCACAATTTTTGCAGTTTTATATGGGATACACTAGCGTGTACCGTGTAGGTGAGCACCCTCGTCCTTTGCCAAATCTTCCATGCTCATAAGCTCATTCAAGGTATTTTTGGGCAATAACAGCCCCTCAGTTGACTGGAGTTCGCCATGATAATGTGGGCCCTCTGCAATACTAGGAACAAAGCTCTAACACTGCTAATGCTTTTAAAAAAGTCACCGTCTATTTGCGACTGTTCAGCGGGAAGGACATGGAATACTTGGACTCCCTCATTTACGGCATGGGAGCACAAGTGAAGGCGCTTCGAGCAGGAGCAACAGAGCAATCCTCCTCCTACCTTTGGGACATTTTTGCAACCCTGTCTCATTCCGACAATCTGTATCATTCGTTTTATCTTTTTCTTTCATGATATGTATGTCCTGTTGTAAGACAACATCCCAGACTAATTTGTTACCTCTGCTTTGTTAAGCGCTTTATTTATAAAATCGGGTTATAAGCTTTCTTTCTCTAAAAGTTTTATCGCTTGTGTTAGTAGCAGTACTACTTGCGTAATATGTAGTACTCCCTCCGTTTCTAAATATAAGTCTTTTTAGAGATTTTAATATAAACTATATACGGAGCAAAATACTACATACGGAGCACAATAAGTGAATCTACCCTCTAAAGTATGTCCATATACATCCGTATGTAGTCTATATTGAAATCTTTAAAAAAAATTATATTTAGAAACGGAGGGAGTAGATGTGTAGCACATCTACCTCTACAATAGAGGCGATCCTACTAATTATCATGCAAGAATGCGTTTAAGGAGTTGAATTTTGATTAAATCGCCAATCAATCACTGGGGATAATACAGTTCTCAATTTAGTGGTCGACTCTAGCGGCTCAATGGTCGTTTATCATGATGTTCACAAATGTGTGGGTCGCAAGCATATAGACAAGGAGACGTCCTCATTCAATGCACCAAATTCATGCGACTACCTTCCTTTCTTTCACCCTCTCCGCAAAATTATGTTTTTCTTTTCATATTTGCAGTGCTCAAACGTAGTCATCTTTTCATCCCGGTGCGTCTGAAGAAGTGATATCTCTTCATCGTTGGCGTCACCATGTCCACAATAAAGTTTAAGCATCCCAAGTGTAACATCGTTTGGAACGCTACTAGCAAAATGCCCCTTATGTTCCATTATATAGTGCACATATTTTTTTCATAAGTCAACTTCATAATTTTTTTATCAAGTTTATAAGAAAAAATATCTTCGTTTTTTTGGGGGTATTGCAGTTGTAGATTCAGAAACAGTTTAAATAAAGATCAAATGTGAGTCAAGCCGACAGTTTAGGGCTAGTTCTTTTGGGCGGCTTAAAAAATAAGTTGTCTCTTCCCGGCTTAAAAAATAAGCCACCCCTAATATTTTATGAGACTTCTAAATTATTTATTCCGTGCTAGTTTAGAAGTCCTAATGAATAAGAGAGGCGGCTTATGAAAAAAGCTAAGGAGAAGACGGCTTATTTTTTAAGCTACCAAAAGAACTGGTAATTAGAAAGAAAAGGCGAGCTTCCTTACAAAGAAAAATATTGGTTGGCTGGTAAATAACCATGAATTTGACACAATGAGGGTATATACAATAATACTATTATAAGAGTGCCACGTAAGCTGAATACAGAAGTGGAGGAGACAGAAACATGAAGAAAATGACTGCCTTCTCTTAATTAAAAAATGATCTCTTAGCTGTAATATCTCTCACTACATATTTATGTGTATCTTGTTATTGAAGATAACATTGAAAAATAACCTATAATATATTATTTTTATTGTCATCTCTAGATTACATGGCGGACTTAAGATAATATATCTACGTGTGCCCTGAAAGCTGTACTTCATCCGATCCATATTAATTATCGTTCAAAACAAATGTATCTAGCACTAAAATAATATCTAGATACATCCTAAAATAATATCTAGATACATTAATTCAGCAACAACTAATATGAATCGAAGGGAGGAATATTTTTTTTTTTTTGAGGTAAAGGGAGGAATAGTTTTGACGTGCAGATGCGCCATCCATAACCCAACCTGGTGAGTGCCACGTGTGCCGTCACGCTAACGAGAAGGGGGCCGATTTTGTCCATCATCAGGCGCCAGCTACTGGACGCTGTCGGATGAACATGCCCGACTAAGCAGGCTCCATCCAACGAGTCCACTGAACCATTCACCACCGAATCTGGATGCATCCCCGTCCAGGTGCGTCGTTCGGTCGGCCAGATTCATCCGATCGGCCGTCTGGGCTATATATTACAGCGACAGCTCCCCCGCCAGCCTCGACACCGTGACTGACTCGGCCGTACGGTATCGATTCCCGCCGGAAAAGGAATCAGCGGCGAGCGCCATCGACGGAAGCAAATCATTAGGTATCTAGCTAGCTCCTTTAAGAGAGAGAGAAAAAAGAGTTATCTAGCTAGCTACTTCTAGGCGGAGGTCGACATGGTTCAGGCCGGATTGGCTCAGCCGGCGCCGAGCACGGGGGCGCCGGCGATGGCGGCAGCGGCAGCGGCGGTGCACGTCGCGCTCAAGATCCCCTCCGGCGGCGGGCCGTATGCACGGGCCAAGCACTACCAGGTAAACCCAAGCACTAGCTATGTACTACTCCTATTCATTTTCTGGACGATGAGGGATGTGAATGGTGGCCTCCGGGCCGGAAGGATCGAATCTATCTCACCTCGAAAACACTTTGTTAATTGGCTGTAATGGGATTGAAGTGCTACTTATAGTTAGACTATTCAGTTAGAAGTTGCAACATAGTACAACCTCTACTTCCTAAATATAAGACGTTTTGGTAGTTCAATTTAAATTGCTACCTGTAAAAAAAAGTTCAATTTAAATTGCCAAAACGTTTTATATTTATAAACGGAGGTAGAAGTAGTACGGAGTAGTTGGTTAGATTTCATTCAATATACCCCGTCTTAGTACATGCTGGTGGTGGGCTGGTGGCCACACTGCTTCGTTTAGAGTAGTTCAGAATCGTCACGCAAGACGGTTTCTGCACCCAGAGTAGCTCTTCCAGCATCTACTCCCTCCGTTCCAAAATAGATGACTCAACTTTGTACTAACTTTAGCATAAAGTTGAGTCATCTATTTTGGAACGGAGGGAGTACATCACAAGGTGGAGTGGCAAAGCATTTCAAGGAAATGAGAAAACAACAAATTTCTCTTTTTAGTTTTTGTACGAAAAGGCAAAGGCCATATATTAAGTAGTAGAATATATCATTACAAAAGTACCCTTATAAATAAAAAAATACTTCTTCATCCTGTATCCACCGATAGCATGCTGTGAGCAAAGCTCATTGTCATCTCTGGCATCCGTCTCAACGGAGCAAACTTGTTTAAGCTCATGGTCTTGTAGAAGTAGTGGCCATACAGTGGTCGATGTAGACCGAAAAACGCCAACGGCCATGATCTACAGAGCAAATGGTTGCATCGGAGAGGAAAACACTGGAGAGGGCCTATAGCCCCAGTTCCTGCCAGACACAAATCTCACTCACTCCCAAACAAGGCCGAGACTGGTCAACCTTTGCCGGTCAGAACTGGAGATGAAGGATCAAGATGCACGGCCATGTTATCCGATCCGCATTGTAGCATCACTGAGGCAAACCTATTGGTGAAAAAAAACCCAAACCTGAAGAACTAGATTCACACACCAGGGGCGGATCCAGAGAGAAAATGATCCAGTGTGCTAGCATAGAATCACACATATTTTTCATCTAAAGATAAAGATGGGGGTGTCACATTCTATAAAATCATGAATCAATGATATGAAGAAGCACTCCCGAAACGAGGGCGAGACGACAAGACCTTATTCCATGCCGATGACGCCATAACATCTCACCACCCCTGACTGGAGACAAAACCTAACTTATTCCTAACCCTACTACCACCGGACCGAAGACCAAGGGTCACTGCCCCCTCACGTCGCCGGAATGACAGACGGGGGGAGAGGGTACCCGTGGTCTCACCGGGAAAGAGGGTAAATAGTCCGCCGCCTCTGGTGGAGGAGAAGAGAACGACCCGTACATATAGAAGATCGCCTGCCCGTTGATCCTTAAGAACAACATCATTTCTAAACGACCACATGGGCCAAACATAGAGCAATGGGCACAAGCATTGTCTTAAATCTGCGTTTATGATTAGTAGCCAGTCCTCGTATATACATGGGGCGGAGCAATGGATCCGACCAAAAGGAAGTGATGTTCCATTTGAAACAAAAGTACGGCAAAAGAGATGTCCTAACATTTAGCTAGTGATCACTTTTCGTCATTCTTCAAGCATGCACGCGCCGATTTCATCAGATCATAAACTAAGTACAAGGTTCCATGTAACGAGAAATAATCACTCCCTTCGGTAGGATTTAGAAGGCGCAGTTTGTTTATCCAAAGTCAAAATTTTGAAGTTACACTTACAGTAACAAAATTCTGTGACTGGAGGGTTTAACAAATAAGTATGGACTTGTACATGAGCGGAAAATGATCTATAATTGACGACTATTTCGAATAAATTGGTTCATCAGCTAGTGGAGAAGGACCTGGACGCGTCGATCGCGTGGTTCTGGAAGGCGATCGAGACGGGGGACAAGGTGGACAGCGCGCTCAAGGACATGGCGGTGGTGATGAAGCAGCGCGGCTACCTGGACGACGCCGTGGACGCCATCCGGTCGCTGCGCCACCTCTGCCCGGGGAAGCAGTCGCAGGAGTCCCTGGACAACATCCTGCTCGACCTCTACAAGGCCAGCGGGCGCACCAAGGAGGAGATCGAGCTGCTCAAGCACAAGCTCCGCCGGATCTACCACGGCCAGGCATTCCCCGCCGACAAGGCCACCAAGCGCGCCCGCTCCCACGGCCGCAAGATCCACGTCTCCGTCCAGCAGGAGACGTCCCGGGTGCTGGGCAACCTCGCCTGGGCCTACATGCAGCAGTGCAACTTCATGGCGGCCGAGGCCGTGTACCGCAAGGCGCAGATGGTGGAGCCCGACGCCAACAAGGCCTGCAACCTCGCGCTGTGCCTCATGGAGCAGGGCCGGCTGGGGGACGCCGAGGGGGTGCTCGCCGACGTGGTCGCCGGCGCGTTCCGCGACGGGAGGGAGAGGGAGCACGGCGGCGGGAAGGTCGTCAGGAAGGCGGAGGAGCTGCTGGAGCGGATCAGGGCGGAGACAGGCGGCGGCGGCGAGAAGGAGGCCGGGGAGGAGGACGGCGCCGAGGCCGACGAGATGGCGGAGCTTCTGGACATGGTGGCCAGGCAGTGGGCCGCGCCGTACCGGAAGAGCCACCGGAGGCTGCCCGTGTTCGAGGAGATCACACCCTTCGGCAGGGAGCAGATGGCTTGCTAGCTAGAAGCTCATGAGAACTCAATAGAAGCTGTGAGTGTGCAGTAGCTTGATCAGAATAGTGTGAAGCTCGTGAGAACTCAATAGAAGTTGTGTGTGTGTGTGCAGTACTGCAGTAGCTTGATCAGAATAGTGTGAAGCGTACGTGTTAATCAATGTGACATACAGTATGTTCTATGTTGGTGCTCATGTATGTAGATGTGTTGCATGTGCAGTGTACAAGTTCTTTTTGGCGGTTTCATGTGTACAACAATTTCAGTGTATATGTACATATATATACTACCAATATATTTTTGGTAAATGATTCTATTCACCCGACCCAATCATCCATGCTGGCATGTCATGCGGGTATAGTGCCTCAGACAACTTCCTTCTTTTGTACAACATTCTCTTTTCTTCTCTCCCGGATAATGTCTCTTTTCTCCAACCCCTCTCTCATGAGTTCCTCCTCTCCCATGGGATCCCCCTGCAGGCCAGTGGCTCATATTGCTAGTTCACGACCACCATGGACGGCGCTAGGTGACTCCCCCTCCTCTCATCATTTCTCAAATCGAAAGTCAAGTTGGAGCTTGGATCCAGATGTTTTCTCTAGCTCAATCAAGTGCGATGGAGGGGTGAGGGGGAATGAGTTTACTCACCAGATTTGGCAATAGCGATGTTCCGACAAGCCAGATTTTCCACTGCAATCTCAAGGCGGTGAGACGAGGGACCCAAATGTTGACGGTGCAAGGTTAGTGATTTTGCACCTTTTCCGATGTTGCCCATATACATTTTGTTGCAAACATACGATCAACATGTTGTGATATTGCTACAAATGTTTGCTTTTCACGATACAACTGTTTTCACGTGCTACAAACATTGGTTTACATGATGCATTTGGCGACAATTCTTTTCAGGGATTTTGCTTCAGCCAATGGAGATTTGTTGCATACACATAAGAATGTGTTGCTTGGGTGTGTTTCAAATGACGTGACATTCTTTTACCCTGTTAGGGTATCGACAGCCATAATTGGCAAATTTGGTCTCTCAAACGTCCGCGGACGCATCCGGTCAGTGTCCGAATTTGTTTTGTTTCAGACCACCATTTGTGCGTGCATGCAACCATGTCACCAAATTATCCGGTTGGCATGTGATTGGTGGAGAGAGAGAGAGAGAGAGAGAGAAGAAAGAATATAGAAAGAGAAAAAGTGATCCGGGATGGGCCGCATCCTACGTGGAGAACTGTCCAGACACACCCGTACATCCCCATATCCTCCCCATATATGAATTGTTTATGGGGATTTGCGGAAAACCCAAATATGTGAGGACAACATGAGGAGAGGGTGATCGGGTGCCTTTTCTCTTTCTCTCTCTTGTCTGTGCAGTGACCGGGCCCGGACGCTTGGGGAGGATATGAGCGGTTCGGTTGTAGATACTCTTATTCATATCACGAGTAAAATGATGCGGCGATGTTGCAAACATACATAACAAATGTTGCGCGGGGGGAAGAGGGAGGGGGTGGGATATGCTGGAATGTCAATTGCGCTGAAGATCACGATCTTAGGTCTAATTGGACGATGTGGATTTATTTCTGCCCGGTCAACCCATAGCTTTGCCCTTTTTTTGAACAAAAATGGAGTTAAAAAATCTTTTTTTTCACAAATACATATATGTGCTCTTTGGGCGCCTGAAAACATTTACGAAGAAATATTTTTATTTGTAGGTAAGACCAGAACGAAAACAAATAAATGGTTCTATAATGGATATACTATCATAGAACCACATTTGTTTTATCTTAAAAATTAAAACATAACTGTAAAGATATGTAGAGAACATCTATATGCAAATGTGGGTTAAAATTTCAACTTCTTTTTTTGGAGAATATAATTTCAACCTTTTCAGAAACCTATAAATTTGCCTTTTGAATTAACTTTGAAAATCCCATACTCCATGGAGCCACCACACTCCAGCGACCCTACACAGGCACCAAAGGTGGTGTCGACCTAGGATTGCGGGGAAATGACAGTAATTTCACAAGGAGAGTTCAGTGTATGTTGGACCAAGGAAGTGTATGGATAGTGTTAAGATATTCTAATGCAGCTCCCTAAAAAAGGTAAGATGCTCTAAGCTTGTTCAAGAGCCATGAACACAGAAGCATATTTCAGGAATATCAAATCGCCGTACGGAATTGCAGTAAAAGTACCTCATCTGAATCACAACATTACTAATTACAACAATGCAAAATAAATATTTGGGCATTGACTCTTATATATTGCGAGCCTTGGGACCTAGATATATATAACTAAATTAAAGAATGCGATCAGCGGAAACTATAATAACACTGACATATTCTAGCATCACGACGCTGTTGATGGTGATTGCACTCTCTATGTGATTGTTTTCTCGGAAACAGCGCTCTCTACATATGTTGTAGCAGCATGCCCTTTAATTTCCCCCTTATTTCCTTTCCTGCATTTCTTTCTTCTCTTCGACAATGCGACGTCAAACTGAAGGCTATAGCAGTAGTTAAAACAGTGGGGTGAGGTGAGCAGTGCACTCTCCAGTCACATCACCAGCATTTGAAGTCGCGGCAAACTGTCAAGATGATGCAGAGGATCAGCAAGACAATGATGCCAAAAGCGATGAGCTTTATCTTCATGTTCTCCCACCACATCTTCTGCCGTATCTTTGTTCCTTGCTTCTTGAAATCTTGTGCCTGCAGGCAGGCAAATATGACCAGATATGTCATGCACCGAGGATGGTGACAGAGGAAAGAAAAGATCGAATCGAGGTGCGTATGAGTATATGATACCTGTGAGCGGAGATCCTCGGTCTTATCGACAAGCAGTTCGATTTTCTCACCACGATCTAGTACCTGATGTACAGGTTGTAAGGAAAAAAGTAAACACGCCGAAGCTTCAGAAATGCCCCGATAGGGATCACTATCAGACTGAAAGTAGAATTGACATGCACCTTTTCAATGTTTTGCATCATCACTCCCTTCACCTCTGAAACCTGAGCCTTCACTTTTGCAAGCTTGTCAATTTCCTCAGGATGCAGGTCACAATACTTCATGTGTTCTTTAAGCTTAGGCCTGGAAAAAGACATCCACTGTAATAGTAACTCACACTGTTTATATTTATTTATTTCTGAACCATGCATGCTCATATAAAGTAGCTAGCACCCATGTATTGTAATGATTCGGTATTCACATTCACATTATATGATAAGATGAGACTTGCTGGAATTTCGAAATATGTGTGCACAGATATCACGGGAAGTACCCAAATTCTCGTTTGAGGCTATTGGGACCAGCAGTTTTGGCTTTTCCTCCGCTGTATTTCTTGGCGAAATCCTCCTTAACCCTCTCAATGAAGCCGATTGGAAGTTGCCGACCAGCAGACTCGGTAGCAACAACACAATATGCTGAAAATCAAATGCACGGTTACATAAAAAACTGACTGAATCTGCTTGACTCTTACATAAGTGTCCTACACTCACAATTTTATCTCTACTATTGAACAACAAAGCCAAAACAGAATGCAGTGAGTTATCAACAGGAAGATAATACTTCTAAAGTATCAGAATACTTTACAGGGATACACGTCATTCTGAAAAACTGATGTATGCGAATTTGGTGAAATTTTAATTTCTCGTGTGCGATTCCAATATAAATGGCTTCAAAGAGGACCCCATACACTATGTCAAGGAAAAAGGTGTCTAAAATTGTTATAGACAATGACACGACACTGAAAAAAATTACCGCACGGCAGTAACCACCCTACTCATCGCAACATTATCATGATAACCATGTCCTCAACCAAAAACATGAAAACCACATTTATCAAATCAGACAAGGCAAGCAAGTCAGGTATCACATTTTCCATCATCATGCTATCCATAAGTACATAACAAGAATGAAAATCCATTCGGATCAAAGTACTCCCTCCGTCTCACAATGTAAGACTGTTTTGCAAAAATGGGACGGAGGGGGTACCAAACAAGAAAAGGAGGTCTCCGGCATTTGTTGCCTTCTGCGAAAGAAATGCCTTGATGGTTTCAAATTATGTAGAGGCACACTTAGATTTGCCTAGATCTTGACAAAGCCAGTTCACCTAGCAAGCATCAAGCCAACAAAGTTGTATTGATTCTCCACCCCCAATTCACCATGTCCATGAGAAATGTGAACATTGCTGAAGACATGTAACCTATTAAACCGAGAAGGTCAGCAATCAAGCCAATGCCAGATCGCCAGCGCAACCAGCGATCGAGAACACGTGAACGCACGCACGAATCATACAACTCGATGGGAAGACGACGGATCAGGCGGGTTGGGGAGTGGGGCATTACTGAATCCATCGTGGATGTGGTAGTTGAAGGTGTGGCCGTCGCAGTTGTAGCTGAGCCGGTTGTTGTTGGGCGGGAGCTTCTGGAGGCACTGGGCAGCGACGGAGGCGAAGTTGCCGGAGGCCTCGGCGTGGTCGGCCAGCACCGTGGTGCCGCGCCCCACGAAGCTGTAGACCAGCTTCTTCGGAGGAGGCCCCATCTCTCCGGCCGCCGGCGCCTGGACGGAGGAGGGGAGGGGCGGAGGAGGAGGAGGATCGGGGTGGCGAGTGGTGGGAGAGCGCGCGGGGACGGTGGGAGCGGGAGCGTTAGGAGATCGGAAGGGGTGGCGGGGAATTGTGGTCGTCCCGCTACACAAGCTAAATTTAGATCTTGTGGTGCTTTTGCTGGTTTTTGTATTTATTTTGCAAAGCAAATGTGCTGAGTTTCTTTAGACCATACACATCCGCAGCAAGCCTCCTTGTTGCACATCATTTTCACTTTCTTAACTTCTTTTACTTACTTTAGTACTTCGACCACTTGATATTGGTGCTCGCATTCTTCTGGATTCATTTTAGGTCTTTTGACGATATGCATTCAGTAAAAGGAGACGTTTTCATCGACTACAAAGTGGCGACTTCGTCAATTTCAAAATAATGTGTCGGCCCAGCTCTCGGAGATACTCCCTCCGTTTCTTTTTAGTCCGCATGTAAGGTTTGGTCAAAGTCAAGCTTTGTAAAGTTTGACTAACTTTATATTAAAAAAATATAAATATTCACAATATGAAATCAATATTATCAGATGCACCACGAAATGTATGTTCATATTATATAGTTTTTAGTATTGTAGATGTTCATATATTTTTATATAAATTTGATCAAACTTTGTGCAGTTTGACTTTGATCAAATCTTATATGCGGAGTAAAAAGAAGGGAAAAGTATATTTTCTGTCCCTTAACTCTTTTGAAAGTAGAGAAATGGTCCCTTAACTCTAAAACCAGCAAAACGTTGTCCCTCTACTTTTAAAACCGGATAAGTTTAATCCCTCGTGCTGTTTTAGATGGTTTCCTGCCAATGTGGTGTGGTATTATGGTATTCACTACAGAAAAAAGTGAGAGCCTGGAAAGGTTGCGCGCTGCCAGTCTCATCACGCTCCCGGTTGCCACTTACGCCGCCGCCTCATGGGCCCACAAGCAGAACAGCAGTGCCCGTTCGTCCATGCAGGCTGCGACATATGCCAGTCTGAGTTTGCCCATGGCGAGATCGTCCAGGTGCCAGCCTGCTCGACGGCGGCAACGCGACTTTCCGCCGAGAGTGGGCTTGGAACGCTGGCTTGATGTGGTCCGCTCGTAGTAGATACGATTACATGCCGATGCATGCGCGCAGCAAAAGCAAAGCCAACAACTAGCTTACGTATGCACGTCAAGTTGATTCCTCTCGGGCCAAAAGCACCGGCCGCGCCAGTGTTAGGTCTCAACTCACACGCCCAGATGCACTCTGATGTGAACACTAGGACTCGAGTAGTTTGTGCAGCGAACAACTTGACGCGCAGCTGGACACTTGCATCGACATGCAACGACACGCATGCAGCTGCCGGAATCCACGCGCACGGCCTCCACACAAAATAGTGGAGCTCGTGCCCTGCTGACTGAATGGGATGAAAACGGGAAAAAAATCAACGGCCTAACTAATTATTCAGCAGCCAGAAGCGCACCAGGAGAGGTTGCTTTATACACGAGCGAGCTGGTACGAGTCTAGCTTTGTACAGCTGAATGACCGTAAGTTGGGTGCTGCCCCGGCCGGAAGGGGTGCGTCGTGGCCGACAGCCACCGCGCACAGTCAAAACCACTGCACGTCGGCATAAAACCACGCGAAGCGATGCGAGGGACTAAACTTATCCGGTTTAAAAAGTTGAGGGACTAAACTTATCCGGTTCTGAATGTTAAGGGACTAAGATTTACTGGTTTTACAGTTGAGGAACCATTTCTATACTATCGAAAAAGTTGAGGGATAGAAAATATACTTATCCCTAAAAAGATACAGAGGGAGTACTCACAGTGATAGAATATGTGTGCATACGGTCATAGAGATGAGTGTATGTATGAGCGTCTGCATTTGTACTGTGTTAAAGAAAATCATGACTTTGAACCCGGCTTTTGTCAATATAAACAAGTTGGATGATTTTGTCCATATGGTCTTCATAGTTGTCTCTGGTTTCATGTGACAATGGTTGTGGAACCCTCTCTTCTCCTTCAAAATCACTCATAGCTAGTGTCGTGAACAATTTGTTATAGGTACTTAAAATTCACTTATAAAATGTCACAAATAATTTGTGGTAGCTACATTGATAATGCAGAGGAAATGACGTGATATCAGCAATGGTATAGTTCTAAAAGACAAGCTTAAAATCCAATAATATGTTGCTATAATGAAAAGCAGGACACAAAAGACAAATGCTCGAGAGAGGATATTATGAGGGAATCTTTAGAGAATGTATGGCGTCAGGGCATCTCTAAAACGGACCCTTAAATCGCTTATAACCGTCCAGACTGCACGGTCCGGACGTGTTTAGCCAACCAGCACAAAAACTTGTATCGGTTCATCGAGCGGTCCTGACGCACATTTTTCAACAAATCCGAGACAAAGTGGGGGGGGGCTTGCGGGGGTCTGGACAGCAGCCATGTAGGACTCTGACACCCCAAACCCCTCCAAAACCTCGTGCCTCCATCGTACCATTTCTTTCCTTCAGTTTTTCTCTCTTGCCTTCGCCGCCGCTCCACCACCCCGGCCGCCACACCGCACCCCTGTCGGAACTCGACGAGTCCATCACCTCAAACGATACACCCGGACTCCACGCCGCTTCTCCTTCGCCGCCGTTTCATGCCTTTCCTCCGACCGCCGCGCGGCTACGTACCATCCGCTCGTACGATGCTCACCATGCCCAACAACTGTTCGGTGAATTTCCCTAGCTAACTAAGCAATGGATCCGGATATGGAGTGCACATGCGAGCACTATGTTGATTCATCCGACTCGTCCGACGAGAAGGACTACATAGATGAGACGATGATGATGCAGGCGATGCTTGCAGACGCGGAGCGTGCGAAGGGGCATGTTCTCAATTTCAAGAGATCGATCAAGGGTCATCGAGTGCTCAACCGCAACCGGGCGCATGGCCATTTGACACTGATGGACAACTACTTTGCCCCAGATGCGCTCTTCGCTGACAATTTTCGCAAGCTTTTCGGATGCGCAAAAATGTCTTCGATCGTCTCTACCATGGCATCCGGTCAGGTTTGCAATTGCCGTGGTCGAGGTGTTTGGCCCGTAGTACTTGAGAGAACCAACTGTGACAGACACCAAAAGGATCTTGGCAATCTCAGAAGCAAGAGTGTGACTAGGTTTGCTCAGATCTCTTGACTCCATGCATTGGAAATAGAAAAATTGCCCGAAAGCTTTACAAGGGCAATATCATGTCATGTTAAGATGCCTGCAATCATTATTGAAGCAATTGCATCACATGATCTTTGGAGCAACTCACGAGCAACTAAAAAAAGATTTGATTGAGCATCTGTGCGCGGTTTAAGGGGGACAAAATTGTTAGAGTGTAATATTTGAACTTTTTAAATTAGAACTACTGCTGCATTTAGCATTTGAACAATTGTAGACTATGTATGCGGCTATTTGAACGTGCATAATAAAAAAAGGGTCCAATGTATGTGGATAGCGTTGGATGGCCGGCTCCCACATCTGTGTCCATGGACTAGTCCCTCCCTGTCCGCGGACAGATGCCAGAGCAAATTTACGGGTCAGCGTTGAAAAATGCCATTACATGGCAATAACCCACAATACATATTGACATGTATTACCTCTGTCTCAAATTACTTGTCTTAGACTATTCTAGAAACGGATGTATCTAACACTAAAATTGTTGGGGAATGTAGTAATTTCAAAAAAAAAATCCTAAGCACACGCAAGATCATGGTGATGCATAGCAACAAGAGGGAAGAGTATTGTCCACGTACCCTCGTAGACCGTAAGCGGAAGCATTATGAGAACGTGGTTGATGTAGTCGAACATCTTCACGATCCGACCGATCCAAGTACCAAACGCACGACACCTCCGAGTTCAGCACACGTTCAGCTCGATGATGTCCCACGAACTTTGATCCAGCAAAGCTTCACGGGAGAGTTCCGTCAGCACGATGGCGTGATGACGATGATGATGTTGCTACCGACGCAGGGCTTCGCCTAAGCACCGCTACGATATGATTGATGTGGATTATGGTGGAGGGGGCACCACACACGGCTTGGAACAATCAACTTGTGTGTCCTAGGGTGCCCCTGCCCCGTATATAAAGGAGCAAGGGGGAGGCCGGCCGGCCCCTGTAGGGCGCGCCAAGAGGAGGAGTCCTCCTCCTAGTAGGAGTAGGACTCCCCTTTCCTACTCCTACTAGGAGGAGGAGAGGAGGGAGGTGAGGGATAAGGAAGGAGATGGAGGAAAGGAGGAAAGGGGGCCCGCCCCCCTAGTCCAATTCGGTTTGGGCTAGGGGGGCCGCGTGCCCTGCCTCCTCTCTTCCACCACTTGGCCCATGAGGCCCAATACTTCTTCCCCATATTCCCGTAACTCCCCGGTACTCCAAAAAATACCCGAATCACTCGGAACCTTTCTGATGTCCGAATATAGTCGTCCAATATATCGATTTACGTCTCGACCATTTCAAGACTCCTCGTCATGTCCCTAATCTCATCCGGGACTCCGAACTACCTTCGGTACATCAAATCACATAAACTCATAATACTGATCGTCACCGAACGTTAAGCGTGCAGACCCTACGGGTTCGAGAACTATGTAGACATGACCGAGACACGTCTCTGGTCAATAACCAATAGTGGAACCTGGATGTTCATATTGGCTCCTACATATTCTACGAAGATCTTTATCGGTCAAACCGCATAACAACATACGTTGTTCCCTTTGTCATCGGTATGTTACTTGCCCGAGATTCGATCATCGGTATCTCAATACCTAGTTCAATCTCGTTACCGGCAAGTCTCTTTACTCGTTCTGTAATGCACTATCCCGCAACTAACTCATTAATTGCATTGCTTGCAAGGCTTATAGTGATGTTGCATTACCGAGAGGGCCTAGAGATACCTCTCCGACAATCGGAGTGACAAATCTTAATCTCGATCTATGCCAACTCAACAAGTACCATCGGAGACACTTGTAGAGCACCTTTATAATCACCTAGTTACATTGTGACGTTTGGTAGCACACAAAGTGTTTCTCCGGTATTCAGGAGTTGGATAATCTCATAGTCAGAGGAACATGTATAAGTCATGAAGAAAGCAGTAGCAACAAACTAAACGATCATCATGCTAAGCTAACGAAATGGGTCAAGTCAATCACATCATTCTCTAATGATGTGATCCCGTTAATCAAATGACAACTCATGTTTATGGCTAGGAAACTTAACCATCTTTGATTCAACGAGCTAGTCAAGTAGAGGCATACTAGTAACACTCTGTTTGTCTATGTATTCACACATGTACTAAGTTTCCGGTTAATACAATTCTAGCATGAATAATAAACATTTATCATGATATAAGGAAATAAATAATAACTTTATTATTGCCTCTAGGACATATTTCCTTCTGTCTTCCACTTGCACTAGAGTCAATAATCTAGTTCACATCTTCATGTGATTAGTTCACATCTCCATGTGACTAATACCCAAAGGGTATACTAGAGTCAATAATCTAGTTCACATCGCTATGTGATTAACACCCAAAGAGTGATCATGTTTTTCTTGTGAGAGAATTTTAGCCTACGGGTCTGCAACATTCAGATCCGTATGTATTTCGCAAATTTCTATGTCTACAATGCTCTGAACGGAGCTACTCTAGCTAATTGCTCCCACTTTCAATATGTATCTAGATCGAGACTTAGAGTCATCTAGACCGATGTAAAAAGCTTGCATCGACGTAACTCTTTACGACAAACTCTTTTATCACCTCCATAACCGAGAAATATTTCATTAGTCCACTAAGGATAATTTTGACCGTTGTCCAGTGATCTACTCCTAGATCACTATTGTATTCCCTTGACAGAATGATTCTAAGGTATACAATAGGACTGGTAAACATCATAGCATATTTTATAGAACCTATGGCTGAGGCATAGGGAATGACTTTTCATTCTCTTTCTATTTTCTGCTGTGGTCGGGTTTTGAGTCTTTACTCAACATCACACCTCGCAACACAGGCAAGAACTCCTTCTTTGACTGTTCCATTTTGAACTAATTCAAAATCCTATCAAGGTATGTACTCATTGAAAAAACTTATCAAGCGTCTTGATCTATCTCTATATATCTTGATGCTCAATGTGTAAGCAGCTTCATCGAGGTCTTTCTTTGAAAAACTCTTTTCAAACACTCCTTTATGTTTTCCAGAAAATTCTACATTATTTCCGATCAACAATATGTCATTCACATATACTTATCAGAAATGATGTAGTGCTCCCACTCACTTTCTTGTAAATACAGGCTTCACCGCAAGTCTGTATAAAACCATATGCTTTGATCACTTTATCAAAGCATATATTCCAACTCCGAGATGTTTGCACCAGTCCATAGATGGATCGCTGGAGCTTGCTCACTTTGTGAGCACCTTTAGGATCGAGAAAACCTTCTGGTTGCATCATATACAACTCTTCTTTTAAGAAATCCATGAAGGAATACAGTTTTGACATCCATTTGCCAGATTTCATAAAATGCGGCAAATGCTAACATGATTCGGACAGACTTTTAAGCATTGATACGAGTGAGAAAATCTTATTGTAGCCTTGAACTTGTCGAAAACATTTTGCGACAATTCGAGCTTTGTAGATAGTAACACTACTATCAGCGCCCATCTTCCTCTTGAAGATCCATTTATTCTTAATGACTCACCGATCATCGGGCAAGTCAATCAAATTCCATACTTTGTTCTCATACATGGATCCTATCTCAGATTTCATGGCCTCAAGCCATTTCGCAGAATCTGGGCTCATCATCGCTTCCTCATAGTTCATAGGTTCGTCATGGTCAAGTAACATGACATCCAGAACGGGATTACCGTACCACTCTAGTGCGGATCTTACTCTTGTTGACCTACGAGGTTCGGTAGTAACTTGAACTGAAGTTACATGATCATCATCGTTAGCTTCCTCGCTAATTGGTGTAGGAGTCACAGGAACAGATTTCTGTGATGAACTACTTTCCAATAAGGGAGCAGGCATAGTTACCTCATCAAGTTCTACTTTCCTCCCACTCACTTATTTAGAGAGAAACTCCTTCTCTAGAAAGGATTCATTCTTAGCAACGAATGTCTTGCCTTCGGATCTGTGATAGAAGGTGTACCCAACTATCTCCTTTGGGTATCCTATGAAGACACATTTCTCCGATTTGGGTTTGAGCTTATCAGGATGAAACTTTTTCACATAAGCATCGCAACCCCAAACTTTAAGAAACGACAACTTTGGTTTCTTGCCAAACCACAGTTCATATGGCGTCGTCTCAACGGATTTAGACAGTGCCCTATTTAATGTGAATGCAGCTGTCTGTAATGCATAAACCCAAAACAATAGTGGTAAATCAGTAAGAGACATCATAGATTGCACCATATCTAATAAAGTACAGTTACGATGTTCGGACACACCATTATGCTGTGGTGTTCCAGGTGGCGTGAGTTGCAAAACTATTCCGCATTGTTTCAAATGAAGACCAAACTCGTAACTCAAATATTCTTCTCCACGATCAGATCGTAGAAACTTTATTTTCTTGTTACGATGATTTTTCACTTCACTCTGAAATTATTTGAACTTTTCAAATGTTTCAGATTTATGTTTCATCAAGAAGATATACCCATATCTTACTCAAATCATCTGTGAAGGTCAGAAAATAACGATACCTGCCGCGAGCCTCAACACTCATTGGACAACATACATCAGTATGTATTATTTCCAACAAGTCTGTTGCTCGCTCCATTGTTCCGGAGAACGGAGTTTTAGTCATCTTGCCCATGAGGCATGGTTCGCAAGCATCAACTTGATTCATAATCAAGTGATTCCAAAAGCCCATCAGCATGGATTTTCTTCATGCGCTTTACACCAATATGACCTAAACAGCAGTGCCACAAATAAGTTGCACTATCATTATTAACTTTGTATCTTTTGGCTTTAATATTATTATGTGTACCACTACGATCGAGATTCAATAAACCATTCACCTTGGGTGTATGACCATTGAAGGTTTTATTCATGTAAACAGAACAACAATTATTCTCTGACTTTAAATGAATAACCGTATTGCAATAAACATGATCAAATCATATTCATGCTTAACGCAAACACCAAATAACATTTGTTTAGGTTCAACACTAATCTCGAAAGTATAGGGAGTGTGCGATGATGATCATATCAATCTTGGAACCACTTCCAACGCACATTGTCACTTCACCCTTAACCAGTCTATGTTCATTCTGCAACTCCCGTTCCGAGTTACTAATCTTAGCAACTGAACTAGTATCAAATACTGAGGGGTTGCTATAAACACTAGTAAAGTACACATCAATAACATGTATATCAAATATACCTTTGTTCACTTTGCCATCCTTCTTATCCGCCAAATACTTGGGGCAGTTCTGCTTCCAGTGACCAGTTCCTTTGCAGTAGAAGCACTTAGTCTCAGACTTAGGTCTAGACTTGGGCTTCTTCACTTGAGCAGCAACTTGCTTGCCATTCTTCTTGAAGTTCCCCTTCTTCCCTTTGCCCTTTTCTTGAAACTAGTGGTCTTATCAACCATCAACACTTGATGCTTTTCTTGATTTCTACCTTCATCGATTTCAGCATCACGAAGAGCTTGGGAATCATTTCTGTTATCTCTTGCATATTATAGTTCATCACGAAGTTCCAGTAACTTGGTGATAGTGACTAGAGAACTCTGTCAATCACTATCTTATCTGGAAGATTAACTCCCACTTGATTCAAGTGATTGTAGTACTCAGACACTCTGAGCACATGCTCACTAGCTGAGCTATTCTCCTCCGTCTTGTAGGCAAAGTGCTTGTCAAAGGTCTCATACCTTTCGACATGGGCATGAGTCTGAAATACTAATTTCAACTCTTGGAACATCTCATATGCTCCGCGACGTTCAAAACGTCTATGAAGCCCCGATTCTAAGCCGTAAAGCATGGTGCACTAAACTATCAAGTAGTCGTCATATCGATCTCGCCAAACGTTCATAATGTCTGCATATGCTCCTGCAATAGGTCTGTCACCTAGCGGTGCATCAAGGACATAATTCTTCTGTGCAGCAATGAGGATAATCCTCAGATCACGGATCCAATCGGCATCATTGCTACTAACATCTTTCAACTTATTTTTTCTCTACGAACATATCAAAAAATAAACGGGGAGCTACATCGCGAGCTATTGATCTACAACATAGTTATGCAAATACTATCAGGACTAAGTTCATGATAAATTGAAGTTCAATTAATCAAATTACTTAAGAACTCCCACTTAGATAGACATCCCTCTAATCATCTAAGTGATCACATGATCCATATCAACTAAACCATGTCCGATCATCACGTGAGATGGAGTAGTTTTCAATGGTGAACATCACTATGTTGATCATATCTACTATATGATTCACGCTCGACCTTTCGGTCTCAGTGTTCCGAGGCCATATCTGCATATGCTAGGCTCGTCAAGTTTAACCCAAGTATTTCTGCGTGTGCAAAACTGGCTTACACCCGTTGTATATGAACGTAGAGCTTATCACACCCGATCATCACGTGGTGTCTCGACACGACGAACTTTGGCAACGGTGCATACTCAGGGAGAACACTTGTACCTTGAAATTTAGTGAGAGATCATCTTATAATGCTACCGCCAATCAAAGTAGAATAAGATGCATAAAGGATAAACATCACATGCAATCAAAATATGTGACATGATATGGCCGTGATCATCTTGCGCCTTTGATCTCCATCTCCAAAGTACCGTCATGATCTCTATCGTCACCGGCATGACACCATGATCTCCATCATCTTGATCTCTATCAACGTGTCGTCATATGGTCATCTCGCCAACTATTGCTTTTGCAACTATTGCTATCGCATAGCGATAAAGTAAAGCAATTGTATGACGCTTGCATCTTATGCAATAAAGAGACAACCATAAGGCTTTAGCCAGTTGCCGATAACTTTAACAAAACATGATCATCTCATACAACAATTTATATCTCATCACGTCTTTACCATATCACATCACAACATGTCCTGCAAAAACAAGTTAGACGTCCTCTACTTTGTTGTTGCAAGTTTTACGTGGCTGCTACGGGCTGAGCAAGAACCGTTCTTACCTACGCACCAAAAACCACAACGCGGTATAGTGATTGCTTTTTGATCTTCACAAAGAACCCTGTTCATTGAATCCGATTCAACTAAAGTTGGAGAAACAGACACCCACTAGCCACCTCTGTGCGAAGCACATCGGTAGAACCAGTCTCGCGTAAGCGTACGCGTAATGTCGGTCTGAGCCGCTTCATCCAACAATGCCGCTGAATCAAGAATCAACTAGTGACGGCAAGCAATATGTATATACCTACACCCGCAACTCCTTTGTGTTCTACTCGTGCATATAACATCTACACATAAACTTGGCTCGGATGCCACTGTTGGGGAACGTAGTAATTTAAAAAAAATCCTACGCATATGCAAGATCATGGTGATGCATAGCAACGAGAGGGAAGAGTATTGTCCACGTACCCTCGTAGACCATAAGCGGAAGCGTTATGAGAACGCGGTTGATGTAGTCGAACATCTTCACGATCCAACCGATCCAAGTACCGAACGCACGACACCTCCGAGTTCAGCACACGTTTAGCTCGATGACGTCCCACGAACTTTGATCCAACAGAGCTTCATGGGAGAGTTCTGTCAGCACGACGGCGTGATGACGGTGATGATGTTGCTACCGACGCAGGGCTTCACCTAAGCACCGCTATGATATGATCGAGGTGGATTATCATGGAGGGGGGCACCGCACACGGCTTGGAACAATCAACTTGTGTGTCCAAGGGTGCCCCCTGCTCCCGTATATACAGGAGCAAGGGGGGAGGCCGGCCGGCCCCTGTAGGGCATGCCATGAGGAGGAGTCCTCCTCCTAGTAGGAGTAGGACTCCCCTTTCCTACTCCTACTAGGAGGAGGAAAGGAAGGAGGTGAGGGAGAAGGAAGGAGAGGGAGGAAAGGAGGAAAGGGGGAAAGGGGGGACGCCCCCTAGTCGAATTCGATTTGGGCTAGGGGGGCCGTGCGCCCTGCCTCCTCTCTGAAGGAAATATGCCCTAGAGGCAATAATAAAGTTATTATTTATTTCCTTGTATCGTGATAAATGTTTATTATTCATGCTAGAATTGTATTAACCGGAAACATAATACATGTGTGAATACATAGACAAACAGAGTGTCACTAGTATGCCTCTACTTGACTAGCTCATTAATCGAAGATGGTTATGTTTCCTAACCATTAACGGGATCACATCATTAGAAGAATGATGTGATTGACATGACCCATTCCATTAGCTTAGCACCCGATCGTTTAGTATGTTGCTATTGCTTTCTTCATGACTTATACATGTTCCTATGACTATGAGATTATGCAACTCCCGTTTGCCGGAGGAACACTTTGTGTGCTACCAAACATCACAACATAAATGGGTGATTATAAAGGAGCTCTACAGGTGTCTCCAAAGGTACATGTTGGGTTGGCGTATTTCAAGATTAGGATTTGTCACTCCGATTGTCGGAGAGGTATCTCTGGGCCCTCTCGGTAATGCACATCACATAAGCCTTGCAAGCATTGCAACTAATGAGTTAGTTGCGAGATGATGTATTACGAAACGAGTAAAGAGACTTGCCGGTAACGAGATTGAACTAGGTATTGAGATACCGACGATCGAATCTCGGGCAAGTAACATACCGATGACAAAGGGAACAATGTATGTTGTTATGCGGTCTGACCGATAAAGATCTTCGTAGAATATGTAGGAGCCAATTTGAGCATCCAGGTTCCGCTATTGGTTATTGACCGGAGACGTGTCTCGGTCATGTCTACATTGTTCTCGAACCCGTAGGGTCCGCACGCTTAAGGTTTCGATGACAGTTATATTATGAGTTTATGAGTTTTGATGTACCGAAGGAGTTCAGAGTCCCGGATGAGATCGGGGACATGACGAGGAGTCTCGAAATGGTCGAGACGTAAAGATCGATATATTGGACGACTATATTCGGACATCGGAAAGGTTCCGAGTGGTTCGGGTATTTTTTGGAGTACCGGGGAGTTACGGGAATATGGGAGAAGAAGTATATGGGCCTTATTGGGCTTTAGGGGAGAGGGAGAGGCAGGCCGCGCCCCCCCCCCCCAAGGCCTAGTCCGAATTGGACTAGGGGAAGGGGCTGCGCCCCCTCCTTCCTTCTCTTCCCTCTTCCCCTTCCTTGTCTCCTACTCCTACTACATGGAAGGACTCCTAGTTGGACTAGGAAAGGGGGAATCCTACTCCCGGTGGGAGTAGGACTCCCCTAGGGCGCGCCATAGAGAGGGCCGGCCCTCCCCTCCTCCACTCCTTTATATACGGGGGCAGGGGGCACCCCATAGACACACAAGTTGATCCACGTGATCATATTATTAGCCGTGTGCGGTGCCCCCTTCCACCATATACCTCGATAATATTGTAGTGGTGCTTAGGCGAAGCCCTGCGACAGTTGAACATCAAGATCGTCACCACGCCGTCGTGCTGACGGAACTCTTCCCCGACACTTTGCTGGATCGGAGTCCGGGGATCGTCATCGAGCTGAACGTGTGCTAGAACTCGGAGGTGCCGTAGTTTCGGTGCTTGATCGGTCGGGCCGTGAAGACGTACGACTACATCAACCGCGTTGTCATAACGCTTCCGCTGTCGGTCTACAAGGGTACGTAGATCACACTCTCCTCTCGTTGCTATGCATCACCATGATCTTGCGTGTGCGTAGGAAATTTTTTGAAATTACTACGTTCCCCAACAGTGGCATCCGAGCCTAGGTTTTATGTGTTGATGTTATATGCACGAGTAGAACACAAGTGAGTTGTGGGCGATATAAGTCATACTGCTTACCAGCATGTCATACTTTGGTTCGGCGGTATTGTTGGACGAAGCGGCCCGGACCGACATTACGCGTACGCTTACGCGAGACCGGTTCTCCCGACGTGCTTTGCACAAAGGTGGCTAGCGGGTGACAGTTTCTCCAACTTTAGTTGAACCGAGTGTGGCTACGCCCGGTCCTTGCGAAGGTTAAAACAGCACCAACTTGACAAACTATCGTTGTGGTTTTGATGCGTAGGTAAGATTGGTTCTTACTTAAGCCCGTAGCAGCCACGTAAAACTTGCAACAACAAAGTAGAGGACGTCTAACTTGTTTTTGCAGGGCATGTTGTGATGTGATATGGTCAAGACATGATGCTAAATTTTATTGTATGAGATGATCATGTTTTGTAACCAAGTTATCGGCAACTGGCAGGAGCCATATGGTTGTCGCTTTATTGTATGCAATGCAATGGCGCTGTAATGCTTTACTTTATCACTAAGCGGTAGCGATAGTCGTGGAAGCATAAGATTGGCGAGACGACAACGATGCTACGATGGTGATCAAGGTGTCGCGCCGGTGACGATGGTGATCACGACGGTGCTTCGAAGATGGAGATCACAAGCACAAGATGATGATGGCCATATCATATCACTTATATTGATTGCATGTGATGTTTATTTTTATGCATCTTATCTTGCTTTGATTGACGGTAGCATTTTAAGATGATCTCTCACTAATTATCAAGAAGTGTTCTCCCTGAGTATGCACCATTGCGAAAGTTCTTCGTGCTGAGACACCACGTGATGATCGGGTGTGATAGGCTCTACGTTCAAATACAACGGGTGCAAAACAGTTGCACACGCAGAATACTCAGGTTATACTTGACGAGCCAAGCATATACAGATATGGCCTCGGAACACGGAGACCGAAAGGTCGAGCGTGAATCATATAGTAGATATGATCAACATAGTGATGTTCACCAATGAAACTACTTCATCTCACGTGATGATCGGACATGATTTAGTTGATTTGGATCACGTGATCACTTAGAGGATTAGAGGGATGTCTGTCTAAGTGGGAGTTCTTAAGTAATATGATTAATTGAACTTTAATTTATCATGAACTTAGTCCTGGTAGTATTAGCATATCTATGTTGTAGATCAATAGCTCGCGTTTAGCTCCCCTGTTTTATTTTTATGTGTTCCTAGAGAAAATTGTGTTGAAAGATGTTAGTAGCAATGATGCGGATTGGATCCATGATCTAAGGTTTATCCTCATTGCTGCACAGAAGAATATGTCCTTGATGCACCGCTAGGTGACAGACCTATTGCAGGAGCAGATGCAGACGTTATGAACGTTTGGCTAGCTCAATATGATGACTACTTGATAGTTTAGTGCACCATGCTTAAACGGCTTAGAATCGGGACTTCAAAGACGTTTTGAACATCATGGACCATATGAGATGTTCCAGGAGTTGAAGTTAATATTTCAAGCAAATACCCGAGTTGAGAGATATAAAGTCTCCAACAAGTTCTATAGCTAAAAGATGGAGGAGAATCGCTCAACTAGTGAGCATGTGCTCAGATTGTCTGGGTACTACATTCGCTTGAATCAAGTGGGAGTTAATCTTCCAGATAAGAAGTGATTGATAGAATTCTCTAGTCACCATCACCAAGTTAGTAGAACTTCGTGATGAACTATAATATGCAAGGGATAATGGAAATGATTCCCAAGCTTTTCGTAATGCTGAAATTGACGAAGGTAGAAATCGAGAAAACATCAAGTGTTGACGGTAGACAAGACCACTAGTTTCAAGAAAAGGGCAGAGGGAAGAAGGGGAACTTCAAGAAGAACAACAAGCAAGTTGCTGCTCAAGTGAAGAAGCCCAAGTCTGGTCCTAAGCCTAAGACTAAGTGCTTCTACTTCAAAGGGACTAGTCACTGGAAGCGGAACTACCCCAAGTGATTGGCGGATAAGAAGGATGGCAAAGTGAACATAAGTATATTTGATATACATGTTGTTGATGTGTACTTTACTAGTGTTTATAGCAACCCCTCAGTATTTGATACTAGTTCAGTTGCTAAGATTAGTAACTCGAAACGGGAGTTGCAGAATAAACAGAGACTAGTTAAGGGTGAACTGATGATGTGTGTTGGAAGTGGTTCCAAGATTGATATGATCATCATCGCACACTCCCTATAATTTCGGGATTAGTGTTGAACCTAAATAAGTGTTATTTGGTGTTTGCGTTGAGCATGAATATGATTTGATCATGTTTATTGTAATATGGTTATTCATTTAAGTAAGAGAATAAATTGTTGTTCTGTTTACATGAATAAAACCTTATATGGTTACACACCCAATGAAAATAGTTCGTTGGATCTCGATCGTAGTGATACACATAATCATAATATTGAAACCAAAAGATGCAAATTTAATAATGATAGTGCAACTTATTTGTGGCACTACCATTTAGGTCATATTGGTGTAAAGCGCATGAAGAAACTCCATGCTGATGGGCTTTTGGAATCACTTGATTATGAATCAGTTGATTCTTGCGAACCATGCCTCATGGGCAAGATGACTAAGACTCTGTTCTTCGGAACAATGGAGCGAGCAACAGATTTGTTGGAAATCATACATACTGATGTATGTGGTTCGATGAATATTGAGGCTCGCGACAAGTATCATTATTTTCTGATCTTCACAGATGATTTGAGCAGATATGAGTATATCTACTTGATGAAACATAAGTCTGGAACATTTGAAAAGTTCAAAGAATTTTAGAGTGAAGTGAAAAATCATCGTAACAAGAAAATAAAGTTTCTACGATCTGATCGTAGAGAGGAGTATTTGAGTTACGAGTTTGGCCTTCAGTTAAAAACAATGTGAAATAGTTTCACTACTCACGCCACCTGGAACACCACAATGCAATGGTGTGTCCGAACGTCATAACCGTACTTTATTAGATATGGTGCGATCTATGATGTCTCTTACCGATCTACCACTATCGTTTTGGGGTTATGCATTAGAGACAGCTACATTCACGTTAAATAGGGCACCATCTAAATCCATTGAAACGACACCGTATGAACTATGGTTTGGCAAGAAACCTAAGCTATCATTTCTTAAAGTTTGAGGTTGCAATGCTTATGTGAAAAAGTTTCAACCTGATAAGCTCAAACCCAAATCGGAGAAGTGCGTCTTCATAGGATACTTCTATCACAAATCTGAAGGCAAGATGTTCGTTGCTTTGAATGGATCCTTTCTAGAGAAGGAATTTCTCTCGAAAGAAGTGAGTGGGAGGAAAGTAGAACTTGGTGAGGTAGTTGTACCTGCTCCCTTATTGGGAAGTAGTTCATCACAAAAATCTGTTCTTGTGACTACTAGACCGATTAGTGAGGAAGCTAATAATGATGATCATGTAACTTCAGATCAAGTTACTACCGAACCTCGTAGGAAAAAATAGAGTGAGACCCGCACCAGAGTGGTACGGTAATCCAGTTCTGGAGGTCATGTTACTTGACCATGACGAGCCTACGAACTATGAGGAAGCGATGATGAGCCCAGATTCCGCGAAAGGGCTTGAGGCCATGAAATCTGAGATGAGATCCATGTATGAGAACAAAGTATGGACTTTGATTGACTTTCCCAATGATTGGCGAGCCATTGAGATTAAATGGATCTTCAAGAGGAAGACGGATGTTGATAGTAGAGTTACTATCTACAAAGCTAGAATTGTCGCAAAAGGTTTTCGACAAGTTCAAGGTGTTGACTACGATGAGAGTTTCTCACTCGTATCTATGCTTAAGTCTGTCCGAATCATGTTAGCAATTGCCGCATTTTATGAAATCTGGCAAATGAATAAACAAAAGTGCATTCCTTAATGGATTTATTAAAGAAGAGTTGTATATGATACAACCAGAAGGTTTTGTCAATCCTAAAGGTGCTAACAAAATGTGAAAGCTCCAGCGATCCATCTATGGAATGGTGCAAGCACCTCGGAGTTGGAATATGCGCTTTGATGAGATGATCAAAGCATATAGTTTTATACAGACTTGCGGTGAAGCCTGTATTTACAAGAAAGTGAGTGGGAGCACTACAACATTTCTGATAAGTATATGTGAATGACATATTGTTGATCGGAAATAATGTAGAACTATTCTACAAAGCATAAAGGAGTGTTTTGAAAGAAGTTTTTCAAAGAAAGACCTCGGTGAAGCTGCTTACATATTAAGCATCAAGATCTATAGAGATAGATCAAGACGCTTGATAAGTTTTTTTTCAATGAGTACATACCTTGACAATATTTTGAAGTAGTTCAAAAATTGGAACGGTCAAAGAAAGAGTTCTTGGCTGTGTTACAAGGTGTGAAATTGAGTAAGACTCAAAGCCCGACCACGGCAGAAGATAGAAAGAGAATGAAAGTCATTCCCTATGCCTCAGCCATATGTTCTATAAAGTATGCCATGCTGTGTACCAGATCTATTGTATACCCGACACTGTGTTAAGAAAGGGAGTACAATAGTGATCTAAGAGTAGATCACAGGACAGCGGTCAAAATTATCCTTAGTGGAATATTTCTCAATTATGGAGGTGACAAAAAGGTTCTTCGTAAAAAGTTACATCGATGCAAGTTTTGACACAGATCTGGATGACTCTATGTCTCGATCTAGATACATATTGAAAGTGGGAGCAATTAGCTAGAGTAGCTCCATGTAGAGCATTGTAGACATAGAATTCGCAAAATACTTACGGATCTCTATGTGACAGACTCGTTGACTAAAATTATCTCACAAGCAAAACATGATCACACCTTAGTACTCTTTGGGTGTTAATCACATAAACGATGTGAACTAGATTATTGACTCTAGTAAACCCTTTCGGTATAGGTCACATGACAATGTGAACTATGGGTGTTAAATTACATGGTGATGTGAACTATTAGTGTTGAATCACATGGCGATGTGAACTAGATTATTGACTCTAGTGCAAGTGGGAGACTGAAGGAAATATGCCCTAGAGGCAATAATAAAGTTATTATTTATTTCCTTATATCATGATAAATGTTTATTATTCATGCTAGAATTGTACTAACCGGAAACATAATACATGTGTGAATACATAGACAAACAGCGTGTCACTAGTATGCCTCTACTTGACTAGCTCATTAATCGAAGATGGTTATGTTTCCTAACCATGAACAAAAGAGTTGTTATTTGATTAACGGGATCAAATCATTAGAAGAATGATGCGATTGACATGACCCATTCCATTAGCTTAGCACCCGATCGTTTAGTATGTTGCTATTGCTTTCTTCATGACTTATACATGTTCCTATGACTATGAGATTATGCAACTCCCGTTTGCCGGAGGAACACTTTGTGTGCTACCAAACGTCACAACGTAACTGGGTGATTATAAAGGAGCTCTACAGGTGTCTCCAAAGGTACATGTTGGGTTGGCGTATTTCGAGATTAGGATTTGTCACTCCGATTGTCGGAGAGGTATCTCTGGGCCCTCTCGGTAATGCACATCACATAAGCCTTGCAAGCATTGCAACTAATGAGTTAGTTGCGAGATGATGTATTATGAAATGAGTAAAGAGACTTGCCGGTAACGAGATTGAACTAGGTATTGAGATACCGACGATCGAATCTCGGGCAAGTAACATACCGATGACAAAGGGAACAACGTATGTTGTTATGCGGTCTGACCGATAAAGATCTTCGTAGAATATGTAGGAGCCAATATGAGCATCCAGGTTCCGCTATTGGTTATTGACCGGAGACGTGTCTCGGTCATGTCTACATTGTTCTCGAACCCGTAGGGTCCGCACGCTTAAGGTTTTGATTACAGTTATATTATGAGTTTATGAGTTTTGATGTACCGAAGGAGTTCGGAGTCCCGGATGAGATCAGGGACATGACGAGGAGTCTCGAAATGGTCGAGACATAAAGATCGATATATTGGACGACTATATTCGGACATCGGAAAGGTTCCGAGTGGTTCGGGTATTTTTCAGAGTACCGGGGAGTTACGGGAATACGGGAGAAGAAGTATATGGGCCTTATTGGTCTTTAGGGGAGAGGGAGAGGCAGGCCGCGCCCCCCCCCCCAAGGCCTAGTCCGAATTGGACTAGGGGAAGGGGCTGCGCCCCCTCCTTCCTTCTCTTCCCTGTTCGCCTTCCTTGTCTCCTACTCCTACTACATGGAAGGACTCCTAGTTGGACTAGGAAAGGGGGAATCCTACTCCCGGTGGGAGTAGGACTCCCCTAGGGCGCGCCATAGAGAGGGCCGGCCCTCCCCTCCTCCACTCCTTTATATACGGGGGCAGTGGGCACCCCATAGACACACAAGTTGATCCACGTGATCATATTCTTAGCCGTGTGCGGTGCCCCCTTCCACCATATACCTCGATAATATTATAGTGGTGCTTAGGCGAAGCCCTGCGACAGTTGAACATCAAGATCGTCACCACGCCGTCGTGCTGATGGAACTCTTCCCCGACACTTTGCTGGATTGGAGTCCGGGGATCGTCATCGAGCTGAACGTGTGCTAGAACTCGGAGGCGCCGTAGTTTCGGTGCTTAATCGGTCGGGCCGTGAAGACGTACGACTACATCAACTGCGTTGACATAACGCTTCCGCTGTCGGTCTACAAGGTTACGTAGATCACACTCTCCTCTCGTTGCTATGCATCACCATGATCTTGCGTGTTCGTAGGAAAATTTTGAAATTACTACGTTTTGCAACACTCTCTTCCACCACTTGGCCCATGAGGCCCAATACTTCTTCCCCGTATTCCCGTAACTTCCCGGTACTCCGAAAAATACCCGAATCACTCGGAATCTTTCCGATGTCCAAATATAGTCGTCCAATATATAGATCTTTACGTCTCGACCATTTTGAGACTCCTCGTCATGTCCCTGATCTCATCCGGGACTCTGAACTACCTTCGGTACATCAAATCACATAAACTCGTAATACTGATCGTCACCGAATGTTAAGCGTGCGGACCCTACGGGTTCGAGAACTATGTAGACATGACTGAGACACGTCTCCGGTCAATAACCAATAGCGGAACCTAGATGTTCATATTGGCTCCTACATATTCTACGAAGATCTTTATCGGTCAAACCGCATAACAACATATGTTGTTCCCTTTGTCATCGGTATGTTACTTTCCCGAGATTCGATCGTCGGTATCTCAATACCTAGTTCAATCTCGTTACCGGCAAGTCTTTTTACTCGTTTTGTAATGCACTATCCTGCAACTAACTCATTAATTGCATTGCTTGCAAGGCTTATAGTGATGTGCATTACCGAGAGGGCCCAGAGATACCTGTCCGACAACCGGAGTGACAAATCCTAATCTCGATCTATGCCAACTCAACAAGTACCATCGGAGACACCTGTAGAGCACATTTATAATCACCCAATTACGTTGTGACGTTTGGTAACACACAAAGTGTTCCTACAGTATTCGGGAGTTGCATAATCTCATAGTCAGAGGAACATGTATAAGTCATGAAGAAAGCAGTAGCAACAAACTAAACAATCATCGTGCTAAGCTAACGGAATGGGTCAAGTCAATCACATAATTCTCTAATGATGTGATCCCGTTAATCAAATGACAACTCATGTCTATGGCTAGGAAACTTAACCATCTTTGATTCAATGAGCTAGTCAAGTAGAGGCATACTAGTGACACTCTGTTTGTCTATGTATGCACACATGTACTAAGTTTCTGGTTAATACAATTATAGCATGAATAACAAACATTTATCATGATATAAGGAAATAAATGATAACTTTATTATTGCCTCTAGGGCATATTTCCTTCAAAAATGTGTCTAGATAGACAAATCGAAGACAAGTAATTCGGGATGGGTGGAGTTGAAAGTATCATTGCCCACGAGCAAAGCAATGGTCTTGAACATGGCTATGGTTAAGATGGCGGCTTATTCATGTCATCCTATATAACTAAATAGTTCATCCCCACTACTTCCGTTATGTGAAAGATGATGTATTTGTATATCTAATTCTTTGGGGTTGGTTTATTTTCCAGCAGGTTTGTCTCAGTCGCGTTGTCCCGCACAGAAGGCAACATGGTTGTGTGCCTTAATTCTTTGACTCCAGTTCTTACCAATCAAGGTTGGCTAACCTCGGCCTCAGCGAAGAGCATGGTAGATTTGTGTTCCCACAACTTCGTCTATCCAGAATTGGGGTGTTCTAGAGGCTCTCTTCTATGTTTTCTTTTCCAGGACAACAATTTGTTATGCATACTACTACCACTAGCGTCTTTTGGTCTATATCGATAACTTCATAGCTGTTGCTTCTACAAGTTGGTGAGTTTAGACAAGTTTACTCCATTGAGACGACGACCTAGAGAGGGTAACGACACGGTACGTCGTAGGTGGATGTCTGATGACCCACAAGTGTAGGGGATCTATCATAGTCCTTTCGATAAGTAAGAATGTCGAACCCAACGAGGAGCAGAAGGAAATGATAAGCAGTTTTCAGTAAGGTATTCTCTGCAATCACTGAAATTATCGGTAACAGATAGTTTTGTGATAAGGTAATTTGTACCGAGTAGCAAGTAATAAAAGTAAATAAGGTGCATCAAGATGGACCTATCCTTTTGGTAGCAAAGGACAAGCCTGGACAAACTCTTACATGAAGTAAAGCGCTCCCGAGGACACATGGGAATTATCGTCAAGCTAGTTTTCATCACGATCATATGATTCGCGTTCGGTACTTTGATAATTTGATATGTGGGTGGACCGGTGCTTGGGTACTGTCCTTACTTGGACAAGCATCCCACTTATGATTAACTCCTATTGCAAGCATCCGCAACTACAAAAGAAGTATTAAGGTAAACCTAACCATAGCATGAAACATATGGATCCAAATCAACCCCTTACGAAGCAACGCATAAACTAAGGTTTAAGCTTCTGTCACTCTAGCAACCCATCATCTACTTATTACTTCCCAATGCCTCCCTATAGGCCCAAACAATGGTGAAGTGTCATGTAGTCGACGTTCACATGACACCACTAGAGGGATGACAACATACATCTCATGAAAATATCAAACGAATACCAAATTCACATGACTACTAATAGCAAGACTTCTCCCATGTCCTCAGGAACAAACGTAACTACTCACAAAGCATATTCATGTTCATAATCAAAGGGGTATTAATATGCATAATGGATCTGAACATATGATCTTCCACCAAGTAAACCAACTAGCATCAAGTACAAGGAGTAATCAACACTACTAGCAACCCACAGGTACCAATCTGAGGTTTGGATACAAAGATTGGATACAAGAGATGAACTAGGGTTTGAGATGAGATGGTGCTGGTGAAGATGTTGATGGAGATTGACCCCCTCCCGATGAGAGGATCGTTGGTGATGACGATGGTGATGATTTCCCCCTCCCGGAGGGAAGTTTCCCTGGCAGAACAGCTCCGCCGGAGCCCTAGATTGGTTCCGCCAAGGTTCCGCCTCGTGGCGGCGGAGTCTCGTCCCGAAAGCTTGCTTATGGTTTTTTCCTCAACGAAAGACTCCATATAGCAGAAGATGGGCATCGGGGGGCCACCAGGGGGCCCACGAGGCAGGGAGCATGCCCCCCACCCTCGTGGCCAGGGTGTGGCCCCCCTCTGGAACTTCTTGCGCTCAGTATTTTTTATATATTGTGGAAATAGCTTCCGTGAAGTTTCAGGACTTTTGGAGCTGTGCAAAATAGGTCTCTAATATTTGCTCCATTTCCAGCCCAGAATCCCAGCTGTCGGCATTCTCCCTCTTCATGTAAACCTTGTAAAATAAGAGAGAATAGGCATAAGTATTGTGACATAATGTGTAATAACAGCCCATAATGCAATCAATATCGATATAAAAGCATGATGCAAAATGGATGTATCAACTCCCCCAAGCTTAGACCTCGCTTGTCCTGAAGCGAAAGCCGAAATCGAAAAATATGTCCACATGTTTAGAGATAGAGGTGTCGATAAAAATAAAATACGGACATGAGGGCATCATGATTATTCTTAACACATCAATCATTTATATATATTGTCATATGATCTCTTATGCTAAAGTAACAATTCAATCACAATTTCAAGTATGGGTCATAAACTTCATTGAGAACCAACAAACTCTAATCTCAGTCACTGAGGCAATTGCAATTTATCATAACATAGGAAAGAGTCAATATAAGAGCTTTTCAGCAAGTCCACATACTCAACCATCTTTTAGTCTTTCACAATTGCTGACACCCACGCAATATTCATGGGTATGAAGTTTTAATTGGACACAGAGAAAGATAGGGGCTTATAATTTTGCCTCCAAATGTTTTACCTCAAGGGTAATGTCAACAATAATAGTTCATGAAGACTCACATCCAATTAGCTATATATATAGGACAACACTATTCTAATCCCAGGATTAGAATAGTTATTTGGATCACGGCGCGCCCTATATAGGGCTCACAGGATCCTGCCGAACTACCGAACCGGTCCACCCACCCCGACCACTCCCGCACGATCCCCACCCGATCCCCACCCGATCCCGACCTTCCTCGCCCCCTCCAGGCCGGCCGCCACCCCCGGGACCCCGTCACACCTCCCATCGCCAGCCAACCCGACCCCCACGTTTCCCACCTACCTACCTAGAGGCCGCCGCCCTCCCGCAACTACCTGGCGCTGGTGACGCGCGCTGCCCCTGACCAGGATCTCATGCCTCCCCGTCCCCCACCAGGATCCAACTATGGTGGACGCCTCTCCTCTGCTTCAACCATGGAGGCTACTTCCCCCTGCTTCAACCGCAGCGGCACTAGCAACCACTGTCAGCTGACCTTGTCCTGCGCCGTGGTGGTGCATCCCCTACTCCCAGATCCAGGCATGGGTCCTAATCCCTTCTACCACTGGATCCCGGGTTTGCCGGTGGGCGACGGTGCTGTCCACCGCCCGTGGCTCATCCCCCCAGCGCCGTCGAGGCTCAGGTCCCGCATCCTACACCCCTCCCTCGAATATGTCGCTCCGACCTTCTTTCGCAGAGCCAACAGCGGCTCTGCCTTCCTGCAGTTTCCCGTGCTCCTCCATCGATGTTCCTGCGGTCATCCACTGCACCAGCAACATCCTTTCTCCGTCAGCGCTTGGATCCTCGCGCCACACCCTTCGTCTGGCATCCTACATCGACAAAAAAGGAGCGGTCAGTGCCTTCTTCTGCAACCGATGGTTCGAACTGTGAAAATTGTTGAAATTGTACTTGTTGATTCAAGCGAATCTCTGTATGTGTGTGTGTGAACTGGTGGTGTTTCCATCACATAATTTGTTCAGAAAATACATGCATGTGCTTGCTTGGTGTGCAAATGCGTGTTGTTCACACTCAAATTGAAAAGAGAATTTCATATTATGTAGCATGCTGTGTGCACCACAAGTGTTCGTATTTGTGACCCAATGGAGAATGTTACTTTTATACTAATGAAGTTCATGTATTAAAAAACTTGAAGTTCATGTAGAGTAAAAAGGTGTATTTCTTAAAAAGATGTGCTGAAAAATAAAAGGTTGTACGAAAAAGTACATGTTCACGTGTTTTTATGGTCATCCCCAAGTAGTAAAAACACAAAGCTTACACATAAAATTTATCGAAAGAGAAAAATGGAATTTCCCTGTTCTACAAAAAAACCTAGAGGTTCAAATTTAAAAAAATGGGAAAGTTCAATGTTTATTACAAAATCAAGAAGGTCAAATTGAAAAAATCGAGCAGTTCAAAAAGTTTATTCCTATTGTGGCATTGGAGACTCTCATCCGTGATTCTTCCCCGCTGCTGCATCCAACCATGTCCAACCGCCACCGCTGCCCGTGGAAGAAGATCATCTCCCACCGCCGCGAGGTCGACTGGAGGTCAGAGAGATCTGCCGGAGTGGTGGAGATGGGGGTGGAGCTCGGGGCCAGGGAGGAGGTGCATCACGGTGGCGCTGGAAGAAGGCTGCCGCCCAAGAATAGGGCCGGGACGGGGACCTTTTTTGTACTCAAATGTGTCGATGCGTTTCTGTGTGTATGAACATTTTACTCCCCGTTGTTTCTTTACATTCTGTAATTTCTCTAGAATTTGATGATGACTGTTGAATGAATTTTGTAGCAAAATGTCGCGGTGAAAAGCTTTTTTGGTGTTGTGCGACGAAGAACATAGAGCACAAAAACATGAAACATGGGTGACGTTCATAGATATATATGGTAGGGGTTGAAGGGGATGTTGTATGGTGCTAATTATTGTATTCCCCCAACAAAATGTTCTAAAAGTGTACAAGAAAGAATGGCGCTGAAAAATGGGAACCATGAATCGATTATATGTTCATGTGAGAATGTATTTTGTCTATGAACAAAAAACTATGAGTTGGTTTTCATTTGTTGTAGCAACTTATCTTGTTGGGACTTTTGTATGTACGGATTATCGTTCAAAAAAGATAATGGATTTTCTTTGTTTCTTAAAAAAGCCTCGAAGTTCAAATTTAAATAACATGGCAGCTCGATGTTTATTACAACACTAGAATTTTTCTCCATTGATAAATAAAAAGCCAAGAAGTTCAAACTAATAAAATAGAGGAGTTCAAAAATTTATAGAAAAAGTGGATTTCCGTTGTTTCTAGAAAAAAACCAAGAGGTTCAAATTAAAATAACGGAGAAGTTCAACATTTATTACAATCCCAAGAAAGTCAAATTGAAAAAACAAAAAACATCTCAACACAAATTTATTAAAAAAGGATTTTCTCTGCTGAAAAAGCCCTAGGAATTCAAATATAAAAAACGAAATGGCTCAATACTTATTAAAAAACTAGGATTTTTATTCTCGAACTAGGAATTTTCTGTTACTAATACAAATAAAAACAAATAAGTCCAAATTAAAAAATGGAGTAGTTCAATGTTTAAACCCCCTCAGATTTTCGTTCTTACTAAAGAATAGAATCAAGAAGTTCAAAATTGAAAATATGCAGTAGTTCGATGTATACGAAAACTATGAAGCTCAAATGTAAAAAATAGAGAACTTCTAAGGTAATAAACAACTTAGATTTTTCTCATTACTAAAGAATTAAATGGGGAAGTTCAAAATATTGAATAGTTCTAAAAAAAGATTTATCCCATGCCTGAAAAGTAAAAGCCAAGAAGTTCAATTTGTTAAACAAGAGCATGACAAACATTAGATAAATAAATGGACTTATCAAGTTTCTTAGTAAAAACAAGAAATTCAAATTTTAAAAATGGAGCAATTAGTTTTTTTAAATAAGAAGCTCAAATTAAAAAAAATTGAGTACTTCATTATATACAAAAAAACTCGAATTCTTCTTGTTTGTAGGTAAAAAAAGAATGAAGTTCAATTTCAAAAAAAGTTGTTCGAGCTATACTACAAGATTTAAAACTGAGTGGTTCGACATTTATTACAAAACCGAATAAGACCAATAAGTTCTATTCGAAATAATGAAGAAGTTCTATTAAAATAAACCTAGAAGTTCAAATTTAACGAAGGGGCTCGATGTCTATCAAAAAGTAGGATTTTCTCCATTACTAAATAAATAAACCAGGAAGTCCAAATTAGAAAGATGGAGAAGTTCGATGATTATAGAAAACTCAGATTTCCCTCATTATTAAAGAATGGAAAACAAGAAGTTCAAAAATTAAATAAAAAGAAGTTCAACTTTTAGAAAAAATAGAGCGCTTCAAAATTTCATAAAAAAGATTAAGAAAAAACCAGGAAGTCCATATTAAAAAGATGGAGAAGTTTGATGATTATAGAAAACTCAGATTTTTCTCGTTATTAAAGAATGGAAACAAGAACTTCAGAAATTAAATAACAAGAAGTTCAACTTTTAATAATAGAGCGCTTCAAAATTTCATAAAAAAGGATTAAGAAAATCAGATTAAAAACATAAAAAAAACTCAGATATATTCACGTAACCTAGAGAAGTTCAGATTGATAACTGCCAGAAGTTCACGTATTACACGGTGTGCATTTTGTATTAAAAAGAATAAAAAACAAAGGCTAAAAGTTTTGTTGTTATAATTTCAAGTCGCCGGTCGAAGAAAGTTAAAAAATTATTGTGAGAGAGGTTTGTACAAAAGGAATATCATTTGTGCAACACTGGCGAAAATGGATGAGAAAATTACAAAGGAAAAATACGTCGTAGAAGTTCAACGTGAAAACAGCAGAAAGTTCAACTACTACACTGAATGAATTTTAGATGAAAAACTTTTAAAACCATCGCGAGTATGAGAAAATAATCAACATGGGAAAGTTGCGTGTTTACAGCAGCTTTCCATCGGTATATCACTCGTTGAATTTCGGGGAGTGGATGGAGAACTACGAGTAGTGGATGGAGATCTGCGAGCAAAAAAAAGCACGTCGAAAACAGAGTGAAGTTCAGGTAGAGATGCTGAGAAGTTCAGGTTCTTCACGCGGTGCATTTTCGAAGAATCTGTTTCGCGCTAGAGGCAGAACGAATGATCCCGCCGTTTTCGAAATTACTTGAAAACGACTAAGAATCAGAGAAAACCATCAACAGGAAAAAGTTTCACATTTTCCGTAGCTTTTCGACAGTATATTATTTTCCCAATTCCGATAAAGTTTGTAGAAATTACGGCGAAAATACGTTTTTTGCCATTTTTGAAACTGACTTAAAACCGTAAAGAATTGGGAGAAACCATACATGCCAAAAAGTTTCGCATTTGTTCAAGCTTTCCAACACCATATCATTTGCTCCAGGCGGACGCACGGTTAAAAAATTAGCTCGAAAATACGAACTCGGTAGGACTTGGACCATTTTCTAAATTACTCTTAAACCATCCAAAATTATAAAAAAACTTTCAAGATGAAAAAGTAGCGCATTTTCATAAGCTTTCCAGCGCCATATCATATGCCTCCATTGGATTAGCCGTTTAGAAATGACATCGAAAAAACGAACTCAACTGTTCGGTTTACGAAATTTTATGTTTTTTCAAATTACTCTTTAACCATAGGGAATTAGAGAAAACTTTCAACATGTGGAAGGAGCGGTTTTGCAGCAGATTTCCAATGCCATATTATATGCCTCATTCCGACAAACGGTTTAGAAATGCGATCGAAAATACGATTCACGTTTTTTGTGCGAAGCAAAAACGGTTTTCAAAACTGCTCTTAAACCGCTTATATTTTGCCAAAAATTTAAGTTGGGTCATGATATTGGGGTCCATAGCTTTCCAACGGTATATCAGAAGCCCCATTTGGGAAATGTTGGCGGAAGTTCAACCTAGTTCATAGGGAAGTTCAACGTACTACTAGCGGGGCAGGTCAGGTTGTGATCAGAATATTATTCTGATCCCGTGATCAGAATAGTGTTTATGTGTATATATATATATATATATATATATATATATATATATATATATATATTTCAACACATTGTGCTTGCCAAAGGATAAAATGTAAAAAGGAAGGGTGAAGATCACCATGACTCTTATATAAGGTAGAAGATAAAAGCAAAAGATAGGCCTTTCGCAGAGGGAAGCAGAGGTTGTCATGCGATTTTATGGTTGGATGCACAAAATCTTAATGCAAAAGAACGTCACTTTATATTGCCACTTGTGATATGGACCTTTATTATGCAGTCCGTCGCTTTTATTTCTTCCATATCACAAGATCGTATAAAGCTTGTTTTCTCCGCACTAATATGTCATACATATTTAGAGAGCAATTTTTATTGCTTGCACCGATGACAACTTACTTGAAGGATCTTACTCAATCCATAGGTAGATATGGTGGACTCTCATGGCAAAAACGGGTTTTGGGATATTTGGAAGCACAAGTAGTATCTCTACTTGATGCAAAGAAATTGGCTATCAAGAGACGGAAAGGCAAGCTCAACATGTTGGATGATCCATGACAATATAATTTATCTCAGATGAAAGAAAACATAACCCATTATGTTGTCTTCCTTGTCCAACGTCAACTCTTTAGCATATCATACTTTAATGAGTGCTCACAATCATAAAAGATGTCCAAGATAGTATATTTATATGTGAACCTCTCTTTCTTTATTACTTCTTATTAATTGCAACGATGACCAAAACTATGTTTGTCAACTCTCAACTACTTTTATTCATCATACTCTTATATGTGAAGTCATTACTCTCCATAAGATCCATATGATCTCTTTATTTCTTCTCTTTTATTTTATTTAATTCCCTCAAGATCATAGCAAAATAATCAAGCCCTCGACTCAACACTAATCTTTATTATATATAGCTCACGGACTCAATTACATAGAAGGATAGCAAAACTCACAACTAGATCATACTAAAACTTTATTCTACTAGATCAAGATATTATCAAAAGGATCGAACTAAGAAAAACGGTAAAGATAGAAGTGATGGTGATACGATACCGGGGCACTTCCCCAAGCTTGGCAGTTGCCAAGGGGAGTGCCCATACCCGTGTGATTATGTCTCCTTCTTCGGGGATGGTGATGTGATATTCTTGGCGATGATGCCCCTCAGGATACGATTCTCTTCCTCGAGCTTATTGACTTGCTGCTTGAGGTTCATTATTTCCTTACGGAGCATGCCAGTGATGGCTAAAGCTCCTTTCACCCAAGGATGTTGCATAGATGCGGGAGAACAAGTAACACTCTTTTTCATATTTTCATAAGAAAGAAATCTAACATTGGAAGGGATGACCGAGTTTGGAATGGCTGAGCTCTGTAGTTCCCCCATCGTGAATCCTGCCTGGAAATGAGAAGTAACTTCTTGGTCCTCCTCCATGGCATCTATCCTTTTCAAGTCAGCTTCCATCTCTTCCTCTGTTGAGGGCCCAAAGTAATAGGCATCGCTGTTTGCCTCTGGACCTAGTGTCGGATGAGATAATCGACTCTCCCCGACTGACTCTTGAGAAGACATATTGTTCTAATCTGCAACAGAAACAACTCGAAACAAAGACAAGAGATATTTGCGTGATACGATTGTCAAAACCTTCGGGAGATTATATAATGTTTTTTTACCGACTAAAAAGAGTATCGTGCAAGAAAACGGAGTCCGGAAGGCGCACGAGGTGCCCATGAGGCAGGGGGTGCGCCGCCCACCCTCGTGGAAGCCTCGTGTCCTTTCCGGTTTGCTTCTTATTTTCCTATTTTCTTAAATATTCCAGAATGAAGAAATATTGCCATTAGAACTGTTTTGGAGTCGGTTTACTTACCGTACCACGTACCTATTCCTTTTCGGAGTCTGAAACGTTCCGGAAAGTGTCCCTTATGTATTCCTCCAGGGTTACGGTTTCAATAACATTAGTTTCAACATTTATGGGATTACCTGATATATAATGTTTAATTCTTTGACCGTTCACCACCTTCCGATTTGTGCCTTCGAAGTTGTTGATTTTTATGGCACTGGAATGATAGACCTCCTCGATAACGTAAGGACCTTCCCATTTAGAGAGAAGTTTGCCTTCAAAAAATTTTAAGCGAGAGTTGTATAGCAATACATAATCACCTACATTGAACTCACACTTTTGTATCCTTTTATCATGCCATCTTTTAACTTTTTCTTTAAACAACTTGGCATTTTCATAAGCCTGGGTTCTCCATTCATCAAGTGAGCTAATGTCAAATAACCTCTTCTCACCAACAAGTTTGAAATCATAGTTGAGCTCTTTAATAGCCCAATATGCCTTATGTTCTAATTCAAGAGGTAAGTGACATGCTTTGCCATAAACCATTTTATACGGAGACATACCCATAGGATTTTTATATGCAGTTCTATAAGCCCATAATGCATCATCAAGTTTCTTGGACCAATTCTTTCTAGATCTGCCGTGGAATTATCACGGCAGATGTCCTAGTGAAAGGACTTAGTCGTGGAGCCATCGCAACTAGGAAGCTTAAAGGGGTTAATCGGGACAAAGGACACGAGAGGTTTTTATACTGGTTCGGCCCCTTGCGGTGAAGGTAAAGCCTAGTCCAGTTGATGTGGTATTGCTAGGTTTCGATGACCAAGGAGCGAAATACGCTAGCTTGGCTCTCGATCTATTGTTTCTTTCCCGAAGTCGCCGCTGGGTCATCCCCTTATGTACACGGGTTGACGCCCTGTGACCTACAGAGTCCAGGCCGGCTTATAAGCAGTGTCCGGCTCGGTGACTAGTTATTCTTGACTTATAACACAAGTTACATACATATGGCGGTTATCTCTACATGCCATAAATCACCCTTTGGGCCTTGGGCCTTTAGCTAACCCGCCATCCCCAGGAGTCGTCACGAGCTTCATGAATCATCATAAGTATAACCCAGCCCCTCCTGGGCGGGTCATACTAATAACTATATCCCCAACATTAGGCCCTAGATTGATTTGAACTGGTTCATGTCAATCTTCAACACCTTAGGAAAAACTTCTGCTCTCTGTCAAACGGAAATTTGTAACCCGCCACGACGTCATCTCCAGGATTTGTAATGACCCGCCATGACGTCATTTGTCATTAATTCATATTTTATCCAATATATCTCAACGGATCCTTATCTTTAATAACCACCCCGAGAATCGAGGCGTCCTAACAAGTTGGATGCCCATAATTTTCGGTCTCCTCATCTTTCGCGCCCGCTTATCAGTCTTCTCCTTATAAATAGGCACGACTCGCCTTTCTTCATTCTTCCCCTTTTCCATCATCTTCTTCCTCTCGCGACCCTACTGCTACTCGAGCTCCGCCACCGCCGCAGCGCACTTCGTCTTCCTCGACCCCGGCCGCTGCATCAACCTGAGCTTGTTCAGAGAAACGGCAGCGACCCTCCGCAGTATATCTGCATCCGTAAGTCTATGTTTCTCTGCCCCTTAGATCCACATTAGGGCTCGCGAGTTCTTTGCTGTTCATCACGGGTTCTTCGTGGTTTCTCCACCGCATCCTTTTTTGATCTAAAAGTAGTATAAAACTTATGCGGTAGTTGTTTTGCATCCATTTCATATGCTAGGAGATCCCTCTTTCTTGTAAAAAAGCCTCCTTAGAACTAATGAACTCCTATGTGCTGGTTTTTTAGGTCTAGATTTATTTTCCTTTTTTGAACAATCTTGATCCAAAGTAGTAGCAGCAGCCTATGAAACTTGTTTATCTCAGTACTTAGCCAATTTTTGTCATTGGCCTCCTTTGAGTATATTAGGTCATGGAGGCTTATCATGCCGGCTCACTTTTCCTTCATATATCATTAGCCCGTATTTAAGCCGCCATTACGCATCTGTATTGTAAACATTAACATCTGATTCCACCATTTAATTTAAACTGGTAATTGCTTCCTTTTTAGCTCGTGCCGCCAAACACGATGACAATTTGCAATTGGGTCCCTTCCACAGTCACCGACGCTACTCTAAAGGATTTCGTTACCATTGGAATTTTACCAAAGAAGAACATTATGTCTTGCCGCGCTCCTGACCCGGCCGAAGAAAGACCTCAGCCCAAGGATGGCGAAGTCATTGTTTTTATTGATCATATGAACCGGGGTTTTTCACCACCTGGCTCAAAATTCTTCAGGGACGTTCTGCATTTCTTCAAGCTTCATCCACAAGACCTTGGACCCAATTCCATATCAAACATCTACAATTTTCAAGTTCTCTACGAGGTTTATCTTCAAGAAGAACCCACTGTTGAACTCATCATAGAGTATTTCTATTTGAACCGCCAAAACGAATGCACCAACGGCCCTAGCCTGGAACTTTGCGGAATTTCGATTCAGCGCCGACAGGGTGTTGTTTTTCCCCTAGTAGTCTTACCAAGCCATCCCAAGGACTGGAACCAAACTTGGTTTTATTGCAAAGACACGTCTCCAGCTGATGAAAAACCAATGCCGGGTTATCGCGCGGAGCGTCTTGACTCTAAGTTCTTACTCCCTGACAAGCTTACTGCCGCTGAACGTAGGAAGCTCATCCCAACCATCAAAAGGATTCAAGCCTTGCTGGGAAACAGCTTGACCAGAGTTGATTTGATCCGTTGTTGGATCGCATGGCGGGTTATCCCTCTGAGCCGCCGCTCTGCCTTGATGTATAATTATGCCGGAGGACCAGATGACCCTCTGCGCCATAGTTCGGTACAACTAACTGAAGAAGACATTGTTGCAATGTCAACCACCCTCGTGACCGGAAAATACAAGGACTATAGTAAAGTTGGATTAAATCCTTTCTGCAAACTTAACCCGGCACCAGAGGTAAATCCCCTTGACCCCCTTTTTCCTTCAATAGTTAAGTACTTGCATGACTTTTAATCTGTTATCTTCCTACAGGACAAATCTGAATTTTGGAAAGCCAAATATGATCATGAAGATGCCAAGAAGGCCAGAGCTGCCACCATAGCCGCCAAGAAGACAAACCAAAAATCCAAGAAGAAAAGAACTGCTTCTGATATGTTCAAGCTGGATGATGTTTCTGAGTCGGAGGTAGTCCTTGACTCTCTTGGCCTATTTTTTAACAATCTTCTTAACACTGACTATTGCCAGGATGACACGGGGGCCAGCCAGGCAGTAGAAGAAGAGGTAACTATCTCCTCCGACTCAGCCCCTTTGCCAAGACAGAAACTTCGACTAGTAACCTGGAAAGTAAGGTTTTCACACCCTTTAGCTTATTTGGATCCTCATTTTCTTTTGAAAAATCAGCAACACGAGAGCCGCCATCAAGCCCAGACCAGTGACGACAATGAACTGCTCTCCGGCTTACCGAAGACTCCTCGGAAATGCCAGAATGAGGTTTCTTTCACCTTTGACTTTTGCTTTTGTCAATGAATCTATTTACTTACTCTCTTAACTATAATTTTACTATTGCAGGAAGTTTCTCGCTCTTCTGGCGATTCTTCACAAACTCAATTTACGGCTTTCAGGACTACCCTTGGGTAAAGAAAATTATCTTTCTTCTGCATATTTAAGTCTGCCTCATTATACTAACTCATGAAATCCTTCTTAGCGGTCAAGCAAAGCCCAAGAAAGCCAGGGTGACTAAGCCATCGGAATACCCAAAAGATCCTGCACCTGAGCCGGCAATACCAACTTCTGCTCCTGAACAATCTGAAGCACCAGAAGACCCTACCGTCAAAATTCAACCTGACCTTCCTGAGCCGTCAGCTGATGAGGCCATTCTCAATCCATCCATCGTCAGGCCGTCTGGCTCAGATAACCCGTCGGCGCCTTCTGACAATGACGTCCTAATCACTGGTAGCAGATTCGTTGAGTCGGGCAATCCAACTGTACTGGCCAGGCACTTTGCCAAACAAGAGGCTTTGGAAAGGCAGAAAGTGCGGTTTGACGTTTCTCACTATGCTCACCTGAATGTTAGTGACGTGTTGTCTGGATACTTCAGTCATGTGCATTCCAGTCGTGACTCTGAAATTGAGATGGTCAAGCAGCTGCAACTAAAATATGAGGTATGTTCACCGGCTTTCACTACTTACATATGCTCTGCCAGCCCCCAAGTCTCCGGATTATGATGGACCTGAATGATCTGTAGACTTATGATATAGGTTGATGCTCTATCTTAGATTTTCCCTAAGCCCAGCAGATTAGCATAAATTTCATCTGTAGTCCCCAAGGGCCGGCTTAATTTATCATGAATGAGCCGGTACTTTGACTTCATAACTGTCTTGAATCAGTCCAAACAAATAGTTTGATACGGCTCAAGATGAAAAAAAAATTCTTAATATTATGCATTAGCCCCCAAGTGCCAAGCGTTGTTACTTGTAAAACACTTGGGACTTTAATCATAGAAGAGCCATTTTGCATTAAAAATTGCTTTGGCAAACCTTAGCCCCCAAGTGTCAAGCGTTGTTACTTGTAAAACACTTGGGACTTTAATCATTATGATCGTTATTGAAATAAATTTTTAACACACCTGTGCATGTTTGTAGACCGCCATAACTGAATTGGGTTCTCAATTGACTGATGCCAAGACCCGGCTGGTGGATCAAGAGACTGAGGTAAAGAATGCTGAGTCCAAACTCCAGTTGAGCCTCTCTGAAGCTGAAAAATTGAAGACCAGCTTTGATGCGGAGAAAAATCCTGGGCCGATGAGAAAACCTTGCTGATACAGCGCGCTGAGACAGCCGAGGCGTCTCTCGAGGAGGTTACCACGGATCTCACCGGCTTAAAAAACCGCGTGTCTCAGATGGTCTCCGCAATCTTTGGTAAGTCATGTGTATTATTTTCTTAAACTCTATTTTTGCCAGAAATATAAGCCGCCGGCTTAACCCTTTTTAAAATACTCATAGGTCCACAAAGCAGCAATCTGAGCCAAAACAGCGTGACAAAACTCAAGGCGGTTTACACCTTGGTGGAGCAGCTGTACACTGGAGCTCAACGGGCACTTGCCATTATTTCCCCAGCCAACCAAGGACCAAACCTCTTGAGTGACGTCTTGAAGAAATTGTCTATCTTACCCGCCAAATTCCAAGAGGTCAAGCGGTCTTGTGCAAGAGCCGGAGCCCTAACCGCGCTAAGCCACTCCAAAGCCTGGGTGCCGGAACTCGACCCGCGGATGTAGCCAAGGGGTATCCCAGTTTTAAGGAAGACAAGACCCCATTTGATCAAGACGATTTTGTTGCTTGTGTTAGGGGAGTTCGTCCTCAGGCTACTATCCTTGGTGATGAGACCAATATTGATAAGTATCAACCAGGTTTTGATATGGAGAATAAAGAGATGGTGACACCGTCTTATAAAGTGACAGATCTTATCCCGTCGGTTCGTCAACACACCTTTGCCCCAGAGATTGACCCGTCCGGACTAATTGATGATGAAGCTGAGTTTGTTGCTCTTGATGGCTTTGATTGGTCCATGCCCAGCTTCTAACCAGTGGAGGGAGATGAACCGACGAGGGAAGAGTCATAATCATCCAAAAATACTCCGGCCAAGACTTAATGAACCGGCCTTAGCTTAACATCTGCGTAGGAGAAAAACAGTTGTAACCTTTTGGGCTTTCAATGCCTTGTAATATGCTGGCTTGAAACTGCATGTTCTGCATATGCCATCATGCATATTATGCTTCATACGACTGGTTTTATCCATCATGTCAATATATGCTTTATATCCTTCATCATATTTGTAGCGTTTTAAACCAGTTCCTGTATGTAAGAGCTGAAAAAACTGTCCTAGTGGTTTGTCGTTGGATGGGTCAAAATAGCCGATATATGATTATGGAATTACCATAACGGAATAGTCAGGGCTAGATGTAAGGATAAATAAGGCTGAAAAGCCTTTGATTAAAGAAAAAACACAGATAAGTCTGTTTATGAATGCTAATGTCATACATGTGTTCTTTGATTTTGACTGCCGGTTTATGTGACCTGGACAGTAAGGGTGACAACCCAATCTTTTTAGAAGTTAATACTTCCATATGCTTGATGACTGCTATACCTTGGCAACTTATTGTCAAATAACCGAGCCAGTTTAAATTGAAACCAAACTTACAGTTAGATTCGAGACAACAAAAAACCAGTAAAACAAAAGAGTATCTTTCAAACAATGTAAAATCAAGCATTAAGAAAAAAAATTGGAGGCTTCTGATTCGAATACAATTAGTAAACAAGACCAAAGGGGTTAAGCTAGGATTCGAATACGATCATGTAGCCCCCAGTGGCTTTGGCGTTGCGCTGATCAAGAGGGTACCGACAGCTATGTTCTCTTTGGTTCGAATACGACCTATGTTTGAACAGGAAGCCCCCAAATGACCTTGAGAGGTTTTTAATGACCCTGATTCAAATACGATCCAAGTCGGACCCAAAAGGGGTTAAGCTATGATTCGGATACGATCAAGAAGCCCCCTAGTGAGTTTGGCTTTGCGCCGATCAAGAGGGTTACGACAGCTATGTTCTCTTTGGTTCGAATACGACCTATGTTTGAACAGGAAGCCCCCTAGTGACCATGATGGTTTTAACGGCTAGATTCGAATATGATCATGAGCCGGACCAAGAGGGTTAAGCTAGATTCGAATACGATCAGCCTCCACTTGGTCATCTTATACTTTAAGATAACAAAGATACATGATCATTAAGGCAAAAAGGACAGAGGTCCTGCTTTATTGTTTATCACAATATATACAACGTCAAAGTATGTACATTATGAGAGCCGGTGTCTCAAGTGTAGTAGGGCCGAAGTTGAGCAATATTCCACGGCCGGCGGGTCTCTTCCTCCGACTTACGTGAGTCTTTGTGCTCTCAAACGTCGATAAGGTAGTATGACCCATTATTCAAGTTCTTGCTGACCACAAAGGGTCCTTCCCAAGGTGGGGATAGCTTGTGCGCATCAGACTGATCATGGATGAGCCGGAGCATCAAATCACCTTCTTGAAAGGTTCTGGACTTAACCCGGCGGCTATGATAGCGGCGAAGGTCCTATTGGTAAATCGTTGAGCGGGCTGCTGCTAAGTCGCGCTCTTCATCCAATAAATCAAGCGCATCCTGGCAGGCTTGTTCATTCTCAGTTTCAACGTAAGCCGCCACTCGGGGCGAGTCATGACGGATGTCACTGGGCAGGACTGCCTCTGCCCCATGGACCATGAAGAAAGGCGTATAACCCGTGGATCTATTAGGGGTAGTACTGATACTCCATATCATAGAGGGTAACTCTTCCACCCAACAACCCAGCGTCCGTTGTAAAGGGACCATAAGCCGGGGTTTAAGACCTTTCATGATTTCCTGATTGGCTCTTTCAACTTGACCATTGGATTGGCGGTGAGCTACTGATGAAACATCAAGCCGGATATGTTCTTGTTGACAGAACTCTTCCGTAGCTCCTTGGGACAGGTTGGTGCCATTGTCAGTAATAATGTTGTGCGGAAAGCCAAAATGAAAGATCACCTTTTTCATAAACTGAACCGCTGTGGCTGCATCACACTTACTAACCGGCTCTGCGTCAACCCATTTTGTGAACTTGTCCACTGCCACCAAAAGGTGTGTCTTTCTATCTTTGGATCTTTTGAAAGGTCCAACCATATCAAGCCCCCAGACTTCAAACGGCCAAGTAATTGGAATCATCCGTAATTCCTGAGCCGGCACGTGTGCCCGTCGTGCGAATTTTTGACATCCATCGCACCTACTGACCAGATCCTCTGCATCAGCGTGAGCCGTTAGCTAGTAAAAACCATGACGGAAAGCCTTGGCCACAAGAGACTTTGAACCGGCATGATGGCCATAATCCCCTTCATGGATCTCTCGAAGAATTTCTTGACCTTCTTCAGGAGAGACACAACATTGAAACGCTCCGGTGACACTGCGATGATACAACTCACCATTGGAAATTGTCATTGACTTAGACTGCCTGGTTATCTGTCTAGCCAAGGTCTCATCCTCCGGCAACTCGCCCCGGGTCATATAAGCCAAATATGACACTGTCCAATCTGGAATGACATGAAGAGCGGCTACCAATTGTGCTTCCGGGTCTGGAACTGCCAAGTCTTCCTCGGTAGGCAATCTGACAGAAGGGTTATGGCGAACATCTAAATAAGTGTTAGGTGGCACTGGCTTACGCTGAGATCCCAACCGGCTTAAAGCATCAGCTGCTTCGTTCTTTCTGCGTTTAATGTGCTCCACCTGATAACCCTTGAAATGTCCAGCAACAGCGTCAACTTCACGGTGATAAGCCGCCATGAGAGGATCCTTGGAATCCCACTTACCTGATACTTGCTGAGCCACCAAATCTGAGTCGCCAAGGCACCGTACCCGGCTAAAACTCATTTCTTTAGCCATTCGAAGCCCATGAAGTAAAGCCTCGTACTCAGCTGCGTTGTTAGTACAAGGAAAATTCAACCGCAACACACAACAAAACTTGTCACCTCGAGGGGAAGTTAAAACAACTCCAGCCCCCGAGCCCTCCAATTGCCTGGACCCATCAAAATGAATCGTCCAATATGTGTTGTCTGGCTTCTCTTCGGGTATTTGCAACTCCGTCCAATCATTAATGAAATCCACCAGTGCTCGAGATTTGATGGCTGTACGTGGCACATACTTTAAACCGTGATACCCAAGCTCAATGGCCCACTTGGCGACTCGTTTTGTGGCTTCTCTATTCTGAATAATATCTCCTAAAGGAGCAGAGCTAACCACAGTGATAGGATGACCCTGAAAGTAATGCTTAAGCTTCCGGCTTGCCATGAATAACCCGTAAACCAGCTTCTGCCAATGTGGATATCTCTTCTTGGACTCAACGAGCACCTCACTGACGTAATAAACCGGCCGTTGAATCGGATGTTCCTTGCCAGCCTCCTTGCGCTCTACAACAATGGCCACGCTAACAGCACGTGTGTTAGCAGCCACATATAACAACAGTGGCTCCTTCTCAACGGGAGCAGCAAGAACCGGCGGCTCGGCGAGCTGTCTTTTCAGATCCTCAAAGGCAGAGTTAGCAGCATCACTCCAGACAAAATTATCCGTCTTCTTCATCATTTGATACAACGGCCTAGCCTTCTCACCTAACCGGCTTATGACCGGCTTAAAGCTGCGACACGACCCGCCAGCCGCTGAACGTCATTGATGCACGCCGGTTTAGCCAAAGACATAATCGCCTTAATTTTCTCTGGGTTAGCCTCAATACCTCTGTTAGACACCAAAAAACCCAAGAGCTTACCAGCTTGGACTCCAAAAATGCACTTGGCCGGGTTAAGCATCATCTTGTATACCCAGAGGTTATCAAAGGTTTCCTTCAAATCATCTACCAGAGTTTCCTTCTCTATGGATTTCACCACTATCGTCCACATAAGCATGAACATTACGCCCAATCTGATTATGAAGACAGTTCTGCACACACCGCTGATAAGTCGCCTAGGCACTCTTAAGCCCAAAGGGCATGGACACATAGCAAAAGGCTCCAAATGGAGTAATGAAAGTCGTTTTCTCCTAGTCCTTAACCGCCATCTTAATCTAATGGTAACCAGAATAAGCATCCAAAAACTCAAACGCTCACAACTTGTTGTAGCATCAATGATTTGATCAATACGAGGGAGAGCAAAAGGATCAGTCGGACAAGCTTTGTTTAAATCTGTGTAATCCACACACATACGCCAGGTGTCGTTCTTTTTTAGTACAAGCACCGGGTTAGCCAACCACTCTGGGTGAAAAACTTCAACAATAAACCCGACCGCCAAGAGCTGGGCCACCTCTTCTCCGATAGCCTTGCACCTTTCCTTGTTGAACTGCCGAAGAAACTGTCTGGCCGGCTTAATCTTTGGATCAATATTGAGAGTGTGCTCAGCGAGTTCTCTTGGTACACCTGGCATGTCAGAAGGCTTCCATGCAAAGATGTCCCGGTTCTCATGGATGAACTCGATGAGCGCGCTTTCCTATTTGGGATCCAAGTTAGCACTGATAATGAATTGTTTGGATGAGTCGCCAGGCACGAAATCCATCATATTGGTATCATCAACTGACTTAAACTTCAACGCCGGCTCATGCTCCGTAGTTGGCTTCTTCAAAGATGTCATGTCTGCCGGGTCAACATTGTCTTTGTAGAACTTTAACTCCTCCGTCAAGCAAACAGACTCTGCGTAAGCAGCATCGCCTTCCTCACACTCCAAGGCTATTTCCCGGCTTCCATGTACTGTGATAGTACCTTTATAAACCAGCATCTTGAGCGGCAGATAAACATAACACGGCCGCGCCATGAATTTTGCATAAGCCGGTCGTCCAAACACGGCGTGATATGGGCTTTTGATTTTAACCACCTCAAAGGTTCATTTCTCAGCCCTGGAATCATGTTCATCTCCAAACGCTACCTCCAGCTCAATCTTACCCACTAGATATGTCGACTTACCAGGCACCACTCCATGGAAAACAGTGTTGGACGTCTTAAGACTTTTGTCAGTCAACCACATGCGACGAAATGTCTCATAATAGAGGATATTGATGCTACTGCCTCCGTCCATGAGCACTTTAGTGAATTTATATCCGCCAACCTGAGGCACCACCACCAACGCTAGGTGACCCGGATTGTCAACCCCGGGCGGGTGATCCTCTCTACTCCACAGAATGGGTTGCTCTCAAATAACGGGGAACCACCGGCTCAACAGCGTTAACTGCTATTTTATGAAGTTTCGGGTCCCTTTTGCATAAGCTGGTGGTGAACACATGATACTGCCCATTACTTAGCTGCTTGGGGTTACTCTGAAACCCGGATTGGTGCTGCTGCTGACCTCCTTGGCCAGATTTTTGATTATAATCACCTTGGTTACCTTGAGGGCCCTGGAAATAGCCACCGCCTGAATTTCCGCCCGGGCCATGAAAGCCGCCACCGCCTAAGCCGCTGCCAGGTCCATGATTGCCGTCAAACATGTTGAATTCTTGAAAGCCTTCATAATCGTACAGTCTTTCCATAAATGGGTGGTTGGATTCTCCCGGGTGCCGTGTCTTGGACTGGGTTCATTGAGCAACTGCTATAGGGTCGGACCTGACCCGCCTGTCCGAGGAGGTGGCCTGCCCTTACGCCATTGATTGTTGCCCTGTGCATTGGCGTTAGCCACAAACTCCAGACTACCGTCAGCCTTACGTTTATTACCTCCTCGATTTGTCGGGTTATGCTGGTGACCTTTTCTGTTGCCGTTCTTCTTTCCCTTCCCTGCCTTCTCTTGGTCAGGTGCGAGATTTTGGTACTATCAGAATCGGCATATTTGACCAGAGCCGCCATCAGCTGGCCCATGTCATTGCAATCACGCTTGAGCCACCCCAGCTTCTATTTCAGTGGTTTAAAACGGAAATTTTTCTCCAACATTAAGACCGCGGAGCCGGCATCCATCTTATCAGATGAATGTATTATTTCCTTCACCCGACGCACCCAATGGGTCATGGATTCACCTTCCTCTTACTTGTAATTAGTCAAGTCCACAATCGACATGGGTTGCTTGCATGTATCCCTGAAGTTCTGAATAAACCGGTCCTTTAACTCGGCCCATGAGCCGATGGAATTGGGTGGCAACCCCTTCAACCAAGTGCGAGCTGTTCCATCCAACATCATGGTGAAATACTTAGCCATCGCTGCGTCACTAACCTCCAGCAACTCCATGGCCATCTCATAACTTTCGATCCATGCCCCGGGTTGTAAGTCAGCTGTGTAATTAGGCACCTTCCGAGGCCCCTTGAAATCCTTTGGTAAACGCTCATTACGTAGAGCCGACACCAAGTAAGAGACACCTCCTGTCCTTGTGGCCACGCTTGCTTCGACAGAGGTCGTTGGATAAACCGGAAAAGCTTGCTGAGCCGCCTGCTCAGCTGCCTGTTGAACCGCCCGCTCGGCCTCTTGGCAGATCCTATCCTGGTCAACCAAGTTTAAGGGCTCCATCACGCACCAGGTCATACCTGCATCGCTTGTCACGGTGCTGAGCATTGCTAGACATGGCCGCTGAATCCATATGCCTGCTATAGCTTGGGCTCTGTCTTGGGCGAGGGGTTGAATGAATTTTGTCTCGACTATAAGAGTATGAGTCCTACTGTGCCAGAGCCGTCTGAAGAAGTTCTCTTACCCTATCGTTTCGATCACCATCGGAGAGTCGCCTTCCATGGGGAGAGCCGCCAAACGCGCTGATGCAGCGATCAGATTCTCCAGAGGGCTAGGAAAATGACCCGATGGTGTTGGTGTATAACAAGGTGGAGCAGTATTCACATGAGGGGGTTCCATAGCCCGCGGCTGACCCGGCGCCCCAGCCCCGGGTGTTGTAATCCGGTTCGCCTCCGGCGGGTTACTAGGACCGGCTCCGGGTGTGTGGAAGAGGTTCCTAGGATCATAAGTCAGGGGCAGACGTGATTGAGTCTTCTTGTGCCTTCTCCTCATGACCTCGTTTGATGCGTTCAGATTCATCGAGAGCTGCAAAGCCTCTGATTGAAGCTGCTGAGCCCGAGCGTCCAGAGCCGCCCGCTCTGCAGACATCATGACGTCCTCCGTGGCCAAGTTTTCCTTGGCTTGAGCTACCTCCCGACGTAACCATGCCACCTCTGCATCATGCTGAGCCTTATCCGCCGGTTCAACCGCGGCAGTTAACAGGGACGTCATCCTATCCATGAGATCCATCAGCACTTGAGCCGGTGGGCGCGTGGGGTCTCCTGACCCGGCCGCTGCCGTCCCGGTGGTTATTGTTGCCGCAGCCGTAGAGTTTTGAGCGGTCTGTGTCCCAATCATGACAACCCCCGCTTTGTGGGGATAGCTTGTGCGCATCAGACTGATCATGGATGAGCTGGAGCATCAAATCACCTTCTTGAAAGGTTCTGGACTTAACCCGGCGGCTATGATAGCGGCGAAGGTCCTGTTGGTAAATCGTTGAGCGGGCTGCTGCTAAGTCGCGCTCTTCATCCAATATATCAAGCGCATCCTGGCAGGCTTGTTCATTCTCAGTTTCAACGTAAGCCGCCACTCGGGGCGAGTCATGACGGATGTCACTGGGCAGGACTGCCTCTGCCCCATGGACCATGAAGAAAGGCGTATAACCCATGGATCTATTAGGGGTAGTACTGATACTCCATATCATAGAGGGTAACTCTTCCACCCAACAACCCAGCGTCCGTTGTAAAGGGACCATAAGCCGCGGTTTAAGACCTTTCATGATTTCCTGATTGGCTCTTTCAACTTGACCATTGGATTGGCGGTGAGCTACTGATGAAACATCAAGCCGGATATGTTCTTGTTGACAGAACTCTTCCATAGCTCCTTGGGACAGGTTGGTGCCATTGTCAGTAATAATGTTGTGCGGAAAGCCAAAATGAAAGATCACCTTTTTCATAAACTGAACCGCTGTGGCTGCATCACACTTACTAACCGGCTCTGCGTCAACCCATTTTGTGAACTTGTCCACTGCCACCAAAAGGTGTGTCTTTCTATCTTTGGATCTTTTGAAAGGTCCAACCATATCAAGCCCCCAGACTTCAAACGGCCAAGTAATTGGAATCATCCGTAATTCCTGAGCCGGCACGTGTGCCCGTCGTGCGAATTTTTGACATCCATCGCACCTACTGACCAGATCCTCTGCATCAGCGTGAGCCGTTAGCTAGTAAAAACCATGACGGAAAGCCTTGGCCACAAGAGACTTTGAACCGGCATGATGGCCATAATCCCCTTCATGGATCTCTCGAAGAATTTCTTGACCTTCTTCAGGAGAGACACAACATTGAAACGCTCCGGTGACACTGCGATGATACAACTCACCATTGGAAATTGTCATTGACTTAGACTGCCTGGTTATCTGTCTAGCCAAGGTCTCATCCTCCGGCAACTCGCCCCGGGTCATATAAGCCAAATACGACACTGTCCAATCTGGAATGACATGAAGAGCGGCTACCAATTGTGCTTCCGGGTCTGGAACTGCCAAGTCTTCCTCGGTAGGCAATCTGACAGAAGGGTTATGGCGAACATCTAAATAAGTGTTAGGTGGCACTGGCTTACGCTGAGATCCCAACCGGCTTAAAGCATCAGCTGCTTCGTTCTTTCTGCGTTTAATGTGCTCCACCTGATAACCCTTGAAATGTCCAGCAACAGCGTCAACTTCACGGTGATAAGCCGCCATGAGAGGATCCTTGGAATCCCACTTACCTGATACTTGCTGAGCCACCAAATCTGAGTCACCAAGGCACCGTACCCGGCTAAAACTCATTTCTTTAGCCATTCGAAGCCCATGAAGTAAAGCCTCGTACTCAGCTGCGTTGTTAGTACAAGGAAAATTCAACCGCAACACACAACAAAACTTGTCACCTCGAGGGGAAGTTAAAACAACTCCAGCCCCCGAGCCCTCCAATTGCCTGGACCCATCAAAATGAATCGTCCAATATGTGTTGTCTGGCTTCTCTTCGGGTATTTGCAACTCCGTCCAATCATTAATGAAATCCACCAGTGCTCGAGATTTGATGGTTGTACGTGGCACGTACTTTAAACCGTGATACCCAAGCTCAATGGCCCACTTGGCGACTCGTTCTGTGGCTTCTCTATTCTGAATAATATCTCCTAAAGGAGCAGAGCTAACCACAGTGATAGGATGACCCTGAAAGTAATGCTTAAGCTTCCGGCTTGCCATGAATAACCTGTAAACCAGCTTCTGCCAATGTGGATATCTCTGCTTGGACTCAACGAGCACCTCACTGACGTAATAAACCGGCCGTTGAATCGGATGTTCCTTGCCAGCCTCCTTGCGCTCTACAACAATGGCCACGCTGACAGCACGTGTGTTAGCAGCCACATATAACAACAGTGGCTCCTTCTCAACGGGAGCAGCAAGAACCGGCGGCTCGGCGAGCTGTCTTTTCAGATCCTCAAAGGCAGAGTTAGCAGCATCACTCCAGACAAAATTATCCGTCTTCTTCATCATTTGATACAACGGCCTAGCCTTCTCACCTAACCGGCTTATGACCGGCTTAAAGCTGCGACACGACCCGCCAGCCGCTGAACGTCATTGATGCACGCCGGTTTAGCCAAAGACATAATCGCCTTAATTTTCTCTGGGTTAGCCTCAATACCTCTGTTAGACACCAAAAAACCCAAGAGCTTACCAGCTTGGACTCCAAAAATGCACTTGGCCGGGTTAAGCATCATCTTGTATACCCAGAGGTTATCAAAGGTTTCCTTCAAATCATCTACCAGAGTTTCCTTCTCTATGGATTTCACCACTATCGTCCACATAAGCATGAACATTACGCCCAATCTGATTATGAAGACAGTTCTGCACACACCGCTGATAAGTCGCCTAGGCACTCTTAAGCCCAAAGGGCATGGACACATAGCAAAAGGCTCCAAATGGAGTAATGAAAGTCGTTTTCTCCTAGTCCTTAACCGCCATCTTAATCTAATGGTAACCAGAATAAGCATCCAAAAACTCAAACGCTCACAACTTGTTGTAGCATCAATGATTTGATCAATACGAGGGAGAGCAAAAGGATCAGTTGGACAAGCTTTGTTTAAATCTGTGTAATCCACACACATACGCCAGGTGCCGTTCTTTTTTAGTACAAGCACCGGGTTAGCCAACCACTCTGGGTGAAAAACTTCAACAATAAACCCGACCGCCAAGAGCTGGGCCACCTCTTCTCCGATAGCCTTGCACCTTTCCTTGTTGAACTGCCGAAGAAACTGTCTGGCCGGCTTAATCTTTGGATCAATATTGAGAGTGTGCTCAGCGAGTTCTCTCGGTACACCCGGCATGTCAGAAGGCTTCCATGCAAAGATGTCCCGGTTCTCATGGATGAACTCGATGAGCGCGCTTTCCTATTTGGGATCCAAGTTAGCACTGATAATGAATTGTTTGGATGAGTCGCCAGGCACGAAATCCATCATATTGGTATCATCAACTGACTTAAACTTCAACGCCGGCTCATGCTCCGTAGTTGGCTTCTTCAAAGATGTCATGTCTGCCGGGTCAACATTGTCTTTGTAGAACTTTAACTCCTCCGTCAAGCAAACAGACTCTGCGTAAGCAGCATCGCCTTCCTCACACTCCAAGGCTATTTCCCGGCTTCCATGTACTGTGATAGTACCTTTATAAACCAGCATCTTGAGCGGCAGATAAACATAACACGGCCGCGCCATGAATTTTGCATAAGCCGGTCGTCCAAACACGGCGTGATATGGGCTTTTGATTTTAACCACCTCAAAGGTTCATTTCTCAGCCCTGGAATCATGTTCATCTCCAAATGCTACCTCCAGCTCAATCTTACCCACTAGATATGTCGACTTACCAAGCACCACTCCATGGAAAACAGTGTTGGACGTCTTAAGACTTTTGTCAGTCAACCACATGCGACGAAATGTCTCATAATAGAGGATATTGATGCTACTGCCTCCGTCCATGAGCACTTTAGTGAATTTATATCCGCCAACCTGAGGCGCCACCACCAACGCTAGGTGACCCGGATTGTCAACCCCGGGCGGGTGATCCTCTCTACTCCACAGAATGGGTTGCTCTCAAATAACGGGGAACCACCGGCTCAACAGTGTTAACTGCTATTTTATGAAGTTTCGGGTCCCTTTTGCATAAGCTGGTGGTGAACACATGATACTGCCCATTACTTAGCTGCTTGGGGTTACTCTGAAACCCGGATTGGTGCTGCTGCTGACCTCCTTGGCCAGATTTTTGATTATAATCACCTTGGTTACCTTGAGGGCCCTGGAAATAGCCACCGCCTGAATTTCCGCCCGGGCCATGAAAGCCGCCACCGCCTAAGCCGCTGCCAGGTCCATGATTGCCGTCAAACATGTTGAATTCTTGAAAGCCTTCATAATCGTATAGTCTTTCCATAAATGGGTGGTTGGATTCTCCCGGGTGCCATGTCTTGGACTGGGTTCATTGAGCAACTGCTATAGGGTCGGACCTGACCCGCCTGTCCGAGGAGGTGGCCTTCCCTTACGCCATTGATTGTTGCCCAGTGCGTTGGCGTTAGCCACAAACTCCAGACTACCGTCAGCCTTACGTTTATTACCTCCTCGATTTGTCGGGTTATGCTGGTGACCTTTTCTGTTGCCGTTCTTCTTTCCCTTCCATGCCTTCTCTTGGTCAGACGCGAGATTTTGGTACTATCAGAATCGGCGTATTTGACCAGAGCCGCCATCAGCTGGCCCATGTCATTGCAATCACGCTTGAGCCACCCCAGCTTCTATTTCAGAGGTTTAAAACGGAAATTTTTCTCCAACATTAAGACCGCGGAGCCGGCATCCATCTTATCAGATGAATGTATTATTTCCTTCACCCGGCGCACCCAATGGGTCATGGATTCACCTTCCTCTTACTTGTAATTAGTCAAGTCCACAATCGACATGGGTTGCTTGCATGTATCCCTGAAGTTCTGAATAAACCGGTCCTTTAACTCGGCCCATGAGCCGATGGAATTGGGTGGCAACCCCTTCAACCAAGTGCGAGCTGTTCCATCCAACATCATGGTGAAATACTTAGCCATCGCTGCATCACTAACCTCCAGCAACTCCATGGCCATCTCATAACTTTCGATCCATGCCCCGAGTTGTAAGTCAGCTGTGTAATTAGGCACCTTCCGAGGCCCCTTGAAATCCTTTGGTAAACGCTCATTACGTAGAGCCGACACCAAGTAAGAGACACCTCCTGTCCTTGTGGCCACGCTTGCTTCGACAGAGGTCGTTGGATAAACCGGAAAAGCTTGCTGAGCCGCCTGCTCAGCTGCCTGTTGAACTGCCCGCTCGGCCTCTTGGCAGATCCTATCCTGGTCAACCAAGTTTAAGGGCTCCATCACGCGCCAGGTCATACCTGCATCGCTTGTCACGGCGCTGAGCATTGCTAGACATGGCCGCTGAATCCATATGCCTGCTATAGCTTGGGCTCTGTCTTGGGCGAGGGGTTGAATGAATTTTGTCTCGACTATAAGAGTATGAGTCCTACTGTGCCAGAGCCGTCTGAAGAAGTTCTCTTACCCTATCGTTTCGATCACCATCGGAGAGTCGCCTTCCATGGGGAGAGCCGCCAAACGCGCTGATGCAGCGATCAGATTCTCCAGAGGGCTAGGAAAATGACCCGATGGTGTCGGTGTATAACAAGGTGGAGCAGTATTCACATGAGGGGGTTCCATAGCCCGCGGCTGACCCGGCGCCCCAGCCCCGGGTGTTGTAATCCGGTTCGCCTCCGGCGGGTTACTAGGACCGGCTCCGGGTGTGTGGAAGAGGTTCCTAGGATCATAAGTCAGGGGCAGACGTGATTGAGTCTTCTGGTGCCTTCTCCTCATGACCTCGTTTGATGCGTTCAGATTCATCGAGAGCTGCAAAGCCTCTGATTGAAGCTGCTGAGCCCGAGCGTCCAGAGCCGCCCGCTCTGCAGACATCATGACGTCCTCCGTGGCCAAGTTTTCCTTGGCTTGAGCTACCTCCCGACGTAACCATGCCACCTCCGCATCATGCTGAGCCTTATCCGCCGGTTCAACCACGGCAGTTAACAGGGCCGTCATCCTATCCATGAGATCCATCAGCACTTGAGCCGGTGGGCGCGTGGGGTCTCCTGACCCGGCCGCTGCCGTCCCGGTGGTTATTGTTGCCGCAGCCGTAGAGTTTTGAGCGGTCTGTGTCCCAATCATGACAATCCCCGCTCTGTTTGGTGGCTCAAAGGGGTCCAGAATACTGCTGCCATCGGAGCTGCCCCCAAGCCCTCCATCTTGTAGTTGATACAATGAATCCGTCTTGCCTGTGGACGACTCACCGTCAGAATAGATGGCTGTCTCACCGCCATCCACAGATCCTTCAGAGAACTCCCCTCCATGGATGCAACCCACAAAGGCATGCCTCACGGCGGGCTGAGTCCGGGCGGGTCTCGCACGCTGAGCCATCTCGATGAGGTCGGTACAGATATCCGGCTCAGGGCCCGACTCAGTGATCCGGCCGATGAAGACGTGGATTCCACCGAAGGGGACCCGGTACCCGTACTCAATTAAGCCGGCGTTAGGGCCCCAGCCTGTGTCGTCGATGTAGAGTTTGCCGAGACGACTCTTGGTCATCCGGCCCACAGCGTATCCCTTGAGCCCTTCGAAGCTGCCCTTCAAGAACTCAAATCCACCTTGCGCTGGCCCCACGGTGGGCGCCAACTGTCGTGGAATTGTCACAGCAGATGTCCTAGTGAAAGGACTTAGTCGTGGAGCCATCGCAAGTAGGAAGCTTAAGGGGGTTAATTGGGACAAAGGACATGAGAGGTTTTTATACTGGTTCGGCCCCTTGCGGTGAAGGTAAAGCCTAGTCCAGTTGATGTGGTATTGCTAGGTTTCGATGACCAAGGAGAAAAATACGCTAGCTTGGCTCTCGATCTGTTGTTTCTTGCCCTAAGCCGCCGCCGGGTCGTCCCCTTATGTACACGGGTTGACGCCCTGCGACCTACAGAGTCCTGGCCGGCTTATAAACAGTGTCCGGCTTGGTGACTAGTTATTCTTGCCTTATAACACAAGTTACATACATATGGCAGTTACCTCTACAGGCCATAAATCACCTTTTGGGCCTTGGGCCTTTAGCTAACCCGCCATCCCCAGGAGTCGTTGCGAGCTTCATGAATCATCATAAGTATAACCTGGCCCCTTCTGGACGGGTCATACTAATAACAATATCCCCAACAAGATCTGTTAACAATCTTTTGCAAAATTAATTTGAGCTCTCTGTTACTTAATTCTACTTGACCATTAGAATGTGGGTGATAAGGAGATGCAATTCTATGATTAACATCATACTTAGCAAGCATTTTACGAAAGGAACCATGAATAAAATGTGAACCAGCATCAGTCATTAAATATCTAGGGACTCGAAACCTCGGGAAAATAACTTCTTTAAGCATCTTAATAGAGGTGTTATGATCAGCACTACTAGTTGGAATAGCTTCTACCCACTTAGTGACATAATCAACAACAACTAAAATATGTGTATACCCATTAGAGGAAGGAAAAGGTCCCATATAATCAAAGCCCCAAACATCAAATGGTTCAATAACAAGTGAATAATTCATAGGCATTTCTTGACGTCTACTAATATTACCAATTCTTTGACATTCATCACAAGACAAGACAAACTTACGGGCATCCTCGAAGAGAGTAGGCCAATAAAAACCGGATTGCAATACCTTATGTGCAGTTCTATCTCCAGCATGGTGCCCTCCATAAGCTTCGAAGTGACACTTGCGTAGGATCTGTTCCTGTTCATGCTCAGGTACACAACGTCTAATAATACCATCCACTCTGTCATGGAATTGTCACGGCAGATGTCCTAGTGAAAGGACTTAGTCGTGGAGCCATCGCAACTAGGAAGCTTAAAGGGGTTAATCGGGACAAAGGACACGAGAGGTTTATACTGGTTCGGCCCCTTGCGGTGAAGGTAAATCCTAGTCCAGTTGATGTGGTATTGCTAGGTTTCAATGACCAAGGAGCGAAATACGCAAGCTTGGCTCTTGATCTGTTGTTTCTTGCCCTAAGCCGCCGACCGGTCATCCCCTTATATACACGGGTTGACGCCCTGCGCCCTACAGAGTCCCGGCCGGCTCATACAATGTGTCCGGCAAGGTGACAACTTTTTCATGCCTTACTTTACAAGTCTTAGTCATACATGGCAGTTTACACTTACGGGCCTTAAGCCGCCTCTGGGCTTGGGCCTACTACAAGCCTTATCATAAACCATCATCTTGTATATTCTTCAGGCTTCCTTTAAGTAACCCGCCATTGTGATTGACCTGGCCCCTCCTGGGCGGGTCATTCCTGGTAGTCATATCCTCAACATTAGGCCCCAGGTTGATTTGAACTTTGTTCATATCAATCTTTAACACTTAGAAAAAATCCATCTACCACAGCTGTGAAAACCTTGTAACCCGCCATGACGTCACCTTCAGAAAATTTGGAAAACCGCCACGACGTCATCTTTTAACGGATCCTTATCTTAAATGTCTTCCAAAAATCGAGGCGTCCGTTTAGTTGGATAATCATTATTTTGGCCTTCCTTGATTTTCGTGCCTGCCTGTTCACCTATCCCCTTATAAATAGGTACGACAGGTCTTCCTCAGTCTTCTCCTTCTTCCTCTCGCAACTCCTCTACCGCTTGAGCTCCACCGCCGCCGCAGCGCTCACCGTCGTCCTCAACCTTGGCTGCTGCATCACCCTGAGTTTGTCCGGAGAAGGTGGTGATCCTCCGCAGTAGATCTGCGTTCGTAAGTCCTTGCTTTCCCATACCTTAGATCTGCATTAGGGTTTGCAAGTTCCTTTTGTGTTCTTCGCTGTTCATCGCGAATTCTTTGTAGTTTCTCCACCGCATCCTCCTTTGATCTAAAAGAAGTATAGAACTCATGCGGTAGTTGTTTTGCATCCATTCCAGACGCTAGCAGATCCATTTTTCTTGTACAAAGGCCTCCTTAGAACTAATGAACTCCTCTGTGCTGGTTTTTTAGGTCTAGATTTATTTTTATTTTTTGAACCATCTTGATCCAAAATAATAGCAACAACTTGTGAAACTTGTTTATCTCAGTACTTAGCCAATTCTGTCTCAGGCAACCTTCGAATATCTTTAGTCATGGCGGCTTATCATGCTAGCTCATTTTTCTTTTATATATCATTAGCCCTAATTTGAGCCGCCATTACTCATCTGTACTATAATCATTAACCTGTAACTCCACCAATTAATTTGAACTGGCAAATTACTTTCTTTTCAGCTTGTCCTTTTTCATTATGCCGTCAAAGACACCAACAGTCTGCAACTGGGTCCCTTCCACAGTCACTGATGACACTTTGAAGAATTTTGTCACCATCGGATATCTGCCAGAGAAAAACATTATGTCCTATCGTGCCCCTGACCCGGGCGAAGAACGACCTCAGCCCAAAGATGGTGAAGTCATTACCTTTACTGATCATATGAACCGGGGTTTTTCACAACCCGGCTCAAAATTCTTCAGAGATGTTCTACATTTTTTCAAGCTTCATCCTCAAGATCTTGGACCCAACTCCATATCCAACATCTGCAATTTTCAAGTTCTCTGTGAGGTTTATCTTCAAGAAGAACCTACTGTTGAACTCTTTAGAGAGTATTTCTATCTAAACCACCAGAATGAATGCACCAACAGCCCTAGCTTGGAACTTGGTGGAATTTCGATTCAGCGCCGACAGGGTGCTGTCTTTCCCTTAGTAGTCTTACCAAGCCATCCCAAGGACTGGAACCAAACTTGGTTTTATTGCAAAGACACGTCGCCAGCTGATGAAAAACCAATGCCGGCTTATCGCGTGGAGCGTCTTGACTCTAAGTTTGTGCTCCCTGACAAGCTGACTGTCGTTGAACGTAAGAAGCTCATTCCATCCATTAAAAGGATTCAAGCCTTGTTGGGAAACGACCTCACTGGAGTTGACTTGATCCGTTGTTGGATCACATGGCGGGTCATCCCTCTGAGCCGCCAATCTAACTTGATGTATAAATATGGCGGAGGCCCAGATGTTGCGTCATAGTTTTGTACAACTGACTGAAGAGGCCATTATAGAAATGTCAACCACCCTTGTAAGCAGTAAATACGAGGACTGCAGTAAAGTTGGATTGAATCCTTTCTACAAGCTTAACCTGGCACCAGAGGTAAGTCCCCTTGATTCCCTTTTTTCTTCAGTAGTTAAGTACTTGTCTGACTTTTAACATGTTATCTGCCTACAGGCCAAATCTGACTTTTGGAAGGCCAACTATGAGCATGAAGCTACCAAGAAGGCTAGAGCCGCCGCCATAGCCACCAAGAAGACAACCTGAAAATCCAAGAAGAAAAGAATTGCTTCTGATATGTTCAAGTTGGATGATGTTTCTGAGTCGGAGGTAGTCCTTGACTCTCTTAGCCTGCTTTTTAACAACCTTATTGACACTGACTATTTCCAGGATGACACGGGGGCCAGCCAGGCAATAGAAGAAGAGGTAACTATTTCCTCCGACTCAGCCCCTTTGCCAAGATAGAAACCTCGACTGGTAACCCGGAAAGTAAGGTTTTCACACCCTTTGGCTTATTTGGATCCTCATTTTATTTTGAAAAAACAGCAACATGAGAGCCGATGTCAGGCCCGGACTAGTGACGACAATGAACTGCCCTCCGGCTTACCAAAAACTCCTAGGAAATGCCAGAATGAGGTTTCTTTCACCTTTGTCTCTTTCTTTTATCAATGAATCTATTTCCTTACTCTCTTAAATGTAATTTTACTATTGCAGGAGGTTTCTCGCTCTTCTCGCGATAATTCACAAACTCAATTTCTGGCTTTCAAGACTGCCCATGGGTAAAGAAAATTATCTTTCTTCTGCATCTTTAAGACTGCATCATTATACTAACTCATGAAACCCTTCTTAGCGGTCAAGCAAAGACCAAGAAAGCCAGGGTGACTAAGCCGGCGGAAGACCCGAAAGACCCTGCTCCTGAACCGGCAATACCAACTCCTGCTCCTGAACAATCTGAAGCACCAGAAGACCTGCTATCAACATTCAATCTGACCTTCCTGAGCCGTCAGCTGATGAGACCATTCTCAATCCATCCACCGTTGGGCCGTCCAGCTCAGCTAACCCGTCGGCGCCTTCTGACAATGACGTCCTAATCACTGGTAGCAGATTCGTTGAGTCGGACAATCCAACTGTACTGGCCAGGCACTCTGCCAAACAAGAGGCTTTGGAAAGGCAGAAAGTGCGGTTTGACGTCTCTCACTATGCTCACCTGAATGTTAGTGACGTGTTGTCTGGATACCTCAGTCATGTTCATTCCAGCCGTGACTCTGAAATTGAGATGGTCAAATAGCTGCAATTGAAATATGCGGTATGTTCTCCGGCTTCCATTAGTTTACATATGCTCTGCCAGCCCCCAAGTCTCCGGATTGTGATGAAACTGAATGATATGTAGACTTGTGATATAGGTTGATGTCATGCCTTAGATTTTCCCTAAGTCCATTGGATTAGCATAATTTTCACCTGTAGTTCACAAGGGCCGGCTTAATTTATCATGAATGAGGCGGTACTTGACTTCATAATTGTCTTGAATCAGTCCAAACAAATAGTGTGATCCGGCTCAAGATGAAAAAGCTTTCTTAATATCATGCATTAGCCCCCAAGTGCCAAGCGTTGTTACTTGTAAAACACTTGGGACTTTAATCATAGAAGAGCCATTTTGCATTCTTTTTTTAAAATTGCTTTGGCAAACATTAGCCCCCAAGTGCCGAGTGGTGTTGTGTTGCAATGCACTTGGGACTTTAATCATTATTTCCTTTATTGAAATAAATTTTTAGCACACCTGTGTATGTTTGTAGACCGCCATAACTGAATTGGGTTCTCAATTGACTGATGCAAAGACACAGCTGGCGGATCAAGAGACTGAGATAAAGAATGCTGACTCCAAACTCTAGTTGAGCCTCTCTGAAGCTGAAAAACTGAAGACCAGTTTTGATGCGGAGAAAAAATCCTGGGCCGACGACAAAACCTTGCTGATACAGCGTGCTAAGACAGCCGAGGCGGCTCTCAAGAAAGTTACCACGGAGCTCGCCGGCTTAAAAAAGTGTGTGTCTCAGATGGTCTCCGCAATCTTTGGTGAGTAATTTGTATTATTTACTTAAACTCTATTTTTGCTAGAAATATAAGCCGCCTGCTTAACCCTCTAAAATACTCATAGGTCCACGGAGCAGCAATCTGAGCCAAAACAGCGTGACAAAACTCAAGGCGGTTTATACCCTGGTGGAGCAACTATACACTGGGGCTCAACGGGCACTTGCTATTATCTCCCCAGCCAACCAAGGACCAAACCTCTTGAGTGACGTTTCGAAGAAGTTATCTATCTTACCCGCCAGATTCCAAGAGGTCAAGGAGTCTTGTGCAAGAGCCGGAGCCCTAACTGCTCTAAGCCGCTCCAAAGCCTGGGTGCCGGAACTAGACCCGGCGGACGTAGCCAAAGGGTATCCCCCCTTGAAGGACGACGGGACTCCGTTTGATCAAGATGGTTTTGTCGATTGTGTGAGGGGAGTTCGTCCTCATGCTACTATCCTTGGTGATGAGACCAATATTGATAAGTATCAGCCGGGTTTTGATGTTGAGAATAAAAAGATGGCAACGTCGTCATATAAAGTGACAGATCTCATCCCGCCGGTTTGCCAACACACCTTTGCCCCAGAAATTGACCCGTCTGGTCTAATTGATGATGAAGCTGAGTTTGTTGCTCTTCATGGCTTTGATTGGTCCAAGCCCAGTTTCCAACCAGTGGAGGAAGATGAACCGACGAGGGAGGAGTCGTAACCATCCAGCTAATCCGGCTGAGATTTTAATGAACCAGCTTTTAGCTTAGCATCTGCTTAGGAGACAGAACAATTTTAACCCTTTGGGCTCCCAACGCCTTGTAATAGGCTAGCTTTAAAACCTGCATGTTCTGCCTATGCCATCGTGCATATCATACTGCATATGACATTTTATCTGTCATGTCAATATATGTTGTATATCCTTTATCATATCTGCAGTGTTTAAACCTGTTCCTGTATGTAAAAGATGAGAAATTTTCCTGGCGGTTTATCGCTGGATGGGTCAAAACACCCAATACATAACTATGAAATTACCATAGTGGAATAATCAAGACCAGATGTAAAGATAAACAAGGCTGAAAAAGCCTTTGATTAAAGAAAAAACACAAGTAAGTCTGTTTATGAACGACAATGTCATACTTGTGTTCTTTGATTCTGGACTGCCGGCTTATGTGACCCGGACAGTAAGGGTGACAACCCAATTGTTTTATAAGCCAATACTCCATATACCTGATGACTGTTATACATTGGCAACTTATTGTCAAAGAACCAAGCCGATTTAAATTGAAACCAACCTTATAGTTAGATTCGAAACAACAAAAAACCAATAAAACAAAAGAGTATCTTTCAAACAATGTAAATCAAGCATTAAGAAAAATTTAGAGGCTTCTGATTCGAATACGATCAGTAAACCGGACCAAAGGGGTTAAGCTAGGATTCGGATACGATCATGTAGCCCCCAGTGGCTTTGGCGTTGCGCCGATCAAGAGGGTACCGACAGCTATGTTCTCTTTGGTTCGAATACGACCTATGTTTGAACAGGAAGCCCCCAAATGACCTTGAGAGGTTTTTAACAGCCCTGATTCGAATACGATCCAAGTCGTACTCAAAAGGGGTTAAGCTATGATTCGGATACGATCAAGAAGCACCCTAGTGAGTTTGGCTTTGCGCCGATCGAGAGGGTTATGATGATATGTCTTCGTCGTATCTATAATTTTTGATTGTTCCATGCCAATATTCTACAACTTTCATATACTTTTGGCAACTTTTTATACTATTTTTGAGACTAACATATTGATCCAGTGCCCAGTGCCAGTTCCTGTCTGTTGCATGTTTTTTGTTTCGTAGAAAATCCATATCAAACGGAGTCCAAACGGGATAAAAACGGAGGAGTTTTTTTTGGTATATATGTGATTTTTGGGAAGTGAAATCAATGCGAGACGATGCTCGAGGGGCCCAGAAGACAGGGGCGCGCCCCAGGGGGGCAGGCGCTCCCCTGACCCTCGTGGCCACCCTGTAAGGCGGTTGGTGCCCTTCTTTCGCCGCAAGAAAGCTAATATCCGGATAGAGATCGTGTTAAAATTTCATCCCAATCAGAGTTACGGATCTCTGAGAATATAAGAAACGGTGAAAGGGAAGAATCTGAGAACATAGAAACAGAGAGAGACAAAGAGACAGATCCAATCTCGGAGGGTCTCTCGCCCCTCCCACACCATGGAGGCTATGGACCAGAGGGGAAACCCTTCTCCCATCTAGGGAGGAGGTCAAGGAAGAAGAATAAGGAGGGGGGCTCTCTCCCCCTCGCTTCCGGTGGCACCGGAGTGCCACCGGGGGCCATCATCATCACCGCAATCTTCACCAACAACTTCACCGCCATCATCACCAACTCTTCCCCCCTCTATGAAGTAGTGTAACTTCTCTCTTACTCGCTGTAATCTCTAATCAAACATGGTGCTCAATGCTATATATTATTTCGCAATGATGTATGGCTATCCTATGATATTTGAGTAGATCTGTTTTGTCCTATGGGCTATTTGATGATCAAGATTGGTTTGAGTTGCATGTTTTATTATTGGTGCTATCCTACGGTGCTCTCCGTGTCGTGCAAGCGTGAGGGATCCCCGCTGTAGGGTGTTGCAATACATTCATGATTCGCTTATAGTGGGTTGCGTGAGTGACTGAAACACAAACCCGAGTAAGGGGGTTGTTGCGTATGGGATAAAGAGGACTTGATGCTTTAATTCTATGGTTGGGTTTTACCTTAATGATCTTTAGTAGTTACGGATGCTTGCTAGAGTTCTAATCATAAGTGCATATGATCCAAGTAGAGAAAGTATGTTAGCTTATGCCTCTCCCTCATATGAAACTGCAATAATGATTACCGGTCTAGTTATCGATTGCCTAGGGACAAATAACTTTCTCGTAACAAAACACTCTTTACTAAAACTAATTTAGTTGTGTCTTTATCTAAACAGCCCCTAGCTTTTATTTACGCGCTCTTTATTACCTTGCAAACCTATCCAACAACACCTACAAAGTACTTCTAGTTTCATACTTGTTCTAGGTAAAGCGAACGTCAAGTGTGCGTAGAGTTGTATCGGTGGTCGATAGAACTTGATGGAATATTTGTTCTGCCTTTAGCTCCTTGTTGGGTTCGACACTCTTACTTATTGAAAACTGTTGCAATCCCCCATACTTGTGGGTTATCAAGACCTTTTTCTGGCGCCGTTGCTGGGGAGCAATAGCGTGGGGTGAATATTCTCGTGTGTGCTTGTTTGCTTTATCACTAAGTAATTTTTATTTGCTGTTCTTGGTTGTTTTCTATCTTTAGTTATGGGTAGGAAACGCAAAATACCTAAAAAAATTAGTTGTACCTACTAAACCAATGGTTGAAGAACCACTCAAAATCTATCACACTGCTGAAGCTTATTACTTGGATCATCTTCGATCCCTATGTGCTCATGCTGAAACCCCAACTAGCTTAGTTGAGGGAAAATATTTAGATGAGCATGCTTGTTATGTGCGACACCAAATATCTGAAAAAGGGAAAATTTTACTGGGTCAAATTCATCATTTGCAATGCTATGCTTGGAATTTTTGCGAAATATATGATATTACTTGTTGTTCTAAAAACCCTAAGAAACACCTTCCCTATCAATGTGAGTTTAGTGATAATGGAATCGTATCTTTGTATGCTAAGGGTGTTTATAGTTACTATGATGTTCAACAAATTGAAGAATTTGTTGATTTTAAGGGTGCTTATGAAATTGCTTCTTTGATTGAAATGTATGATGCTACTCTTTACAAATCTGAAAATTTTGACATACTTAAATATTGCTATGATAATTATGCTTCTAATGCCTATATTGAACTATATATTGAGGGCTACCCCGCTGTCCAAGAAGAGACTAATATTTTGCAGGAGTCTATGGAGGAAGAAATTGATGAAACTGTGAGCTCATTGGATGAAAAGGATGAGGAGGAGAGCGAAGAACAAAAGGAGGAAGAGCGGATTAGCTACCCGTGCCCACCTTCTAATGAGAGTAACTCTTCAACTCATACATTGTTTAATTTCCCTTCATGCTTACCGAAGGATGATTGCTATGATGATTGTTATGATCCCGATTCTCTTGAGATATCCCTTTTTGATGATGCTTGCTATGCTTGTGGCCAAGATGCCAATATGAATTATGCTTATGGATATGAACTTGCTATAGTTCCTTCTGTTAAACATGAAATTGTTGCTATTCCACCCACACATGATAGTCCTATTATCTTTTTGAATTCTCCCGACCACACTATATCGGAGAAGTTTGCACTTATTAAGGATTATATTGATGGGTTGCCTTATACCATTGCATATGATGATTTTGATGAATATAATATGCATGTGCTTGCTGCTCCTAATTGCAAATATTATGAGAGAGGAACTATATCTCCACCTCCCTATGTTTCCAATACGATAAAATTGCAAGAAACTGTTTATACTATGCATTGGCCTTTACTGTGTGTGCATGAATTGTTCTTTTATGACATACCGATGCATAGGAAGAGAGTTAGACTTCGTCATTACATGATATATGTTGCTTTGTGCTCACTACTAAATTACAAATCATTGCTAATTAAAATTGGCTTTGATATACCTTGGGATCCTGGTGGATTCATTACTTGAGCACTATATGCCTAGCTTAATGGCTTTAAAGAAAGTGCTGCCAAGGAGACAACCTGGAAGTTTTAGATAGTCATTTATTTCTGTTGAGTGCTTTCATATAGTTTAAAAACAACAAAAATAGAGGGGAACCCAAAACTTTTTCAAAAAGGAAAGTGAAAGTGAGAAAGACAAGCATTGTTGAAGTGGGAGAGCTCCTTGAACTTTGTTCATGCTCACGGCAACTTTCTGAATCTTGATTACAGAAAATTTTCAAAAAAAAATAATTATCCCCTTGTACAATTCCATTTTATTATAAAAAATAATGTGCCAAGGTTTGCCTTTAGGATGTTTACATTTGCTTGATGGTTTGTACGGTGCAGGACAGAAACTTTGGCTGTAGTGCGCGATTTTACATTTTTAGCTGGAACATCAAATGATTCTGATTCTTTTTGGAATGTCTTTATATATAAATTGTTTATTTTTACTAATTTTGGAAGAATTTTTCAAGTATCAGAAGTATGGTGAATGTTCAGATTGTTACAGACTGTTCTGTTTTTGACAGATTCTGTTTTTGATGCATAGTTTGCTTGTGTTGATGAAACTATCAATTTATATCAGTGGATTAACCCATGGAAAAGTTATGTTACAGTAGACACAATGCAAAAACAAAATATGAATTGGTTTGCAACAGCACTTAGAGTAGTGATTTGCTTTATTATACTAACGGATCTTACCGAGTTTTCCTGTTGAAGTTTTGTGTGGATGAAGTGTTCGATGATCGAGAAGGTCTCGATGTGAGAAGAAGGAAGAGAGGCAAGAGCTCAAGATTGGGGATGCCCGAGGCACCCCAAGTAAATATTCAAGGAGACTCAAGCGTCTAAGCTTGGGGATGCCCCGGAAGGCATCCCCTCTTTCTTCAACAAGTATCGATATGTTTTTGGATTCGTTTCGTTCATGCGATATGTGCAATCTTGGAGCGTCTTTTGCATTTAGTTTTCATTTTTCTTTTATGCACCATGCTGGTATGAGATAGTCCTTGGTTTATTTATAGAATGATCTATGCACTTCACTTATATCTTTTGAGTATGGCTCTATAGAATGCTTCATGTGCTTCACTTATATCATTTGAAGCTTGGATTCCTTGTTTCTCTTTACATAGAAAACCGCCATTTGTAGAATGCTCTTTTGCTTCACTTATATTTGTTAGAGCATGGGGATATCTTTTGTAGAAAGAATTAAACTCTCTTGCTTCACTTATATCTATTTAGAGAGATGACAGGAACTGGTCATTCACATGGTTAGTCATAAAATCCTACATAAAACTTGTAGATCACTGAATATGATATGTTTGATTCCTTGCAATATTTTTGCGATATAAATATGGTGATATTAGAGTCATGCTAGTGGGTAGTTGTGGATTAGTAGAAATACTTGTGTTGAGGTTTGTGATTCCCGTAGCATGCACGTATGGTGAACCGTTATGTAACGAAGTCGGAGCATGAGGTATTTATTGATTATCTTCCTTATGAGTGGCGGTCGGGGACGAGCGATGGTCTTTTCCTACCAATCTATCCCCCTAGGGGCATGCATAGTAGTACTTTGCTTCGAGGGCTAATAAACTTTTGCAATAAGTATGTGAGTTCATTATGACTAATGTTGAGTCCATGGATTATACGCACTCTCACCCTTCCACCATTGCTAGCTCCCTAGTATCGCGCAACTTTCGCCGGTACCATAAACCCACCATATACCTTCCTCAAAACAGCCACCATACCTACCTATTATGGCATTTCCATAGCGATTCCAAGATATATTGCCATGCAACTTCCATCATCATCATCATATACTTGACTTGAGCATTCATTGTCATATTGCTTTGCATGATCGTAAGATAGCTAGCACGATGTTTTCATGGCTTGTCTGTTTTTTGATGTCATTGCTATGCTAGATCATTGCACATCCCGATACAGCACCGGAGGCATTCCTATAGAGTCATATCTTTGTTCTAGTATCGAGTTGTAATATTGAGTTGTAAGTAAATAAAAGTGTGATGATCATCATTAATAGATCATTGTCCCCAAAAAAGGAAAGACCAAATAAAAAAAGAAAGGTCAAATAAAAAAATAAAAAAATAAAAGGGGCAATGTTACTATCCTTTTACCACACTTGTGCTTCAAAGTAGCACCATGTTCTTCATATAGAGAGTCTCTTGAGTTATCACTTTCATATACTAGTGGGAAATTTCATTATAGAACTTGGCTTGTATATTCCGATGATGGGCTTCCTCAAATGCCCGAGGTCTTCATGAGCAAGCAAGTTGGATGCACACCCACTTAGTTTTCAGTTTGAGCTTTCATACACTTATAGCTCTTAGTGCATCTGTTGCATGGCAATCCCTACTCACTCACATTGATATCTATTTATGGGCATCTCCATAGCCCGTTGATACGCCTAGTTGATGTGAGACTATCTTCTCCTTTTTTGTCTTCCCCACAACCACCATTCTATTCCACCTATAGTGATATGTCCATGGCTCACGCTCATGTATTGCGTGAGGGTTGAAAAAGCTGAAGCGTGTTAAAATGTATGAACCAATTGCTCGGCTTGTCATCGGGGTTGTGCATGATTTGAATATTTTGTGTGGTGAAGATGGAGCATAGCCAGACTATATGATTTTGTAGGGATAACTTTCTTTGGCCATGTTATTTTGAAAAGACATGATTGCTTTATTAGTAGGCTTGAAGTATTATTGTTTTTATGTCAAATGATAGACTATTGCTTTGAATCACTCGTATCTTAATATTCATGCCATGATTAGATATCTGATCAAGATTATGCTAGGTAGCATTCCACATCAAAAACTATCTTTTTATCATTTACCTAGTCGAGGACGAGCAGGAATTAAGCTTGGGGATGCTGATACGTCTCCGTCGTATCTATAATTTTTTATTGTTCCATGCCAATATTCTACAACTTTCATATACTTTTGGCAACTTTTTATACTATTTTTGAGACTAACATATTGATTTAGTGCCCGTTCCTGTTTGTTGCATGTTTTTTGTTTTCCAGAAAATCCATATCAAACGGAGTCCAAACGGGATAAAAACGGACGGAGATTTTTTTGGAATATATGTGATTTTTGGGAAGTGAAATCAACGCGAGACAATGCTCGAGGAGCCCACGAGGCAGGGGGCGCGCCCCTGACCCTCGTGGCCACCCCGTAAGGCGGTTGGTGCCCTTCTTTTGCCGCAAGAAAGCTAATATCCGTATAGAGATCGTGTCAGAATTTCAGCCCAATCAGAGTTACGGATCTCCGGGAATATAAGAAACGGTGAAAGGGAAGAATCTGAGAACACAGAAATAGAGAGAGACAGAGAGATAGATCCAATCTCGGAGGGGCTCTCGCCCCTCCCACGCCATGGAGGCCATGGACCATAGGGGAAACCCTTCTCCCATCTAGGGAGGAGGTCAAGGAAGAAGACGAAGGAGGGGGGCTCTCTCCCCCTCGCTTCCGGTGGCACCGGAGTGCCACCGGGGGCCATCATCATCACCGCAATCTTCACCAACAACTTCACCGCCATCATCACCAACTCTTCCCCCTCTATGCAGCAGTGTAACCTCTCTCTTACTGAAACGTCCATTTTGCATCATGCTTTTATATCAATATTTATTGCATTATGGACTGTTATTTCACTTTATGTCACAATACTTATGGATATTCTCCCTTATTTTACAAGGTTTACATAAGGAGGGAGAATGCCGGCGGCTGGAATTCTGGGCTGGAAAAGGAGCAAATATTAGAGACCTATTCTGCGCAACTCCAAAAGTCCTGAAACTCCACGAAACATCTTAAAATACATAAAGAAAAATCCTCGCCAAAGATGAAGGCCAGGGGGCCCACACCCTGCTCACGAGGGTGGGGGCGCCCCCCCCCCCCTAGGTCGTGCCTCCTACCTCGTGGGCCCCCTGGTGGCTCTCCGACGTCCATCTTCTCCTATATGAAGTCTTTCGGTGAGAAAAAAATCAGAAGGAACTTTTTGGGATGAGACTCCGCCGCCACAAGGCGGAACCTTGGTGGAACCAATCTAGAGCTCCGGCAGAGCTGTTCTACCGGGGATACTTCCCTCCGAGAGGGGGAAATCATCACCATCGTCATCACCAACGCTCCTCTCATCGGGAGAGGGCAATCTCCATCAACATCTTCACCAGCACCATCTCATCTCCAAACCCTAGTTCATCTCTTGTATCCAATTCTTGTCTCAAAGTCCGGGATTGGTGCTAGTAGGTTGCTAGTAGTGTTGATTACTCCTTGTAGTTGATGCTAGTTGGTTTATTTGGTGGAAGATCATATGTTCAGATCCTATATGCATATTATTACCCCTCTGATTGTGAACATGAATATGCTTTGTGAGTAATTACGAATGTTCCTGAGGACAAGGGAGAAGTCTTGCTATTAGTAGTCATGTGAATTTGGTATTCGTTTGATATTTTGATAAGGTGTATGTTGTCTAGCCTCTAGTGGTGTTATGTGAACGTCAACTACATAACAATTCACCATTATTTGGGCCTAGAGGAAGGCATTGGGAAGTAATAAGTAGATGATGGGTTGCTAGAGTGACAGAAGCTTAAACCCTAGTTTATGCGTTGCTTCGTAAGGGGCTGATTTGGATCCATATGTTTCATGCTATGGTTAGGTTTACCTTAATACTTTTGTTGTAGTTGCGGATGCTTGCAATAGAGGTTAATCATAAGTGGGATGCTTGTTCAAGTAAGAACAGCACCCAAGCACCGGTCCACCCACATATCAAATTATCAAAGTATCGAATGCGAATCATATGAACGTGATGAAAACTAGCTTGACGATATTTCCATGTATCCTCGAGAGCGCTTTTCCTATAATAAGAGTTTGTTCCGGCTTGTCCTTTGCTACAACAGGATTGGGCCACCTTGATGCACTTTATTTACTTTTGTTACTTGTTGCTCGTTACAATTTATCTTATCACAAAACTATCTATTACCACTTATTTCAGTACTTGCAGAGAATACCTTGCTGAAACCGCTTATCATTTCCTTCTGCTCCTCGTTGGGTTCGACACTCTTACTTATCAAAAGGACTACGATAGATCCCCTATACTTGTGGGTCATCAAGACTCTTTTCTGGTGCCGTTGCCGGGGAGTGTAGCGCCTTTGGTAGGTGGAATTTGGTAAGGAAAAATTTATATAGTGTGCTGAAATTTACTGTCACTTGTTACTATGGAAAGTAATTCTCTGAGGGGCTTGTTCGGGGTATCTTCACCCCGTCCAGTAGAGCAAAGAGTTGCTCCTCAACCTATTGAAAATGAAACTCCTTTTGAATTTCCTTCGGGTATGATGGAAAAACTGCTAGCTAACCCTTTTACAGGAGATGGAACAAAGCATCCTGATGAGCACTTAATATATGTGGATGAAGTTTGTGGACTATTTAAGCTTCCTGGTATACCCGATGATGTTGCTAAGAAGAAGGTCTTCCCTTTATCTTTGAAGGGAGACGCATTGATATGGTATAGGCTACGTGATGATATGAGATCATGGGACTATAAAAGATTGAAGTTGGAATTTCATCAAAAATATTACCCTGTGCATCTTGTTCATCGTGATCGCAATTATATATATAATTTCTGACCTCGCAAACGCGAAAGCATCGCTCAAGCTTGGGGGAGGATTAAATCAATGTTATATTCATGCCCCAATCATGAGCTCTCAAGAGAAATGATTATTCAAAATTTATATGCTCGGCTTTCTGATAACAATCGCACCATGCTCGATACTTCTTGTGTTGGCTCTTTTATGATGAAGACTATTGAATTCAGATGGAATTTATTGGATAGAATTAAACGCAACTCTGAAGATTGGGACCTCGACGAAGGTAAGGAGTCAGGTATGACACCTAAGTTTGATTGTGTTAAATCTTTTATGGACACCGATATTTTCCGTAAGTTTAGCACTAAATATGGACTTGACTCTGAGATAGTAGCTTCTTTCTGTGAATCTTTTGCTACTTATGTTGATCTCCCTATGGAGAAGTGGTTTAAATATCATCCTCCCATAGAATTAAAAGTAGCTGCACCTATTAAAGTTGAAGAAAAGACTATCACTTATAATGATCCTATTATTCCTACTTCTTATATTGAGAAACCACCTTTCCCTGTTAGAATAAAGGATCATGCTAAAGGTTCAACTGTTGTTCGTAAAAGCAATATTAGAACTTTTACACCTCCTGAGCAAGTCAAAGTAGAACCTAATATTGCTATTGTTAAAGATCTTTTGTCTGATAATATTGATGGGCATGTTATTCAGTTCGAAGGAGAAACTGCTAGAATTGTTAAACCTTGTGATAAAGATAAACATAGACATGTGGTAGGCATGCCTGTTATTTCTGTTAAAATAGGAGATTGTTATCATGGCTTATGTGATTTGGGTGGTAGTTCTAGTGTAATACCTATTGACTTATATGAAGAAATTAAGAATGAAATTGCACCTGCTGAGTTAGAAGGTATTGATGTCACAATTAAACTTGCCAATAGAGATACTATTTCACCAATTGGAATTGTTAGAGATGTTGAAGTCTTGTGTGGGAAAACTAAATATCCTTCTGATTTTCTTATTCTTGGTTCCCCACAAGATAGCTTTTGTCCCATTATATTTGGTAGACCCTTCTTAAATATTGTCAATGCCACCATAGATTGCACAAAGAATGTTGTTACTGTTGGCTTGGATGATATGGTTCATGAGTTTAATTTCTCTAAATTTAGTAAACAACATCGTGAGGAAGAATTACCTAGTAAGGATGAAATTATTGGTCTTGCTTCTATTGCCGTACCTCCTACTCCTAGTGATCCTTTAGAACACTATTTGCTAGACCATGAAAATGATATGTTCATGAATGAAAGAAGGGAAATAGATGAAGTATTCTTTAAACAGGAACCTATTCTGCAACACAATTTACATGTTGAAATTTTAGGGGATCCTCCTCCACCCAAGGGTGATCCCGTGTTTGAGCTTAAACCTTTGCCTGATAATCTTAAATATGCTTATCTTGATGAAAAGAAGATATATCCTGTTATTATTAGTGCTAACCTTTCAGAGCATGAAGAAGAAAGATTATTGAAAACTCTGAAGAAGCATCGTGCTGCTATTGGATATACTCTTGATGATCTTAAGGGCATTAGTCCCACTCTATGTCAACATAAAATAAATTTGGAAGCAGATGCCAAACCAGTTCGTGATCCTCAACGACGTCTGAATCCTAAAATGAAAGAAGTGGTAAGAAAAGAAATACTAAAGCTTCTGGAGGCAGGTATAATCTATCCCGTTGCTGATAGTGAGTGGGTAAGTCCTGTCCATTGTGTCCCTAAGAAGGGAGGTATTACTGTTGTTCCTAATGATAAAGATGAATTGATTCCACAAAGAATTATCACAGGTTATAGGATGGTAATTGATTTCCGCAAATTAAATAAAGCTACTAAGAAAGATCATTACCCCTTACCTTTTATTGATCAAATGCTAGAAAGATTATGCAAACATACACACTATTGCTTTCTAGATGGTTATTCTGGTTTCTCTCAAATACCTGTGTCGGCTAGAGATCAATCAAAGACTACTTTTACATGCCCTTTTGGTACTTTTGCTTATAGACGTATGCCTTTTGGTTTATGTAATGCACCTGCTACCTTTCAAAGATGCATGATGGCTATATTCTCTGACTTTTGTGAAAAGATTTGTGAGGTTTTCATGGACGACTTTTCCGTCTATGGTTCCTCTTTTGATGATTGCTTGAGCAATCTTGATCGAGTTTTGCAGAGATGTGAAGAAACTAATCTTGTCTTGAATTGGGAAAAGTGCCACTTTATGGTTAATGAAGGTATTGTCTTGGGGCACAAAGTTTCTGAAAGAGGTATTGAAGTTGATAAAGCCAAGGTTGATGCTATTGAAAAGATGCCATGTCCCAAGGACATCAAAGGTATAAGAAGTTTCCTTGGTCACGCTGGATTTTATAGGAGGTTCATTAAGGACTTCTCAAAAATTTCTCGGCCTCTGACTAATTTATTGCAAAAAGATATACCATTTGTCTTTGATGATGATTGTGTAGAAGCATTTGAAATACTTAAGAAAGCATTAGTCTCTGCACCTGTTGTTCAGCCACCTGATTGGAATTTACCCTTTGAAATTATGTGTGATGCTAGTGATTATGCTGTAGGTGCTGTTCTAGGGCAAAGAGTTGATAAGAAATTAAATGTTATTCATTATGCTAGTAAGACTCTAGACAATGCTCAAAGAAATTATGCTACTACTGAAAAAGAGCTTTTAGCAGTTGTATTTGCTTGTGATAAGTTCAGATCTTATATTGTTGATTCTAAAGTAACTATTCAAACTGATCATGCTGCTATTAAATACCTTATGGAAAAGAAAGATGCTAAACCTAGACTTATTAGATGGGTTCTCTTGCTACAAGAATTTGATTTGCATATTGTTGATAGAAAGGGAGCTGAGAACCCCGTTGCAGACAACTTGTCTAGGTTAGAAAATATTCTTGATGACCCACTACCTATTAATGATAGCTTTCCTGATGAACAATTAAATGTTATAAGTACTTCTCGTAGTACTCCATGGTATGCTGATTATGCTAATTATATTGTTGCTAAGTTTATACCACCTAGCTTCACATACCAGCAAAAGAAAAAGTTTTTCTATGACTTGAGACATTACTTTTGGGATGACCCACATCTTTATAAAGAAGGAGTAGATGGTGTTATTAGACGTTGTGTACCTGAGCATGAACAGGAACAGATCCTACGCAAGTGTCATTCCGAGTCTTATGGAGGACACCACGCTGGAGATAGAACTGCACATAAGGTATTGCAATCTGGTTTTTATTGGCCTACTCTCTTCAAGGATGCCCGTAAGTTTGTCTTGTCTTGTGATGAATGTCAAAGAATTGGTAATATTAGTAGACGTCAAGAAATGCCTATGAATTATTCACTTGTTATTGAACCATTTGATGTTTGGGGCTTTGATTATATGGGACCTTTTCCTGCCTCTAATGGATACACACATATTTTAGTTGCTGTTGATTACGTTACTAAGTGGGTAGAAGCTATTCCAACTAGTAGTGTTGATCATAACACTTCTATTAAAATGCTTAAGGAAGTTATTTTTCCGAGGTTTGGAGTCCCTAGATATTTAATGACTGATGGTGGTTCACACTTTATTCATGGTGCTTTCCGTAAAATGCTTGCTAAGTATGATGTTAATCATAGAATTGCATCTCCTTATCACCCTCAGTCTAGTGGTCAAGTAGAGTTGAGCAATAGAGAGCTCAAATTAATTTTGCAAAAGACTGTTAATAGGTATAGAAAGAATTGGTCCAAGAAACTTGATGATGCATTATGGGCTTATAGAACTGCATACAAAATCCTATGGGTATGTCTCCGTATAAAATGGTTTATGGAAAAGCATGTCACTTTCCTCTCGAACTAGAACATAAGGCATATTGGGCTATTAAAGAGCTCAACTATGATTTTAAACTTGCCGGTGAGAAGAGGTTATTTGATATTAGCTCACTTGATGAATGGAGAACCCAAGCTTATGAAAATGCCAAGTTGTTTAAAGAAAAAGTTAAAAGATGGCATGACAAAAGGATACAAAAGCGTGATTTTAATGTAGGTGATTATGTATTGTATACAACTCTAGTTTAAGATTTTTTGCAGGAAAACTTCTCTCTAAATGGGAAGGCCCCTATGTTATCGAAGAGGTCTATTGTTCCGGTGCCATAAAAATCAACAACTTCGAGGGCACAAATCCGAAGGTGGTAAACGGTCAAAGAATTAAACATTGTATCTCAGGTAATCCCATAAATGTTGAAACCAATATTATTGAAACCGTAACCCCAGAGAAATACATAAGGGACACTTTCCGGGGCATTTCAGACTCCGAAAAGGAATAGGTATGTGGTATGGTAAGTAAACCGACTCCAAAACAATTTTTAAGGCAATATTTCCTTGTTTTGGAATATTTAGAAAAATGGAAAAATAAGTAGCAGTCCGGGAAGGACATGAGGGCCCCACGAGGGTGGTGGGCGCGCCCCCTACCTCGTGAGCACCTCGTGTGCCTTCCGGACTCCGTTTTCTTGCACGTTACGTATTTTGGTCGGTAAAAATTCATTATATATTCTCCCAAAGGTTTTAACTCTCGTATCATGCAATTATTCTCTGTTCTTGTTTCGAGCTATTTTTTGACAGATCTAGATTATCATGACGTCCCCAAGTGCTTCCAAGGACAAGTTCTTCGAGAAGGTCATCAACCCTTACCTCGTGGAGGTGCTGCGACACCCTCAAACCATTGAGATGCGTGATGAGTTGTTGCACATCCGCGATGTTGAGGGACCAAAGGGAACCGGAAGCGTGGAGATGAGGCTCGAAGCAATGGAGCAACAAGTTTTCAAGTGCCAGGGGATGGTGGAGCGTGGAATCAACACTAGCCACACGATGCTCATGGAGTTCACTAACAACTACAAGCCGGATGCCAAGAACACCGAGGAGGCCATCTTCAAGCTATATGAGAAGATCGAGCACCTCCAAGCCCAAATCTATGACCTGCAAAACCAAAACTGTGAGTATGAATATAGATTCAAAAGAATGAGTTTGGCTGCAGATTCGAGGATTCCGGAGACTCGATCATCCTTCTATGATGGTGAACCTATGCCTTGGAAGATGGATGACAAGCTTGCATCATCAACAACACCTCCACCTTATTCACCAACCAAGGAGATATAATCACATGGGTATGGGCACTCCCCTTGGCAACTGCCAAGCTTGGGGGAGGTGCCCCGGTATCGTATCACCATCACAACTCCTATCTTTATCGTTTTTCTTAGTTCGATCCTATTAGTAGTATCTTGATCTAGTAGAATAAAGTTTATGGCATGATCTAGTTTTGAGTTTTGCTTTATGATCCTTCTATGTAATCGAGTCCGTGAGCTATATATAATAAAGATTAGTGTTGAGTCAAGGGCTTGATTATTTTGCCATGATCTTGGGTGAATAAAAGAAAAGAGAAAAAGAATAAAAAGAAACAAAGAGTTCATATTGATCTTATTGAGAGTAATGACTTCACATAGAAAGAGTATGATGATTAAAAGTTGTTGGGAGTTGGTAGACATAGCTTTGGTCATTGTTGCAATTAATAGGAAGTAATAAGGAAAGAGAGGTTTTCACATATAGATATATTATCATTGACATCTTTTATGATTGGGAGCACTCATTAAAATATGACATGCTAAAGAGTTGATGTTGGACAAGGAAGACAACATAATGAGTTATGTCTTTCTTATATCTGAGATAAAGTATGTTGTCATGGATCCTCTAACTTGTTGAGCTTGCCTTTCCCCCTCATGCTAGCCAAATTCTCAGCACTAAGTAGAAATACTACTTGTGCTTCCAAATACCCCTAAACTAGTTTTGCCATGAGAGTCCACCATATCTACCTATGGATTGAGTAAGACCCTTCAAGTAAGTTGTCATCGGTGCAAAGCAATAAAAATTGCTCTAAATATGTATGATTGATTGGTGTGGGAGAAATAAGCTTTATACGATCTTGTGATGTGGAAGTAATAAAAGCGACGGACTGCATAATAAAGGTTCATATCACAAGGGGCAATATAAAGTGACATTCTTTCGCATTGAGATTTTGTGCATCCAACCATAAAAGCGCATGGCAACCTCTGCTTCCCTCTGCGAAGGGCCTATCCTTTATTATTATCTTCTACCTTATGCAAGAGTCATGGTGATCTTCACATTTTCTTTTTCATTGTATCCTTTGGCAAGCTCAGCATGTTGGAAAGAACATGATATATATATCTAATTGGATGTAGGGGAGCATGAACCATTATTGTTGACATTACCCTTGAGGTAAAAGGTTGTGGGGCAAAACTATAAGCCCCTATCTTTCTCTATGTCCGATTAAAACTCCGTAACCACAAGTATTGCGTGAGTGTTAGCAATTATGGAGGACTAAATGATAGTTGAGTATGTGGACTTGCTTTTTAGCTCTGACATAGACTCTTTCCGATGTTATGATAAATTGCAATTGCTTCAATGACTGAGATTATAGTTTGTCGGAGCCCAATAAGGTTTATGATTTATACTTTTGCATTGTGAATAGATCATCACTTGAACATAAGTAATCATATGACAAAATCTATATATGTTGCTGTTATGAGAATAATCATGATGCCTTCATGTCCGTATTTTATTTTTATCGACGCCTCTACCTCTAAACATGAGGACATATTTATTGTTATCAGTTTTTCGCTTGAGGACAAGCGAGGTCTAAGCTTGGGGGAGTTGATACGTCCATTTTGCATCATGCTTTTATATCAATATTTATTGCATTATGGACTGTTATTTCACTTTATGTCATAATACTTATGGCTATTCTCTCTTATTTTACAAGGTTTACATAAGGAGGGAGAATGCCGACAGCTTTAATTCTGGGCTGGAAAAGGAGCAAATATTAGAGACCTATTTTGCGCAACTCCAAAAGTCCTGAAACTCCACGGAACATCTTAAAATACATAAAGAAAAATCCTCGCCAAAGATGAAGGCCAGGGGGCCCACACCCTGCTCACGAGGGTGGGGGCGCCCCCCCCCTAGGTCGTGCCTCCTACCTCGTGGGCCCCCTGGTGGCTCTCCGACGTCCATCTTCTCCTATATGAAGTCTTTCGGTGAGAAAAAAATCAGAAGGAACTTTTCGGGATGAGACTCCGCCGCCACAAGGCGGAACCTTGGCGGAACCAATCTAGAGCTCTGGCAGAGCTGTTCTGCCGGGGATACTTCCCTCCGGGAGGGGGAAATCATCACCATCGTCATCACCAACGCTCCTCTCATCGGGAGAGGGAAATCTCCATCAACATATTCACCAACACCATCTCATCTCCAAACCCTAGTTCATCTCTTGTATCCAATTCTTGTCTCAAAGTCCGTGATTGGTGCTAGTAGGTTGCTCATAGTGTTGATTACTCCTTGTAGTTGATGCTAGTTGGTTTATTTGGTGGAAGCTCATATGTTCAGATCCTATATGCATATTATTACCCCTCTGATTGTGAACATGAATATGCTTTGTGAGTAATTACGTTTGTTCCTGAGGACAAGGGAGAAGTCTTGCTATGAGTAGTCATGTGAATTTGGTATTCGTTTGATATTTTGATAAGGTGTATGTTGTCTAGCCTCTAGTGGTGTTATGTGAACGTCGACTACATAACACTTCACCATTATTTGGGCCTAGAGGAAGGCATTGGGAAGTAATAAGTAGATGATGGGTTGCTAGAATGATAGAAGCTTAAATCCTAGTTTATGCGTTGCTTCCTAAGGGGCTGATTTGGATCCATATGTTTCATGTTATGGTTAGGTTTACCTTAATACTTTTGTTGTAGTTGCGGATGCTTGCAATAGAGGTTAATCATAAGTGGGATGCTTGTTCAAGTAAGAACAGCACCCAAGCACCGGTCCACCCACATATCACATTATCAAAGTATCGAACGCGAATCATATGAACGTGATGAAAACTAGCTTGACGATATTCCCATGTGTCCTCGGGAGCGCTTTTCCTATTATAAGAGTTTGTTCTGGCTTGTCCTTTGCTACAAAAGGATTGGGCCACCTTGCTGCACTTTATTTACTTTTGTTACTTGTTGCTCGTTACAATTTATCTTATCACAAAACTATCTGTTACCACTTATTTCAGTACTTGCAGAGAATACCTTGCTGAAAACCGCTTATCATTTCCTTCTGCTCCTCGTTGGGTTCGACACTCTTACTTATCGAAAGGACTACGATAGATCCCCTATACTTGTGGGTCATCACTTACCCACTGTAATCTCTACTTAAACATGGTGCTCAACGCTATATATTATTTCCCAATGATGTATGGCTATCCTATGATGTTTGAGTAGATCTGTTTTGTCCTATGGCCTATTTGATGATCAAGATTGGTTTGAGTTGCATGTTTTATTATTGGTGTTGTCCTATGGTGCTCTCCATGTCGCGCAAGCGTGAGGGATCCCCGTTGTAGGGTGTTGCAATACACTCATGATTCGCTTCTAGTGGGTTGCGTGAGTGACCGAAACACAAACCCAAGTGTCGGTGTCAAAACCGGCGGATCTCGGGTAGGGGGTCCCGAACTGTGCGTCTAGGCCGGATGGTAACAGGAGGCAAGGGACACGAAGTTTTACCCAGGTTCGAGCCCTCTTGATGGAGGTAAAACCCTACGTCCTGCTTGATTAATATTGATGATATGGGTATTACAAGAGTAGATCTACCACGAGATCAGAGAGGCTAAACCCTAGAAGGTAGCCTATGGTATGATTGTATGTTGTGATTGTTGTCCTATGGACTAAAACCCTTCGGTTTATATAGACACCGGAGAGGGTTAGGGTTACACAAGGTCGGTTACAAAGGAGGAGATATCCATATACGTATTGCCTAGCTTGCCTTCCACGCCAAGTAGAGTCCCATCCGGACACGAGACGAAGTCTTAAATCTTGTATCTTCATAGTCTAACAGTCCGACCAATGGAGATAGTCCGGCTATCCGGAGACCCCCTAATCCAGGACTCCCTCAGTAGCCCCCGAACCAGGCTTCAATGACGACGAGTCCGGCGCGCAGTGTTATCTTCGGCATTGCAAGGCGGGTTCCTCTCCAAATTCTGTGAACCTGTTGAAATAATGTCTGGTTTCTTGTGACGGTTTGTACTCCTTGGCTTCTACGCCCAATAATGGCCACTTTCCACGAGTCGAGCGAATGTGAAGAGCCAAGGTGTTTTCACATTTACCCCCTAGCTATGTAAATGAGCTGTCTATTTAAAAAGACGAGGATTCAGATCCAAAGCACATCATCCTCCCTTGCTGAGTCTTCATCGGAGCGCACCCGACAGAGATCCATTCCACCATGGCCGGCCGACGCAGCTCCTCCTCTCGCACCCCCAGTTCCGAGCCTGGAGATTGGGAGAGATGTTCCATCCCACACAACAAATTGGTGATGCTTCAGTCCAAGGGATTTCTTCCCCCAGCGTACTTGGTCCCGGTTCGAGCCGGGCTTGCCACCTATAATGGCGGAGAGCAAGCGGATAGCCGTCCCAATCCCTCCAAGGGAGAGCGGGTATGCCTTGTCCCTTATCTAGAAAGAGGGCTCGGATTTCCAATTCATCCGTTTCTCTGGGGGCTTCTGGAGTTCTATGGCCTCCAGCTACACAACCTTACGCCTGCCTCCCTGTTTCATATCGCGGGATTCGTAGCCCTTTGCGAGTTATTTTTGGGCTGTGAGGCTCATTTCGCTCTATGGAAGAAGTTGTTCTGCCTTGTGCCCCGTTCTAAGAAGGGATCGATATATCAAGTGGGCGGAGCCGAAGTGTGGCGTATTACCGGGACCGGATACCTGTCCGGGACTCCGAAGAAGACGTCTGAAGACTGGCCTTCAGAATGGTTTTATATAGAAGATGTCCCCCTTCCGGACCCTATTCGGATCGGCCTTCCTGAGTTCAACAACGCCCCTTTGAAGAAGCGCCGGAGCTGGCGCCCTCGGAGCTCCCTGGAGGAAAACAACAGGGATATTCTTTATCTGATGAGCCGGATAAGTTCTTTAGCTCGATCCGGATTGGCCATGATCGAGGTCATGGCTATATGCATTATGCGGGGGGTGCAGCCGCTCCAGTATAGAGGCCACCCCATGTGGGATTTCAACGGGGAGGATGACGCTACCCGCCATGGTCGTAAAGGGCCGGGATCGGCTGATGATCTAATAAAGATCGTGTCCACTCTGTACAAGGGAGAAGAGGAGGAATTCCATCATGTCAACCCGCAGGGCAGATTCTCTATGTACAATCCTCCGAGCTGGGTAAGCTGAGACTTTTTCTTGCCCATCCGTTTCGTATTCCCGTAGTTTAAGTATTCATTCTAGCAATTTCATCGCAGGAGCTGCGCCAGGCAGTAAAGGAGATAAACAGCCCGAGGACCCTGGACGATCCCTTGACCCGGCCTCCCAGGAGGATCCGGATATATCCGTGGAGCTGATTGATGGGGTATTTTACCAAGGGAGTAATGACAATACCTTGGTAGCCATTACAGTCGATTACCATGGGCTAGTTCCAGCCTCACAGGTGACTGAGACCGAAGTCCTAGTACTTAAAAAGGGATCCATCCTTGTGCTCCTTTTTTATTGCTGTATAACAGCCGTGTTTTGCAGGGGAGGTCCTTGGGGCAGAAGGCCGAGCCCGTGGCAACTAGCCAACAAGGGGCCGCTAGGCCAAGCAGGCTGAAAAGATCCGCAGTCCGGATTGAGGCACTGGCGCAGCGGTATGACGCGTCGTCTTTATTACAAGACATTATTTACAGAGGCATATTAACGCCCATGCCTTCTTTTCAGGAAAAGGAACGCTCGCCGGACTATACCCGGAGAGGTTACCAATCGCGCCTCCACAAGCCAGGCTCCAAGGCCGGACGCAGAGGTGGGAACAAGTACGGGGCGTGCGTCGGGTGCTCCTCCGACAAAGGATACGGATAGACTGTCCGCCACCCATTTCGAGGTGGAAAGTGCCATGAACCACAGGCGTCGCCGGACTGTTCTTTGCGACACTTGTTTCTCCCCAGAGGCATTGGATGCCTTCAACTCGGGAGACGCGCACCTCCGTGCCGCTCAAAATGGTCTAGCCAGAGCCACGAAGCAGTATGTAAAAGATATACGGGTGAGAAGATTTGATGATTACATATATCAGTAGCCCCTGAGACTTGAAACAGTTAGGATAACTGATTTAAGGATCATTTGTTATGTAGGTTCTTACAGAAAAGAATACTCAACTGTCCCAGGAGCTGGAAGAGTGCAAGCCCAACTTCAGGCCGCACTGGCCGTAGCAGGGGAGCCCAAAGAGACCCCCTCTGGTAACATATTCGTCAAATGAGAAGTATCATATTAGAGTGCGGCTTTATATGCACATCTGACAATAAAATTGCAGATGACGTTGGAGTGAATCCGGATAAGCAACAGCTCATACGCCAGCTGAAGGCTGGTGAGAGCGTGCTTACAAGGGTGAGGCGGGAGAAGAATGATCTCCAAGATGCCAACACCAAGCTGGGCGTGGAACTAAAAGATGTTCGTGCCCAACTGCCGGACTCTGTTAAGGAGAATCGGCGGCTTAGACGCGGCATATTTAGTAAGTGCTTGAACGAACTTTGAAAAGAGTTCGGCGAGGAAGCTGGCTGACAGAGTTGTGTCTGTAGGTATGTTAACAGGTCGTCCTGCCAAGGAGATGCCTAGTTCGACGGGTGATCTTCTTCCCGAGCTCGCACAGTTGCACGAACAAGTTCGGCAGGTGATGCAAGGCGTTGCCTAGGCCTTGTGGTCGTCCGTCTCCATACCCGAAGGCCTTGGAGAGCTTGCAGAAAAGCTGAAGGGAGCACGGTGGCGCTTCCAATTATGGAAGATATCAGCCTGCCGTCAGGGCGCCAGGGAAGCTTGGGCGATGGTGAAGACACAGTACACGAAGGCTGACCCGAACCACATGGCCAAAGTTAGACCTGTGGGGCCTGATGGCAAGGAGATCCCTGTGAATTTGGTGTACGGCCAAGTAGAATTGGCCGCAAAGTATTCCCAACAGGACTGTAGACTAGACAGCCTCTTGGATGGCATTGAAGAGCAATTCAACCAGTCAAATTGACTATGTAATTGTAAAGTGACATATATGATGCCTTCTAGCCGGATTGTAGATCGTTTGTCGTGGCGGACCTTTTCGCTTCAACCTCAGGACCCGACAGTCCGGAGTGTATCCGAATACCCTCTCGGTTATATAAGAACCGGGGCATGCGTGGAGACCAGACGTAGGGGTCATTAGTGCTTTATCAGACAAGTGCCCAACTAGTTATGTTATATTACATGGATAGTAAGAAACATCTTCCAGAGAGAATAGTTCCGTTAAGGGTTCCTTTCCCTGGGTAGGCATGCCCTAAAGTGCATGTCCGGACTGCGACAAGAAGCGCAGTGAAAACGTTTGGGGGCAGATATGGATAAAAGTCATCTTTTGTTCACCGACCGAATATTCTCTTAAGAACGCTAGCTTTCGGCTTCACCCAGTCTGAGGTACACGTCCGGCTGACCCGGCGGTAACAATCATAGAGGTGCTCCCCTTATGCCCTAGCCGAATTAACGGGAATGTAGGGCATAAATACAAGAGCCAGGCAACCCAGCTTGGCCAAAACTTAAGTCATATCGATGCATATAATGGTGAAAAAAGGTACATGCGGAAGTATAACACATGTGTTGGGCGTGGGGCCCAGGTAAATAATTTAAGCTTCTAGTAAGAGAAGCCCCCAGGTATGAAGAGTGCGGCTAGCACATCTGTGATGTATGAGTGAGGCACAAGGTGACCCTTGAAGGCCTAGGAAAAAGAAACAAAGGCAAACAAGACGGATGATGCATATGTAGAAAATGGACGAAGGGAGGGGACTAACATAAAGTTTGGAGTTAGGCGTAGAATCTTCGGAGCCTGGCTGCGTTCCATGGGTTCGGCTCGAGTCGACTAGTCCGGAGTTAGGCGTAGAATCTTTGGAGCCGGGCTTTGGCTACGTCGCGCTCTTCCTTCAATGTATCCAGACCATCCTGCCGATCGAGCTCGGCTTGTCTTTCTTCGTACATGCGCACTCGAGGTGAGTCATGAATTATGTCACAGGGCAGGACTGCCTCTGCGCCGTACACCATAAAAATGGTGTATATCCGGTACTACGATTCGGCATGGTACGCAGTCCCCAGAGTACGGAGTCGAGCTCCTCTACCCAGCGCGTATCGGACTCCGTTAAGGAGCGCACTAATTGGGGTTTAATACCGCTCATTATAAGACCATTTGCTCGTTCAACTTGACCGTTGGTTTGTGGGTGATAGACTGAAGCGTAATCGAGCTTGATGCCCATTTTGCTGCACCAGAGTTTTACCTCGTCGGCCGTGAAGTTCGTGCCATTGTCAGTGATGATGCTGTGGGGGACGCTGTAACGGTGTACGACCCCGGATATGAAATCTATCACCGGTCCGGATTCGGCTGTTTTAACCGGTTTAGCCTCTATCCATTTGGTGAATTTATCCACCATGACCAATAAGTATTTTTTTCTTGTGGGTTCCCCCTTTAAGGGGTCCGACCATGTCAAGCCCCCAGACCGCGAAGGGCCATGTAATGGGGATTGTTTGGAGGGCGGTGGGTGGCATGTGGCTTTGATTTGCAAAGAGCTGGCAACTGGTGCAACGTTGGACCAAGTCCTGTGCATCTGCCCGGGCTGTTGGCCAATAAAATCCTGTGCGGAAGGCCTTGCTTACAAGAGCCCGGGCTGCGGCGTGATGACCGCCGAGTCCGGCGTGAATTTCTGCCAAAAGATTCCGCCCTTCCTCTTCGGAGATGCACCTTTGAAGGACTCCGGTAGCGCTTTTTTTGTACAATTCTCCCTCATGGACCCTATAGGTTTTGGATTGCCGCACTATGAAGCGTGCCTCATTTTGGTCCTCTGGAAGTTCCTGTCTAATTAGGTAGGCCAGGAATGGTTCTGTCCACGAGGCAATGATGGCCATTATTTCATGGGCTGATTGTGTTATTTCGGTGGCGGAGCCTCCGATTGTGTCAGAGAGTTCGGTATTGGGTATTTGGCCGGGTCCGGACTGTTGTTACCGGTGTCCCCTTCCCATGGTACGGATGGCTTGAAAAGCCTTTCCAGAAAAATGTTGGGAGGGACTGCGTCGCGTTTTGCGCCAATGCGGGCGAGGATATCCGCCGCATGATTATTTTCCCGAGCCACATGGTGAAATTCGAGCCCCTCGAACTGAGCTGACATTTTTAGGACGGCATTGCGATAAGCGGCCATTTTTGGATCCTTGGCATCAAAGTCTGTATTTATTTGGGATATTGCAAGGTTTGAATCCCCGCGCACCTCTAGGCGTTGAATGCCCATGGATACTGCCATCCGGAGACCATGTAGAAGGGCCTCATATTCGGCTGCGTTGTTGGAGTCCGTATACATTATCTGTAGTACATATTGAATGGTGTCTCCTGTTGGGGCCGTCAAAACGACGCCAGCCCCCAGACCAGCCAACATTTTGGAGCCGTCGAAGTGCATGATCCAGTTTGAATATGTGTCGTACTCTTTAGGGAGTTCGGCTTCCGTCCATTCAGCGACGAAGTCAACCTAAACTTGCGATTTAATAGCTCGCCATGGCTTGTAAGTTATGTCAAACGGGAGGAGCTCAATGGCCCATTTGGCAATCCGGCCCGTCGCGTAACGGTTGTTTACAATATCGTTAAGTGGTACTTCCGAGGCTACCGTTATCGAACACTCTTGAAAGTAGTGTCGCAGCTTCCGGGATGCCATAAATACCGCGTACGCTATCTTTTGATAATGCGGGTACCGTGATTTGCATGGAGTAAGGACAGTGGACACGTAGTAAACCGGCTTTTGAATGGGAATTTGTGTCCGTCCACTTCTCGCTCGACGACAAGTACTGCGCTTACTACTTGATGAGTTGCCGCAATGTACAATAGCATTGGTTCGCCAATGTTGGGTGCGGCCAGGATCGGGTTGGTCGCCAATATGGCTTTTATTTCGTTGAGTCCGGCCGTGGCGGCGTCCGTCCACTCGAAGTGTTCGGTGCGCCAGAGGAGGCGATAAAGGGGTAATGCCTTTTCTCCTAAGCGGGAGATAAAGCGGCTTAGAGTCGCCACGCATCCAGTTAATTTTTGTATTTGCTTGAGGTCTATTGGGATAGTCAACTGTGACAATGCTCGGATTTTGGCTGGATTAGCTTCAATACCTCTACTGGAGACAATGAATCCCAGGAGCTTTCCTGCTGGTACGCCAAAGACGCATTTTTCCGGATTGAGCTTGATGTCATATGTTCGGAGGTTGTCGAATGTGAGCCTCAAGTCGTCTACTAGAGTTTCGACATGCTTAGTTTTAACGACCACGTCATCCACATATGCCTCCACTGTTTTGCTGATCTGGTTTGCCAGGCATGTCTGAATCATGCGCTGATATGTGGCGCCGGTGTTTTTTAGCCCAAAGGGCATTGTGTTGAAGCAGAATGGGCCGTATGGTGTAATGAATGCCGTTGCGGCTTGGTCTGGCTCTGCCATTTTGATTTGATGGTAGCCGGAGTATGCGTCGAGGAAACAAAATGAATCATGTCCTGTGGTAGCATCGATGATTTGATCGATGCGGGGGAGGGGGAAGGGATCCTTTGGGCAGGCCTTGTTAAGGTCCTTAAAATCGACGCACAAGCGCCAGGATTTGTCCTTCTTTGGTACCATCACCAGGTTTGCTAGCCAGTCCAGATGTTTTATGTCTCTGATGAATCCGGACTCCAATAGCTTGGCTAGTTCCTCTCCCATGGCTTGTCTTTTAAGCTCGGAGAAACGTCGAAGAGCCTGCTTGACTGGCTTGAATCCTTTTAGGATATTTAGGCCGTGTTCAGCCAGCCTGCGTGGGATTCCTAGCATATCTGAAGGGTGCCAGGCAAAAATGTACCAGTTCTCACGTAGGAACTCTCGCAGTGCGGCATCGACGTCAGGGTTTAATTATGCCCCGATGGAAGTTGTTTTTGTAGGGTCCGTTGGGTGGACTTGGAATTTGACTATTTCGTCCGCCGGCTTAAAGGAGGTGGACTTGGATCTTTTATCGAGTATCACGTCGTCCCTGTTCACCATGGAGCGCAGTGCAATTAGTTCTTCGGCCGCTAGGGCTTTGGATAGTGCCTCAAGGGCCAGTGCAGCTGTCTTATTTTCGGCGCGGAGTGCTATGTCCGGATCACTAGCAAGAGTGATGATTCCGTTGGGCCCAGGCATTTTGAGCTTCATGTACCCATAATGAGGTATGGCTTGGAAGATTGTAAACGCCTCTCGCCCTAATAGAGTGTGGTATCCGCTGCTGAACGGGGCCACTTGGAATGTAATTTCTTCGGACCTGTAATTATCCGACATGCCGAATACCACGTCTAGTGTGATTTTTCCAGCGCAGCGTGCTTCCTGACTGGGGATGATTCCTCTAAAGGTTGTGCTGCTTTGCTTAATGCGGCTTCAGTCTATTTCCATCTTTTGAAGAGTTTCCTCATAGATGAGGTTTAATCCGCTGCCGCCGTCCATGAGTACCTTGGTAAGTTGAAAGCCATCCACGATTGGACTGAGGACCAGTGCGGCTGGTACTCGCGCTGTTCGGAATTTAGGTTCGTCACTGGCATTGAAGGTAATAGCCGTGTCGCTCCAAGGATTTGTTTCTGCTATGTGGCAGATTTCGGACATGCTGCGGAGTGTTCGCTTCCATCTATTATTTGACGCGAAGGTCTCAAAGACCGTATTGTTGTCCTCGGGGTGATGCTCTGTGGTTTTTGGGAGGAGTAGATCCTCACCACTTTTGGCCACCTGTCGGAGTATCCAGCATGCTCTAAGGCTATGCGTTGGTATCGTATCCGCTGTACTATGAATTTTGCAGGGTCCGTTGAGCCATCCTTCCAGTACGGTTCCTTGCCCCGTAGAGGGCTTTTGCTTTTTGGTAGTTAACCCAGGTGTATTGTGATAATGCACCCTTTTATTTCGGACTGGGTTTGTATTCAGGGCCGGATTATCCCAAAATTTTATTTCGGTTTTCCAGGCGCTTTCCATCGCATAGTACTTTTGTACTATGGACACCAAGTCGGCAAAGCGTGTAATTTCGCGACGACTTATGGTGTTGAGGATTCCCTTGTCCATGCAATTATTGCAGAAGAATGAAATTGTGTCTTCCTCGCGGCAGTCCTGTATCCTGTTCTTGACCAGGAGTAATCTGGCCCAGTAATGGTGTACTGTTTCTTCGGGCTCTTGCCTAATTTGGGATAGATCATGTATGTTTGGGTGGGTGGGTGGAATTGAATCCGAATCCTCACCCAATCTGAGGCTCAGTGGCCAAGGAGTTTCCAAACTCGAAAGCATGGATTCTTGGACGTTTTTCGGTAAATCTAGCGTGCTGCCTGATTCTGGGTTCAGGCTTTGAGTGACATCCTCCCCTCTAGGGGTATCCGGCTTGGAGGGATCGGGAATCTGGACGTAGCTAGTCCTTAAGATGGATAAAGGGTTGCCGCATTGTTCTTCCACCACTGCAACATGATGGGTGACCTGGGGAGAGTTAATTTCTCTTAGATCGGGTTGAGGCCCAATCTGATCGTAGTCTGTAGCGACTCCCAGGGCGGCGATGCGATCCAAGAGCTCGTTTAGGTAAGAGAGCTCCATTGGATCTAACTGCTCGACGAGTTCCGAGTTGACGTGAAGATTACTTTCGATGACTCGAGAAGTCATCGTCGTCGCAGCGGCCGAACAGGCGGTCATAAGAAAGCCACCTAACCAGAGAGTTTGGCCGATAGCCAGAGCTCCCTCAGTGATAGTGCCGTTTTTAAAGACGGGACGCGACATCCTTCCTGGTGGCGACGGCACAACGGAACTCTCAATGAAAGCACCAATGTCGGTGTCAAAACCGGCGGATCTCGGGTAGGGGGTCCCGAACTGTGCGTCTAGGCCGGATGGTAACAGGAGGCAAGGGACACGAAGTTTTACCCAGGTTCGGGCCCTCTTGATGGAGGTAAAACCCTACGTCCTGCTTGATTAATATTGATGATATGGGTATTACAAGAGTAGATCTACCACGAGATCAGAGAGGCTAACCCCTAGAAGCTAGCCTATGGTATGATTATATGTTGTGGTTGTTGTCCTACGGACTAAAACCCTTCGGTTTATATAGACACCGGAGAGGGTTAGGGTTACACAAGGTCGGTTACAAAGTAGGAGATATCCATATACGTATTGCCTAGCTTGCCTTCCACGCCAAGTAGAGTCCCATTCGGACACGAGACGAAGTCTTCAATCTTGTATCTTCATAGTCTAACATTCCGGCCAATGGAGATAGTCCGGCTATCCGGAGACCCCCTAATCCAGGACTCCCTCACCGAGTAAGGGGGTTGTTGCGTATGGGATAAAGAGGACTTGATGCTTTAATGCTATGGTTGGGTTTACCTTAATGATCTTTAGTAGTTGCGGATGCTTGCTAGAGTTCCAATCATAAGTGCATATGATCCAAGTAGAGAAAGTATGTTAGCTTATGCCTCTCCCTCAGATGAAACTGCAATAATGATTACCGGTCTAGTTATCGATTGCCTAGGGACAAATAACTTTCTAGTAACAAAACACTCTTTACTAAAACTAATTTAGTTGTGTCTTTATCTAAACAGCCCCTAGCTTTTATTTACACGCTCTATATTACCTTGCAAACCTATCCAACAACACCTACAAAGTACTTCTAGTTTCATACTTGTTTTAGGTAAAGCGAATGTCAAGCGTGCGTAGAGTTGTATCGGTGGTCGATAGAACTTGAGGGAATATTTGTTCTGCCTTTAGCTCCTCGTTGGGTTCGACACTCTTACTTATCGAAAACTGTTGCGATCCCCTATGCTTGTGGGTTATCATACGACAGCTATGTTCTCTTTTGTTCGAATACGACCTATGTTTGAACAGGAAGCCCCCTGGTGACCATGAAGTTTTAGCGGCTAGATTTGAATACGATCATGAGCCGGACCGAGAGGGTTAAGCTAGATTCGAATACGATCAGCCCCTAATTGGTCGTTTAATAATTAAAATAATAAAGATATGTGATCATTGAAGATGAAAAGGATAGAGGTCCTGCTTTATTACTTATCATAATATATACAACGTCAAAGTATGTACATTATGAGAGCCGGTGGCTCAAGTGTAGTAAGGCCAAAGATGAGCAATATTCCACGGCCGACGGGTCTCCTCCTTCGATTTATGTGAGTCTTTGTGCTCTCGAACATCAATAAGGTAATATGACCCATTGTTTAAGTTCTTGCTGACCACAAAGGGTCCTTCCCAAGGTGGGGATAGCTTGTGCGCATCAGACTGATCCTGGATGAGCCGGAGCACCAGGTCACCTTCTTGAAAGGTTTTGGACTTAACCCGGCGGCTGTGATAACGGCGCAGGTCCTGCTGGTAAATTGTTGATCAGGCCGCTGCCAAGTCTCGCTCCACATCTAATAAGTCAAGCGCATCCTGTCGGGCTTTCTTGTTATCAGCTTCAACGTAAGCCGCCACGCGGGGCGAGTCATGACAGATGTCACTAGGCAGAACTGCCTCTGCTCCATAAACCATGAAGAAAGGCATATAACTCGTAGACCTGTTAGGGGTAGTATTGATGCTCCATATCACAGAGGGTAATTCTTCCACCCAACAACTCGGCGTCCGTTGTAAAGGGACCATAAGCCGGGGTTTTAGACCTTTCAGGATTTCCTGATTGGCTCTTTCAGCTTGACCATTGGATTGGGGGTGAGCTACTAATGAAACATCAAGTCAGATATGCTCCCGTTGACAGAACTCTTCCATATCTCCTTGGGACAGGTTGGTGTCATTGTCAGTGATAATACTGTCTGGAAAGCCAAAACGAAAGATCACCTTCTTCATGAATTGAACCACCGTAGCCGCATCACACTTACTGACCGGCTCTGCCTCAACCCATTTTGTGAACTTGTCCAGTGCCACCAAAAGGTGTGTCTTCTTATCTTTGGACCTTTTGAAAGGTCCAACCATGTCAAGCCCCCAGACTGTAAACGGCCAAGTGATTGGAATCATCCGCAATTCTTGAGCCGGCACGTGCGCGCGTCGTGCAAATTTTTGACACCCATCACACCTACTGACCAGATCCTCCGCATCGCATGAGCTGTTAGCCAGTAAAAACTAAGAAGAAAAGCTTTGGCCACAAGAGACTTTGAACCGGCATGATGGACACAATCTCCTTCATGGATCTCCCGAAGAATTTCTTGACCTTCTTCAGGAGAGACACAACGTTGAAATACTCCGGTGACACTGTGATGATACAACTCACCATTGGAAATTGTCATTGACTTAGACCGTCGGGTTATCTGTCTAGCCAAGGTCTCATCCTCCGGAAACTCACCCCGGGTCATATAAGACAAATATGGCACTGTCCAATCTGGAATGACATGAAGAGCCGCCACCAATTGTGCTTCTCGGTCTGGAACAGCCAAGTCCTCTTCTGTAGGCAACTTGACAGAAGAGTTATGCAGAACATCTAAAAAGGTGTTAGCCGGCACCGGCTTATGCTGAGATCCCAACCGGCTTAAAGCATCGGTCGCTTCATTCTTTCTGTGGTCAATGTGCTCCATCTGATAACCCTTGAAGTCTCCAGCAACAGTGTCAACCTCACGGCGATAAGCCGCCATGAGAGGGTCCTTGGAATCCCACTTGCCTGATACTTGCTGAGCCACCAAATCTGAGTCGCCAAGGCATCGTACCCGGCTTAAACTCATTTCTCTAGCCATTCGAAGACCATGGAGTAAGGCCTCATACTCAGCTGTGTTTTAGTGCAAGGAAACATCAATCGCAACACATAACAAAATTTTTCACCTCGAGGAGAAGTTAAAACAACTCCAGCCTCCGAGCCTTCCAATTGTCCGGACCCATCAAAATGAATCATCCAATATGTGTTGTCTGGCTTCTCTTCAGGTATCTGCAACTCCGTCCAATCGTTAATGAAGTCCACGAGTGCTTGAGATTTGATGGCAGTACGTGGCACATACTTTAAACCATGAGACCTAAGTTCAATGGCCCACTTGGCAACTCGTCCTGTGGCTTCTCTATTTTGAATAATATCTCCTAAAGGAGCAGAGCTAACCACAGTGATAGGATGACCCTGAAAGTAATGCTTAAGCTTCCGGCTTGCCATGAACACCCCATAAACAAGCTTCTGCCAATGTAGATATCTCTGTTTGGACTCAATGAGCACCTCACTGACATAATAAACCGGCCATTGAACCGGATGTTCCTTGCCAGCCTCCTTGCGCTCGACAACAATGGCCACACTGACAACACGTGTGTTTGCAGCCACATATAACAATAGTGGCTCCTTCTCAACGGGAGCAGCAAGAACCGGCGGCTCGGCGAGCTGTTTTTTCAGATCTTCAAAGGCAGAGTTAGCAGCATCACTCCAGACAAAACTATCCGTCTTCTTCATCATTTGATACAACGGCATAGCCTTCTCACCTAACCGGCTTATGAACCGGCTTAAAGTTGTGACATGACCCGCCAGCTGCTGAACATCATTGATGCACGCCGGCTTAGCCAAAGACGTAATCGCCTTAATATTCTATGGATTAGCTTCAATGCCTCTGTTAGACACCAAAAAACCCAAAAGCTTGCCAGCTGGGACTCCAAAAACGCACTTGGCCGGGTTAAGCATCATTTTGTAGACCCGGAGGTTATCAAAGGTTTCCTTCAGATCATCTACCGGAGTTTCCTTCTCTCTGGATTTCACCACTATATTGTCCACATAAGCATGAACATTACGCCCAATCTAATTATGAAGACAGTTCTGCACACACCGCTGATAAGTCGCCTGTGCACTCTTAAGCCCAAAAGGCATAGACACATAGCAGAAGGCTCCAAACGGAGTAATGAAAGTCGTCTTCTCTTGGTCCTTCACTACCATCTTGATCTAATGATAGCTAGAATAAGCATCCAGAAAAATCAAATGCTTACAACCCGCTGTAGCATCAATGATTTGGTCAATACGAGGGGGAGCAAAAGGATCAGCCGGACAAGCCTTGTTTAAATCTGCGTAATCCACACACATACGCTAAGTGTCGTTCTTTTTTAGCACAAGCACCGGGTTAGCCAACCACTCTGGGTGAAAAACTTCAACAATAAACCCGACCGCCAAGAGCCGGGCCACCTCTTCTCCAATAGCCTTGCACCTTTCCTTGTTGAACCACCGAAGAAACTGCCTGACTGGCTTAAACTTGGGATCAATACTGAGAGTGTGCTCAGCGAGTTCTCTCGGTACACCCGGCATGTCAGAAGGCTTCCATGCAAAGATGTCCTGGTTCTCACGGATGAACTCGACGAGCGCGTTTTCCTATTTGGGATCCAAGTTAGCACTAATAATGAACTGCTTGGATGAGTCGCCAGGCACAAAATCAATCATCTTGGTATCATCAGCTGACTTAAACTTCAGTGCCGGCTCATGTTCCGTGGTTGGCTTTTTCAAAGACGTCATGTCCGCCGGGTCGACATTATCCTTGTAAAACTTCAACTCCTCTGTCGCACAAACAGATTCGGCGTAAGCAGCATCGCCTTCTTAACATTCCAAAGCTATCTTCTGACTTCCATGCACTATGATAGTGCCCTTATAACCCGGCATCTTGAGCTGCAGATAAACATAACACGACCTTGCCATGAATTTTGCGTAAGTCGGCCGTCCAAATAGGGCATGATATGGGCTTTTGATTTTGACCACTTCAAAGGTTAACTTCTCCGCCCTAGAATCATGCTCATCTCCAAAGGCTACTTCCATCTCAATCTTACCAACTGGATATGCTGACTTGCCAGGCACTACTCCATGGAAAACGGTGTTGGATGTCTTAAGACTTTTTCCAGTCAACCCCATGCGATGGAATGTCTCATAATAGAGGATGTTGATGCTACTGCCTCCGTCCATGAGTAATTTAGTGAATTTATATCCACCAACCTAAGGGGCCACCACCAAGGCCAGGTGACCCGGATTATCAACCCGGGGAGGGTGATCTTCCCTACTCCACAAAATAGGCTGCTCAGACCATCTCAAATAACGTGGAACCGCCGGCTCAACAGCGTTCACAACTCTCTTATGAAGTTTCTGGTCCCTTTTGCATAAACTGGTGGTGAATACGTGATACTGCCCACTGCTCAGCTGCTTTGGGTTACTCTGATACCCGGATTGCTGCTGCTACTGACTACCATGGCCAGATTGCTGATTATAGCCGCCTTGATTGCCTTGAGGACCCTGGCCATGAAAGCCGCCACCGCCTGAGCCACTGCCGGGTCCATGATTATCGTTGAACATGTTAGAATTCTTGAAAGCCTTCATGATCGTACAGCCTTTCCATAGATGGGTGGCCGGCTTCTCCCGGGTGTCATGTCTTGGACAGGGTTTGTTTAGCAACTGCTCAAGGGTGGGACCTGACCTGCCTGACCGAGGAGGTGGCCTCCCCTTACGCCGTTGATGATTGTTTCCCTATGCGTTGGTGTTAGCCACAAACTCCAGACTACCGTCAGCCTTACGTTTATTATTACCTCCTTGATTTGTCGGGTTATGCTGATGACCTTTGCCATTGTCGTTCTTCTTTCCCTTCCCTGTCTTCTCTTCATCAGACGCGAGATCCTTGGTACTATCAGAATCGGCATATTTGACCGGAGCCGCCATCAGCTGGCCCATGTCATTGCAATCATGCTTGAGCCGCCCCAGCTTCTGTTTCAGAGGTTCAAAACGGCAATTTTTCTCCAACATTAAGACAGCGGAGCCGGCATCCATCTTATCAGATGAATGTATTATCTTCTTCACCCGGTGCACCCAATGGGTCGTGGATTCACCTTCCTCTTGCTTGCAATTAGTCAAGTCCACAATCGACATGGGTTGCTTGCATGTATCTTTGAAGTTCTAAATAAACCGGGCCTTTAACTCTGCCCATGAGCCGATGGAATTGGGTGGCAACCCCTTCAACCAAGTGCGAGCTGTTCCATCCAACATCATGGTAAAGTACTTGGCCATCGCTGCGTCACTGACCTCCAATAACTCCATGGCCATCTTGTAACTTTCAATCCATGCCCCCGGGTTGTAAGTCAGCTGTGTAATTAGGCACCTTACGAGGCCCCTTAAAATCCTTTGGCAAGCTCTCATTACACAGAGCCGGCACTAAGCAAGGGACACCTCCAATCCTCGTGGTCACACCTGCTTCAATAAAGGTCGTTGGATAAACCGGAAAGCTTGGTGAGCCGCCTGCTCAACTACCTGTTGAACCGCCAGCTCAGCCTCCTGGTGAATCCTCTCCTAGTCAGCCAAGTTAAGAGCTCCATCATGCGCTGGGTCATGCCTATGTGGCTGGTTACGGCGCTGGGCGTTGCTTGACACGGCCGCTGAATCCATATGTCTGCTATAGCTTGGGCTCCGGCTTGGGCGAGCGGTTGAATGAATTTTGTCTCGACTATAAGAGTATGACTCCTGCTGTGCCAGAGCTGTCTGAAGAAGTTCTCTGACCCTTCGCGTTTCGATCGCCGTTGGAGAGTCGCCTTCCATGGGGAGAGCCGCCAAACGCGTCGATGCAGTGATCAGATTCTCCAGAGGGCTAGGAAAATGACCCGATGGAGTCGGTGTATAATGAGGTGGAGCAGTATTCACACGAGAGGGTTCCATAGCCCGCGGCTTACCCGGTGCTCCAGCCCCGGGTGTTGTAATCTGGTTTGCCTCCGACGAGTTACTGGGACCGGCTCCGGGTGTGTGGAAGAGGTTCCTAGAATCGTAAGTCAGGGGTAGACGTGATTGAGTCTTCTGGTGCCTTCTCCTCATGACCTTGTTTGATGCGTTTAGATTCATCGAGAGCTGAAAAGCCTCTGATTGAAGCTGCTGAGCCCGAGCGTCCAAAGCCGCCCGCTCTGCAGCCATCCTGACGTCCTCCGCTGCCAAGTTTTCCTTGGCTTGAGCTAGCTCCCCACATAACCGTGCCACCTCCGCATCATATTGAGCCTTATCCGCTAGTTCAACCACATCGGTCAACAGGGCTATCATCCTGTCCATGAGATCCATCAGCACCTGAGCCGGCGGGCGCGCGGGGTCTCCTGACCCGGCCGCTGCCGTCCCGGTGGTTATTGCTGCTGCAGCCACAGAGTTTTGAGCGGGCTGCGTACCAGTCATGAAGATCCCGGCTCAGTTCGGTGGCTCAAAGGGGTCCGGAATACTGCTGCCATCGGAACATCCCCCAAGCCCGCCATCTTGTAGGTTATACAATGAATCTGTCTCACATGTGGACGACTCACCGTCAGAATAGATGGACGTCTCACCGCCATCCACAAATCCTTCAGAGAACTCCCCTCCATGGATGCAATCCACGAAGGCACGCCTCACGACGGGCTGAGTCCGGGCGGGTCTCACACGCTGAGCCGTCTCAATGAGGTCGGTGCAGATGTCCGGCTCAGGGCCCGGCTCGCCGATCCGGCCGATGAAGACGTGGATTCCACCGAAGGGGACCCGGTACCCGTACTCAATTGAGCCAGCATCGGGGCCCCAGCCTACGTCATCGATGTAGAGCTTGCCGTGACGACTCTTGGTCATCCAGCCCACAGCGTATCCCTTGGGCCCTTCGAAGCTGCCCTTCAAGAACTCAAATCCACCATGCACTGGCCCCACGATGGGCGCCAACTGTCGTGGAATTGTCACGGCAGATGTCCTAATGAAAGGACTTAGTCGTGGAGCCATCGCAACTAGGAAGCTTAAAGGGGTTAATCGGAACAAAGGACACGAGAGGTTTATACTGGTTCGGCCCCTTGCGGTGAAGGTAAAGCCTAGTCCAATTGATGTGGTATTGATAGGTTTCGATGACCAAGGAGCGAAATATGCAATCTTGGCTCTCAATTTGTTGTTTCTTGCCCTAAGTCGCCGCCGGGTCATCCCCTTATATACACGGGTTGACGCCCTGCATCCTACAGAGTCCCGGACGGCTCATACAATGTGTCCGGCTCGGTGACAACTTTTTCATGCCTTACTTTACAAGTCTTAGTCATACATGGCTGTTTACACTTACGGGCCTTAAGCCGCCTCTGGGCTTGGGCCTACTACAAGCCTTATCATAAACCGTCATCTTGTATATTCTTCGGGCTTCCTTTAAGTAACTCGCCATTGTGATTGACCCGGCCCCTCCTGGGCGGGTCATTCCTGGTAGTCATATCCTCAACACACTCCTGCTTTATAAAGATGTGGGTCATCTCAAAAGTAATGTCTCAAATCATAGAAGAACTTTTTCTTTTGCTGGCATGTGAAACTAGGTGGTATAAATTTAACAACAATATAATTAGCATAATCAGCATACCATGGAGCAGTACGAGAAGCATTTATGACATTTAATTGTTCATCAGGAAAGCTATCATCAATAGGTAGTGGGTCATCAAGAACATTTTCTAACCCAGACAAGTTGTCTGCAACGGGGTTCTCAGCTCCCTTTCTATCAATAATATGCAAATCAAATTCTTGTAGCGGTCGTCGTGTTTCTCAAAATGTAATGACGTCCATGTTTCTTTAATAGAAAAAACGCTCGTCGGAATATGTCCGGCGAGGCTGCCGATCATGCTTCCACCAGTCGGGCTCCAGGGCCGGACATAGAGGCGGAAGCCGACATGGGGCGGACGCCGGATACTCCTCCTACAGAGGATGCGGATAGACTGTCCGCTACAAATTCAGAAGTGGAGAGCGCCATGAATCATAGGCGTCGCCGGGCCGTACTCCGTGACGCTTGCTTCTCATCAGAGGCATTTGATGCCTTCAATTTTGGAGACGCGTACCTCCGTGCTGCTCAAAATGGTCTAGCCAAAGCCACAGACCAGTATGTAATAAGGGATGTACGGGTAAGCAAATCTGACGATTATATGTATCAGTAGCCCCTGAGACTTGAAACAGTTGGCACAACTGATTTAAGGATCATTTATTGTGCAGGTTCTTACATGGAAGAATACTTGACTGTCACAGGAGCTGGAGGAATGCAAGACCCAACTTCGGGCCGCAGTTGCCGCATTCAAGGAACCTAAAAAGTCCCCCACTGGTAACATTTGTTTCAAAGAATGATAGGTACCATATAGCATGCGGCATGGCTGCAGATCTAACAATAGATATTGCAGATGACTCCGGAGAGAATCCGAAGGACCAGCATGTCGTACAACAGCTAAAGGCTGGCGAACGCGTGTTGACTAAGGTCAGGCGGGAGAAAAATAATCTCCAAGACGCCAATACCAAGCTGAGCGTGGAACTGAAAGATGTTCGAGCTCAGCTTGCGGACTCCGAGAAGGAGAATAAGCGGCTTCGACGCAACATTTTCAGTAAGTGCTTGAACGAACCCTTAAAAGGGTGCGGCGGAGAAGCCGTCTAACAGAGTTATGTCTGTAGGTATGCTGACGGGTCGTCCCGTGGAGGAGATGCCCGAGTCTGCGGGTGATCTTCTACCCGAGCTCTCACAACTGCACGAACAAGTTCGGCAGGTGATGCAAGGTATTGCCCAGGCCATGTGGCCTTCTGTCTCCCTGCCAGCAGGCATTGGAGAGCTTGCGGAGAATCTCAAGGGAGCACGGCGGCACTTCCGATTATGGAAGATATCGGCCTGCCGTCAAGGTGGCAGGGAAGCCTGGGCCATGGTGAAGACGCGGTATACCAAGGCTGACCCAAACCACATGGCCGAGGTCAGACCTGTGGGGCCCGATGGGAAAGAGATCCCCGTTAGCTTAGTGTATGGGCAAGTAGAATTAGCCGCAAAGTATTCCCAACAGGATTGTAGGCTAGACAGCCTGTTGGATGGTATAGAAGAGGAATTTAGTCGGTCTACATGACTACGTAATTAAAGTGACATGTACAATGCCATCTAGCCAGATTGTAAATCATTTGTCATGGCGGACCTTTTCACTTCAACCTCAGGACCCGATAGTCCGGAGTGTATCCGAATACCCGCTCGGTTATATAAGAACCGGGGTATGCGTGGAAACCAGGCGTAGGGGTCATTAGTGCTTGAACAGACAAGTACCCAACTAGTTATGTTATATTACATGGGTAGTAAGAAACATCTTCCAGGGAGAATAGTTCCGTTAAGGGTTCCTTTCCCTGGGTACACATGCCCTAAAGTGCATGTCCGGACTGCGAGAGGAGACACAGGCAAAAACATCTAGGGGCACATATGGAAAATAAATAAAAATCATCTTTTGTTCACTGACCGAATATTCCCTTAAGAACGCTAGCTTTCGGCTTCACCCAGTCTAAGGTACACATCTGGCTGACCCGACAGTAACAATCGCAGAGGTGCTCCCCTTATGCCCTAGCCGAATTAACGGGAACGTAGGGCATAAATACAAGAGCCAGGCAACCCATCTTGGCCAAAACTTAAGTCATATCGATGCATATAATGGCGAAGAAAAGGTACATGCGGAAGAATAACACATGTGCGGGGCATGAAGCCCAGATAAATAATTAAGCTTCTGTGTAAGAAGCCCCTAGGTATAATGAGCGCGGTTAGCACATCAATAGTGTGCAAGCAAGGCACAAGTTGGCCCCTGAAGGCCTTGAGAAAGAATAAAAGAAAGAAAGAGAAAAAAGACAGATAATGTATATGCAAAAAATGGACAAAGGAAGGAGACGAACATAGAGTCCGGTACTAGGCGTAGAATCTTCGGAGCCTGGCTGCGTTCCATGGGTTCGGCTCAAGTCGATTATTCGATGCATCCCGCAAACGGTACGCTCCATCGGTCAGAACTTGGTTAATAATGAAGGGACATTCCCATTTGAGCTCGAGCTTGGTCTTTTTTTTCTCCGGCAGGCGTAGAAATAGCTCGCCAACGTTATAAGTTTTGGCCCGTACTTCTCTGCTTTGGTATCTTCGAGCCTGTTGCTGATAGAATGCGGAACGGGCTTTTGCCACGTCGCGCTCCTCCTCCAAGGTGTCCAGACTGTCCTGCCGATCGAGCTCGGCTTCTCTTTCTTCGTACATGCGCACTCGAGGTGAGTCATGAATTATGTCGCAGGGCAGAACCGCCTCTGCGCCGTACACCATAAAGAAGGGTGTGTATCCGGTAGTACGATTCGGCGTGGTCCGCAGCCCCCAGAGTACGGAGTCGAGCTCCTCTACCCAGTGCGTGTTAGACTCCTTTAAGGACCGCACTAATCTGGGTTTGATGCCGCTCATGATAAGACCATTTGCTCGCTCAACTTGGTCGTTAGTTTGTGGGTGATAGACAAAAGCATAATCGAGCTTGATGCCCATGTTGCTGCACCAGATTTTTACCTTGTCGGCCGTAAAGTTCGTGTCATTGTCAGTGATGATGCTATGGGGGACGCCATAATGGTGTACAACCCCAGATATGAAGTCTATCACCGGTCCGGATTCGTCCGTTTTAACAGGTTTGGCTTCTATCCATTTGGTGAATTTATCCACCATGACCAGTAAGTATTTTTTCTTATGGGTTCCCCCTTTAAGGGGTCCAACCATGTCAAGCCCCCAGACCGCGAAGGTCCAGGTAATGGGGATTGTTTGGAGGGCGGTGGGTGGCATGTGGCTTTGGTTTGCAAAAAGCTGGCAACCGACGCAGCGTTGGACCAAGTCCTGTGCATCTACCTGGGCCGTCGGCCAATAAAAACCTGTACGGAAGGCCTTTCTTACAAGGGCCCGGGCTGCGGCGTGGTGGCCGCCGAGTCTGGCGTGAATTTCTGCCAAAAGTTTTCGCCCTTCCTCTTTGGAGATGCACCTTTGAAGGACTCCGGTAGTGCTTTTTTTATACAGCTCTCCCTCATGGACCCTATAGGCTTTAGATCGCCGCACTATGCAGCGTGCCTCATTTTGGTCCTCGGGAAGTTCCTGCCTAGTTAGGTAGGCCAGGAATGGTTCTGTCCACGGGACGATGATGGCCGTTATTACGTGGGATGAAGGTGTTATTTCGGTGGCAAAGCCTAATATTATGTCAGAGTGTTCGGTATCGAGCATTTTGGTCGGGTCCAGACTATTGTTACCGGTGTCCCCTTCCCATACCACGATGGCTTAAACAACTTCTCCAAAAAGATGTTGGGGGGATCGCATCGCGTTTTGCACCGATGCGGGCGAGGATATCCGCCGCCTGATTGTTTTCCCGATCCACATGGTGAAATTCGAGCCCCTCGAACCGAGCTGACATCTTTAGGATGGCGTTGCGATAGGCCGCCATTATCGGATCCTTGGCATCGAAGTCTCCATTTATTTGGGATATTGCGAGGTTCGAATCCCCGCGCACCTCCAGGCGTTGAATGCCCATGGAAACTGCCATCCGGAGACCATGTAACAGGGCTTCATATTCGGCTGCGTTGTTGGAGTCTGTATACAGTATCTGTAGTACGTATTGAACTGTATCTCCAGTTGGGGACGTCAGGACAACGCCAGCCCCCAGACCAGCCAGCATTTTGGAGCCGTCGAAGTGCATGATCCAATTGGAGTATGCGCCGTACTCTTTAGGGAGTTCGGCTTCCGTCCATTCAGCGACAAAGTCGGCCAATACTTGCGATTTAATGGCTCGTCGGGGTTTGTATGTTATGTCGAACGGGAGGAGCTCAATGGCCCATTTGGCAATCCGGCCCGTGGCGTCGCGGTTGTTTATAATATCATTAAGTGGCACTTCCGAGGCTACTGTAATTGAACACTCTTGAAAGTTGTGTCGCAGCTTCCGGGATGCCATGAATACCGCATAGGCTATCTTTTGATAATGTGGGTATCGTGATTTGCATGGAGTGAGGACAGTGGATACATAATATACCGGCTTTTTAAGGGGGGGTTTATGTCCGTCCGCTTCTCGTTCGACGACGAGCACTGCGCTTACAACCTGATGAGTTGTCGCAATGTACAACAACATTGGTTCACCGATGTTTGGCGCGGCCATGATTGGGTTGGTTGCTAGTATGGCTTTTATTTCTTCCAATACGGCTGTGGCAGCGTCCGTCCACTCGAAGTGTTCGGTGCGCCGAAGGAGGCGATAAAGGGGTAATGCCTTTTCTCCTAAGCGGGAGATAAAGCGGCTTAGAGCCGCCACACATCCGGTTAATTTCTGGATTTGTTTGAGGTCCGTTGGGATAGCCAACTATGACATAACTCGGATTTTGGCCGGATTTGCTTCAATTCCTCTACTGGAGACAATGAAACCCAGGAGCTTGCCGGCTGGTATGCCGAAAACGCATTTTCCGGATTGAGCTTGATGTCGCATGTTCGGAGGTTGTCGAATGCGAGCCTCAAGTCATCTATTAGAGAGTCGACGTGTTTGGTTTTGACGACCACATCATCTACGTATGCCTCTACTGTTTTGCCAATCTGTTTCTTCAGACATGTCTGAATCATGCGCATATGTCGCACCAACGTTTTTGGGCCCAAAAGGCATTGTGTTAAAACAGAAGGGGCCGTATGGTGTGATAAATGCCGTTGCGGCTTGGTCGGACTCCGCCATCTTGATTTCGTGGTAGCCGGAGTATGCGTCGAGGAAACACAATGAATCGTGTCCTGTGGTAGCATCGATAATTTGATCAATGCGGGGGAGGGGGAAGGGATCCTTTGGGCAAGCCTTGTTGAGGTCCTTGAAATCGACACATAGGCGCCAGGATTTGTCCTTCTTTGGTACCATCACCGGGTGTTTTATTTCTCTAATGAATCCGGCCTCCAATAACTTGGCTAGTTCCTCTCCCATAGCTTATCTCTTAGGTTCAGAGAAACGCTGAAGAGTATGCTTGACCAACTTGAATCCCTTTAGAATATTGAGGCTGTGCTCGGCCAGCCTGCGTGGGATTCCTGGCATGTCTGAGGGGTGCCAGGCGAATATGTCCCAATTCTCGCGCAGGAACTCTCGTAGTGCGGTGTCCACGGCGAGGTTTAACTATGCCCCGATGGAGGCTGCTTTTGTAGGGTCCGTTGGGTGGACTTGGAATTTGACTATTTCATCCACTGGTCTAAAAGAGGTGGACTTGGATCTCTTGTCAAGTATCACATCGTCCCTGTCCACTGTGGAGCGCAGTGCAGTTAATTCCTCGGCCGAAAGGGCTTCGGATAATGCCTCGAGGGCCAATGCGGCTGTTTTGTTTTCAGCGCGGAGTGTTGTGTCCGGATCACTAGCGAGAGTGATGATTCCGTTGGGCCCAGGCATTTTGAGCTTCATGTACCCATAATGGGGTATGGCTTGGAAGATAGTGAACGCCTCCCGCCCTAAAAGGGCGTGGTATCCACTACTGAACGGGGCCACTTGGAATGTAATTTCTTCGGACCTATAGTTCTCCGGCGTGCCGAATACCACATCTAGTGTGATTTTCCCTGCACAGCGTGCTTCCCGACTAGGGATGATTCCTCTGAAGGTTGTGCTGCTTTGCTCAATGCGGTTCTAGTCTATTTCCATTTTTTGAAGAGTTTCCTCATAGATGAGGTTCAATCCACTGCCGCCGTCCATGAGTACTTTGGTGATTCGAAAGTCGTCCACAATTGGACTAAGGACCAGTGCAGCTGGTGCTCGGGCTGTTCAGAATTTAGGTTCGTCACTGGCATTGAAGGTAATAGCCGTGTCACTCCATGGATTTATTGCTGCCACGTGGCAGATTTCGGCAAGGCTGCGGAGTGTTTGCTTGCACCTATTATTTGATGCGAAGGTTTCAAAGACTGTTAATACCGTATTGTTATCCCCGAGATGGTTCTCTATGGCATCTGGGATGAGAAGATCCTCACCACTTTTGGCCACCTGCCGGAGTACCCAACATGCTCTAAGGCTGTGTGTTGGTATGGTATCCGCTGTACTATGAATTTTGCAGGGTCCGTTGAGCCATCCCTCAATACGGTTCCACGTCCTGTAGAGGGTTTTTGCTTCTTTGTAATTAACTCGGGTGTCTTATGATAGTGCACCCTTTTACTTCGGACTGGGTGTATATTTGGAGCCGGATTATCCCAAAATTTCGTTTTGGTTTTCCAGGCGCTTTCCATCACATGGTACTTTCGTACTATGGATGCCAAGTCAGCGAAGCGTGATATGTCACGGCGACTTAAGGCGTTAAGGATTCCCTTGTCCGTGCAATTACTGCAGAAAAATGAGACTGCGTCTTTCTCGCGACAGTCCTTAACCTTGTTCATCACAAGGAGGAATCTGGCCCAATAATGATGTACTGTTTCATGGGGCTCTTGCCTAATGTGGGAAAGATCATTTATGTCTGGGTGGGTGGGTGGATTTGAGACCGAACCCTTACCCGATGTGAGACCCAGGGGCCGAGGAGTTTCCAATCTTGAAAGTTCGGATTCCGGGATGTTGCCCGATAAGTCTGGCCCACTGCCTGACTCTAGGTTCAGGGCTTGGGTGATGTCCTCCCGTAAACGGGTATCCGGCTCGGAGAGCTCAGGAATCCGAACATAGTTAGTCCTCAAGATATAGGAAGAATCGTCGCATTGTTCCTCCACCACCGCAATATGATGGGTGACCGGTGGAGAGTTAATCTCCCTTTGATCGGGTTTAAGACCAATCCGATCATAGTCCATAGCGACTCCCAAGGCGGCGATGCGATCCAAGAGATCATTTAGGGAAGAGAGCTCCATTGGATCCATCTGCTCGGCAAATTCTGAGCCGACGTGGAGGTTGTTTTCGATGACCCGAGAAGTCATCGTCGGTGCAGCAGCCGAACGGGCGGTCATGATGAAACTGCCTAGCCGGAGAGTTTGGCCGACAGCCAGGGCTCCCCCGGCAGTAATGTTGTTTTTAACAACGAGACGAGGCATCCTTCCTTACGGCGACGGCACAGTGGAACTCTCAATGAAAGCACCAATGTCGGTGTCAAAACCGGCGGATCTCGGGTAGGGGGTCCCGAACTATGCGTCTAAGGCGGATGGTAATAGGAGGCAGGGGACACGTTGTTTACCCAGGTTCGGGCCCTCTTGATGGAGGTAATACCCTACGTCCTGCTTGATTGTTCTTGATAATATGAGTAGTACAAGAGTTGATCTACCACGAGATCGAAGAGGCTAAACCCTAGAAGCTAGCCTATGGTATGATTGTCTGTTGTCCTACGGACTAAAACCCTCCGATTTATATAGACACCGGAGGGGGCTAGGGTTACACAAGGTCGGTTACAAAGGAGGAGATATACATATCAGTATTGCCTAGCTTGTCTTCTACGCCAAGTAAAGTCCCATCCGGACACGAGATGAAGTCTTCAATCTTGTATCTTCATAGTCCAACAGTCCGGCCAAAGGATATAGTCCGGCTGCCAGAGACCCCCTAATCCAGGACTCCCTCAGGCGTCTTCCTCCAAATTAATTTTGTGTTGACATAGTGTGGTACTAATGCCCTTAAGATCATCAAGAGTATATCCAATAGCAGCACGGTGCTTCTTTAGAGTTTTCAATAATTTCTCTTCCTCCTTCTCTGAAAGGTTAGCACTAATAATAACAGGATATATTTTCTTTTCATCAAGATAAGCATATTTAAGAGTATCAGGTAATGGTTTAAGCTCAAACATGGGATCACCCTTGGGTGGAGGAGGATCCCCTAGGATTTCAACAGGCAAGTTGTTTTTCAGAATAGGTCCCTGTTTAAAGAATACTTCATCTATTTCCCTTCTTTCATTGATGAACATATCGTTTTCATGGTCTAGCAAGTATTGTTCTAATGGATCAGTAGGAGGCACGACAATAGAAGCAAGACCAGTAATTTCACCTTTACTAGGCAATTCTTTATCATGGGGTTGTCTACGAAATTTAGCAAAATTAAACTCATGAGACATATCCCCTAAACCAATAGAAACAATATCCTTATTGCAGTCTATCTTAACATTGACAGTATTCAAGAAGGGTCTACCAAATATAATGGGACAAAAGCTATCTTGTGGGGAACCAAGAACTAGAAAATCAGTAGGATATTTAACCTTCTCACACAAGACCTCAACATCTCTAACAATCCCAACTGGTGAAATAGTATCTTTATTGGCAAGCTTAATGGTAACATCAATACCTTCTATCTCAGCTGGTGCAATATCATGCATAATTTCTTTGTATAAGGAAATAGGTATTGCACTAGCACTAGCACCCATATCACATAAGCCATGATAACAATGATCTCCTATTTTAACAGAAATAACAGGCATGCCTACCACGGGTCTATTTTTATCTTTAGCATCAGGTCTAGCAATTCTAGCAGCTTCATCATAGAAGTAAATAGCATGCCCATCAATATTATCGGCCAAGAGATCTTTAACCATAGCAATTTTAGGTTCAACTTTAATTTGCTCAGGGGGTTTAGGTGTCTTAATATTACTTTTGTTGACCACAATTGAAGCTTTAGCATTATTCTTTATTCTAACTGGAAAAGGTGGTTTGTCAACATAAGCAGTAGGAACAACAGGATCATTATAAGTGATAGTCTTTTCTTCAACTTTAATAGGTTCAACTACTTTTACTTCTATGGGAGGATTATATTTAAACCACTTCTCCTTAGGGAGATCAACATGAGTAGCAAAAGATTCACAGAAAGAAGCTGCTATCTTAGAGTCAAGTCCATATTTAGTGCTAAATTTATGGAAAACATCAGTATCCATAAAATATTTAACACAATCAAACTTAGGTGTTATACCTGACTCCTTACCTTCATCGAGATCCCAATATTCAGAGCTGCATTTAATTATCTCCAATAAATTCCATTTGAATTCAATAGTCTTCATCATAAAGGAACCAATACAAGAAGTATCGAGCATGGAGCGATTGTTGTAGAAAGCCAAGCATAAAATTTTTGAATAATCATTTCTCTTGAGAGCTCATGATTGGGGCATGAATATAACATTGACTTAAGCCTCCCCCAAGCTTGAGCGATGCTTTCTCCTTCGCGAGGCCAAAAATTATATATATAATTACGATCATGATGAACAAGATGCATAGGATAAAACCTCTGATGGAATTCCAATTTCAACCGTTTGTAGTCCCATGATCCCCTATCATCACATAGCCTATACCATATCAATGCATCTCCCTTTAAAGATAAAGGGAAGACCTTCTTCTTGATAACATCACCGGGCATACCTGCAAGCTTAAATAATCCACAAACTTCATCCACATAGATTAAGTGTAAGTCGGGATGCAATGTTCCATCTCCTGCAAAAGGATTAGCTAGCAGTTTCTCTATCATACCCGAAGGAATTTCGAAGTAAACATTTTCATTTTCAGTAGGTCCAGTAGGTTGAGGAGCAACTATTTGCTCTACCAGTCGGGGTGAAGATACCCCGAACAAGCCCCTCAAAGGATTACTTTCCATAGTAATAAGTGACAGTAAATTTCAGCACACTATATAAATTTTTCCTTGCCAAATTCCACCTACCAAAGGCGCTTCACTCCCTGGCAATGGCGCTAGAAAAGAGTCTTGATGACCCTGAAGTGTAGGGGATCTATCGTAGTCCTTTCAATAAGTAAGAGTGTCGAACCCAACAAGGAGCAGAAGGAAATGATAAGCAGTTTTCAGTAAGGTATTCTCTGCAAGCACTGAAATTATCGGTAACAAGTAATTTGTAATGAGTAGCAAGTAATAAAAGTAAATAAGGTGCAGCAAGATGGCCCAATCCTTTTGGTAGCAAAGGACAAGCCTGGACAAACTCTTATATGAAGTAAAGCGCTCCCGAGGACACATGGGAATTATCGTCAAGCTAGTTTTCATCACGATCATATGATTCGCGTTCAGTACTTTGATAATTTGATATGTGGGTGGACCGGTGCTTGGGTATTGTCCTTACTTGGACAAGCATCCCACTTATGATTAACTCCTATTGCAAGCATCCGCAATTACAACAGAAGTATTAAGGTAAACCTAACCATAGCATGAAACATATGGATCCAAATCAGCCCCTTACGAAGCAACGCATAAACTAGGGTTTAAGCTTCTGTCACTCTAGCAGCCCATCATCTACTTATTACTTCCCAATGCCTCCCTCTAGGCCCAAACAATGGTGAACTGTCATGTAGTCGACGTTCGCATGACACCACTAGAGGGATGACAACATACATCTCATGACTACTAATAGCAAGACTTCTCCCATGTCCTCAGGAACAAACGTAACTATTCACAAAGCATATTCATGTTCATAATCAGAGGGGTATTAATATTCATAATGGATCTGAACATATGATCTTCCACCAAGTAAACCAACTAGCATCAACTACAAGGAGTAATCAACACTACCAGCAACCCACAGGTACCAATCTGAGGTTTGGATACAAAGATTGGATACAAGAGATGAACTAGGGTTTGAGATGAGATGGTGCTGGTGAAGATGTTGATGGAGATTGACCCCCTCCCAATGAGAGGATCGTTGATGATGACGATGGTGATGATTTCCCCCTCCCGGAGGGGTGATTCCCCGACAGAACAGCTCCACCGGAGCCCTAGATTGGTTTCACCAGGTTCCGCCTTGAGACGGTGGCGCTTCGTCCCGAAAGATTCCTCCTTCTTTTTTCCAGGGCGAAAGACTTCATATAGCAAAAGATAGGCACCAGAGGCCTGCTAGGGGGGCCACGAGGCAGGGGGCGCGCCCAAGAGGGTAGGGCGCGCCCCCCACCCTCATGGACGGTGGGTGGCCCCCCTCTGGTGCTTCCTCCGCCGGAGCCCTAGATTGGTTCCGCCAAGGTTCCGCCTCGTGGCGGCGGAGTCTCGTCCCGAAAGCTTGCTTATGATTTTTTCCTCAACGAAAGACTCCATATAGCAAAAGATGGGCATTGGGGGGCCACCAGGGGGCCCACGAGGCAAGGGGCGTTCCCCCCACCCTCATGGCCAGCGTGTGGCCCCCCTCTGGAACTTCTTGCGCTCGGTATTTTTTATATATTCTGGAAATAGCTTCCGTGAAGTTTCAGGACTTTTGGAGCTGTGCATAATAGGTCTCTAATATTTGCTCCATTTCCAGCCTATAATCCCAGCTGCCGGCATTCTCCCTCTTCATGTAAACCTTGTAAAATAAAAGAGAATAGGCATAAGTATTGTGACATAATGTGTAATAACAGCCCATAATGCAATAAATATCGATATAAAAGCATGATGCAAAATAGACGTATCAATGTCAAAGGAAGAAGACCCCCTGCCCCCATTTTTTATGTATTTTGAAACTTGTCAAGGATGTTTTTTATGGGTATGTGCTACTTAAATACTATCTCTATATCAAAATATAAGACTTTTTTGTCACTATGATAGAGTGTCAACAAATGTCTTATATTGTAGATCGTTTTTCTCTCCTACCTAGCGGCTGGAACCCTAGCCACCGCCAGGAGAGGCCATCTTTCAGCGACGTCCTCTAGCGGCGACCTCGGTCGTCGATGGTGAGGGGGGGGGTGTCGGATCCATGTGTGTGGATCATTTTTACTTCCTTGTAGTCTAAGTTTTTAGGTTGTTCATCGTCTTGGCTTCGGCAGCGACGATTACGGCGCTGAATAAAGATTCTTCGGAACTTCCCTGTTGAGGCCATCGGTCCTATGGCTGGGGATGGATTTGGAAACCGGTCTGTTTAAGTAAGGATGGTGTGACGGTGGCGACATCCTCGTGGTGGACCTGTGTCCTCGGACTCCGCCGTTGCGGCGGCGTTTGCTCCAGCGTCGGCGGGGAGCTTGGAAAGTAGCACAGGAGCGGATGCAGATTGTGGTCTGCATCAACGACATCTGGAAGACGGAACGTGTGCTGGGTTCCTGGTTCATGGATGGCAGTTATGGTTTCCTCCTTCGGCGTCTTAGTCGTGGTGGGGTGCCAGATCTTGAGTTCGATGGCGTGTCCGGGGTGTTGCCCTGGTCTGATTCGTTCAACGGCAATGACTTCACTTTTGGTGAACCACCTTGGAGGTCCCGCAAAGCTGCATATCAGCAATGGAGCCACGCCGAGCTCGGATGAGGAGGTGATTCGTCATTCTTTTCCTCGTTGGCTACTGTGGTGGTGCCAGACGCAGGTGACTGGGCGTTGGTGTCAAGCTCAGAGATGTGCCGCTATCTTTTCAATTTTGTCATGTCGGTTTTTACGTGATTTATACTTTATTCTTTATGATATGAATGAGACACGTATAACCATGTAAAAAAATGTCTTATACTTTGATAGGAAGGGAGTACATACCACTGAACTTTTTCGAGAAAAAAAAAAGAGAAAGAAACCGGAAGGCGGGAGCAGCGAGGGGGAAGGCCCGGCCGGCCGTGGCTATCCCTACCACCACCACCACCCGTGACTACCCGGCCCCTCCCCTGCCTCTGCGGCCTCCACCCGCACCACTGCTCCGCCCCAAATCCCACTCCCCCCAGTCTGAAAGGGAAAACCTCGCTCCTCCGTCCGATGGGCCGAAAGAACCGCAACCCCGCTCCAAACCCTACTCCTCCCCGGGCCGCCGCCGCCGGCGGCATTGCCGCCGTGCGCGCCGACTGCGACAAGGCCCTCGCGTACCTCCAGCGCGGAAACCCGTCCAAGGCGCTGCGGCTGCTGAGGGACGCCGTCGCGCGCCACGGCGTCGACGGCGAGGGGTCGCCGCTCCTCCTCCGCGCGCAGGGCACCGTGCACTCCCGCGCTGCCGCCCCCCTCAACGACCCCGCCGCCCGCGCGCGCCACCACCGGGCCGCGCTCCAGGCCGCCCGCCGCGCCGTCGAGCTCGCGCCGGACTCCCTCGAGCTCGCCCACTTCCACGCCCTGCTCCTCTACGAGGCCGCCTCCGGTAACCGCGACTACGAGGACGTCATCGCCGAGTGCGAGCGCGGTCTCCGCATCGAGGTGCCCTCCGACCCGGCACCCCACTGCCTCAGGCTGCCCGCCCCTGGACCTGACCAGCTCCGAGACGACCTCCGCAACCTCATCCAGAAGGCCAATCTCGCCTCCATATCCACCTGGGTCAAGGCCCTCGGCGGCACTGATGACAAGCTTGGGTTTTTCCGCCTGGCTGACGAACCCTTGGAGCTTCAGCCCCTACCTGCAGCGCACCGCCCCATGGGGATCAAGAAGGCCACCAAGACCCCTGAGGAGCGCCGCAAGGAGATCGAGGTGCAGGTCGCTGCGATGAGGCTGGTGGAGCAGCACCAGCTGCCGCACAATCCTGCTGTCGCTGCCTCCTCCTCACCACCGCTGTCAGAGGAAGATGAGGCCCCCTGCTCATCATGTCAGTCTGGTCTGAAACTGCGGCGTTCTTGATTCTTCCTTCCGTTCGTTTCATGGGAACCTGAGGTTGCGTAGGGACTAGCCAAAATGGCACCCCTTTCCTTCACTAATCGTTTGTGCTACTTCTAGTTGGTAACTAGTATTAGCTATCAAGTTCTTACTGCTTCCAGCACGTAGTTAACTGAGTTTGTGAACAATGCACTGATAAATTTAAGTAACTGGAGTCTACTTTATCTGCATGTGTGTCCCATTACTCGTTACAATTTAATTTTGCTTTCATATCGATATAATGTGCTATCTAGGTGGGACATTCTCTATGTGGTCATTCATGTTTATTGTGTAGGCCTTCTGAATAACATCCATGCCAAGCATGACTATCAGAATACAATTAACAAGGAGCAGTTTTTCTAAAGAGTCAATGATGTGTCACTGCATACTATATGGATATTGGGGATTGTGTATTGACCCCAACAATGACAATTAGATTTTGTTTTGTTGTATTCATTCGATTGTTTCTCTTTTGCCTGAAAATGGACTTTGAAAGGATTGTAAGAGGCGATGCTGGGTTTTGTGCATGAGTTGTGCGGCGGAAACCACAACATCACTGATCTCGATGATGTTCTGGGATGGTGCCGTCCACACCAAAGCTGATGGCTACTGTACCACTGTTCTGAGTCCCACTTTGTGAGTTGCTTTTATTCAAGTGATGTAGCCATAGTTGACTAGCATCTATAAAATTGCCTGACAACACCGCCATATGATTTTTTTTCCGTTCAATGCTCGTGCATTTCTTTCATATGTTTCTAGAAGACATTTTGGGATGAAGATTACAGCTTCTTGCTCTTGGGAGGGTGTTTTGTTATCTATGGATCTGCCTAAGTTGGCTAACATTAGGTTTGTGTATCATTGTTTGCTATCAGATGTGTTACATTTTTTTTGCAATCTAAATTCGTCTAAAATATTGATCTGTCAGGTTTGATATGGTTGTTTCTTTGCGAATGCAGAGTGTTGGAACTGTCAATGAGCCAGTTTGTGTACCATTCCTTGCTATCAGATGTGCTGCATTTTTCTTGCTATATAAATTCATCTAAACTACTCCCTCCGTAAAGAAATATAAGAGCGAGCGTTTGAGCGTTTAGATAACTAAAGTAGTGATCTAAACGCTCTTATATTTGTTTACAGAGGGAGTATTGATCTGTCAAGTTCAATATGGTTGTTAATGTAAGAGTGTTGATGGAACTACAAGCCTAAATACTGCTAAGTTGCCAAGTACTGCTACTGAATTGCCTAAAGTTATAGTTTCTAGTTGCTTGTTAACTTTCATATGGTTGTTTATTTGTGGAAGTATGTGTATTAGGACCGTGAACTTGCTTATTCAGTATTGCTTGGTTGCTTTTATAGTTTCCAATTGCCTCTCAGGTTTCATTGTTTTTTTTTCTTCCATGTGCAAGTAAGTTTGCTTGAAATGTGAGTTTGTGTATTCTATTTCATATGTTGCTACTAACTTGCCTGAGAAAGTATTTGGTGCACCGGGACCTGCAGTGCACCTGATGTACCCAACCTCAGTATGAACTACAGAAAATTCTGAAGAAATAGAGTAAACAGAAACATATATGCAACATTCCTCAAAATATCAAACAGTAAAACAATACTCGAGAAATAGAAACAACAAATTCAGTGTTAACAGTGCTAACGGGGCCGAGGTCATGGCCCGATTTAGATTAGCTATTACTTGAAGATATATTTGTCTTCTGTTTCTCAGGTTGTGTTTTGAATTTCAACTTCGGTAGATATATGATGTGTATGTGTCTTGTGCTAATTTATTTTCAGAAATTTTGACAACTTCCGGATGAGAGTACCGAAATTGGGTGCACCTTAAGCTCTGTGCACCAAATCCAACTTGCCTAATGTTAAGCTTCTACTCCCTCCGTTCCAAATTACTCGTCGCAGGAATGGATGTATCTAAAACTAAAATGCATCTAGATACATCCATTCCTGTGACAAGTAATTTGGAACGGAGGGAGTACTTGCCTGTTGGGTATCGCGAGGTTGTTTCTGTCTGGAAGTATAAGTGTGATGGAACAATTAACTTGCTTGGTCCACGCTTGGATGTTCCCAAAAAAAAACAGAGGATGGGTAGTAAAGAGAGTTTTGAACATGTGCAGTTGTCTCAACAATATTTGTTCTGGAAACCAGTACTTCTAGATTTGCTTACTTTAGTGCCAAGTTGCTTATTGTTTACCAGTTGTACCATTCCTTGTTACTAGCTGCGTTGTACTGTTTTCCTAACACATTTTTCACCAAAATATGGAGTTTTCAAGTTCCATATTGTGTTTCTTTTGTAAAAACTAAGTATATCTGAATATTGAATTGCCTCAATCAAAGTTCTTCCTCTATTACAAATTACAATGCTAAGTTGGTCCTGCTATATGCATATCAGGGATGCTGCTTGTTACAGGTGCTCATAACATGTGGAATTGGCTATAAAATTATAGTTTTTTTGCTACTAACTCCTAAGAGTGTGTATTAGTATATGCGTATTTGCATGTATTATCTTTCTATGAGATTCAAGAGATGAAACGCCACAATTTTAATTTTGCTAGATGAGCTGGAGTAGCAACATCCCGTTTCCTCTTTAAAAGCAGATATGCAACACTGTTAACAGTGATCGATCTGGATCCCCCCCCCCCCCCCCCCCCCCACACACACACACACAAAAAAAACCCATCAAAAACCATGGTAACAAAGTGACTGCCAAGTATACAAGTTCACAACCAACCCTGACATGCACTTCAATTTCATAAATGTTGTTCGGTTGGTGAAAAATCTCCATTCTTCCCGATAATTCAATACAGTGCCGGACTCATCTACACCTGGTGAACAGTGAATTAAAAAAATAGTAATTTTTTTAAAAAAAGTTCTATATTTTTTAGGCATCCAAGATTCTCATGTGCGCAAGCCGCATGCAGATTTTCGTGCTACTTAAACATTTGAGGAGCTTGCACCCAAAAAAAATCGTAGTGGTCTTTTTTTTTTGGCACGAGCTCATCAGATGTCCAAACACCACGAGATTTTGCAGGAACCTTGCACACATAGCATCTTTGATGCCTAGAAAAAATAGATTTTCTTTTTGAATTTTTAACAAAAAAATTCAATTTATTGTTCACACCTGGGAGTAGATGAGCCCGGGTGCAGAATAGTTGTGTCCCATTCTTCCCCTTTTTACTAGTGTCAAGTTGTTTTAACATACCTACTCATCCCGCCTCTTTCTAAAAAACTATTGAAATGTTTTGTAAAAAATGATTTCCACAAGCTTCATCATGAACTTTACAACGGAGATGTCAATCTGCGGAACATCAATAACACCTTGATCAACCCTATCCAAGAATCAATAGGAAAATTTGGGTGATTATCACCTAATTTTTCTACTCGACTCATATCTCAAACTTCTTACCATGACCAGATGGTAGCTAGCAAAGAGTTACCATCCAGATCACTCACAACAATCAATGTGGCTGCACCAAATGATGCTCAGTCTATGATTGCCCAGGTGGTGCATTGAGGTCTTCCATGCCACTGTAGCTATATCCTACTGAAAAAAATCCCTCCCCCGTGATTGATTCAACCCCCCCCCCCGGCGCAATAATCACACTAACAAAAGTGGTATGTATAGGTGTCACAATCGCCCCTAGCATGCACTTCAACTTGTTGAAACGTTGTTCAACTAGTGAAAGGAATGTCCCTCCTTTACCAGTGTAACAGTTGGCAAGGTTGTTTTGAACATACCTACCAATTGGACCTCTGAACTAGATGATTCAACCGCCTCTTTCTGAAAAAAGTATTGAAATGTTTGTACCAAATGTTTTTCACAAGCTTCACTGTGACCTTTAGAGTGGAGATGTCAGTGTACAAAACATCCATATCTCCATGATTAACCTTATTTCAAAAGTCGGTACGAAACTTGATGATTATCACCTAATTTCTCTACTCAACTCATGTTTCAAACTTCTTACTAGGATTATGGCCGGTCACATGCAAAGAGTTATCATCCAAATAATTCATCACGATCAATATGGCTACACCAGAAGATGCACCATCTATGATTTCTTAGCTTGGTGCTTCGAATTTCTTCATCAATGCCACCAATTTAAATGAGAAATCCTTGCCTTACAACTTGATTTTGAAAAAGCTCCTCCCACTATTGAGCGCAGGATCATCCTTCACATGCCAATAATGACTTGTGTAGTTATCGGATCAAATCAACCTCTAGGATTATGTACCTCTTCAACCCTCCTAAATGGAGTCTCCGGCAAAATGTTTAATTTTTTTAACCTGGTTTCATGTAGGATGATCACTCATCTTCATTTCTTATTTTCATTTTACTAGTATTCTTCTATACATTGTATACGGAGTTTGCCAAAACAACAACAACATTAACAACAACAACAATGCTACAGACAACATTAACAACAACAACAATGCTACAGATGAAGGCTTATCACTTAGCTAAAATCACGACCTGCCTGATTGATCCAAAAGTACTTGAGGCAATGCTACAGATGAAGGGTTATCACTTAGCTAGTGATCTTGCATGCAATACCGCTTTCATAGCCACTGCTTTGCTTTGCCACGGTTAGTCATATGAAGGAGGGATACTCGGGAAACTTAGCTGCTATCGTCCATGAGATTAAGAGACACATGCAATTGTTTACATCAATGGAGGTTGTCCACGAGAACAGAAGCATGGAAGTAGAAGCTAATAGACCAGACGCCACTAAAAAAAGGCTGATAGATCAGACATTATTGCATCATGAAAACATCTTAATAAGTTAATAAAGTGTTTTTTTTCTACGGGTGAAAATTGTATTGATCAAGTAGTAGCAACATTACACTCTGAATTATAGAGTTTGAAAACTTCTGACAGACCAGAGTGTTGGGAATTAGTACACAAATGCACTTGTGGTTAACTGAAAACTGCAGCGAAAACAACTAATCTTAGCACCACATCATGTACTAATTTAAGGATCGTTGCTTAGCATGGAAGGAAAACATATGCAACAACATATATGGAGGCAGAAAATGTTAAGCAGCAGGCAAGACACTCCTCAGCCTAGTGTCTTGTGATAGGAGTAAATTTCTGGACAGCACCAAGCATCAACAAAGAGACACCAGATTTTACGTGGAAAACCCCTCAACTTAAGGGAAAAACCACGTGCCGAAGCCACCCAAATCCTATTCCACTATTATCAAATGTGGGATACAACAAGTTCTTCTCTAGACAGCACTAGAGGATCTCATACATCAAGATTTTTGAATTTTGGATGAACACAACGAGATTTGGGGCTCAAGAACTAGGGATTGGAACAATCTCACCAAAAATGGTGGAACTGAAGATTGAAGGAGGCAATGTAGTGGATCTGGACCATCACAACCTTGGGGAGAAGCTCCCTTTGCTTCTTCCTTCAATCTTCCTCTTCTTCCCTTGCTCTCTTGGTTTTCTCTCTTCTTCTCTCTTGAAGGATGAACTAATTTTCTTCACACTTGGTGGTGGCTGCTGGATGGAGGGTAAAGCATCCCCATCCACTCATGTGCAAAGTCCAAAATGGCCCTAGGTCATAACCCTAATGGGTAGTGGGTTTCTGCACCTTTTTGGGCTGCCTAAAAGGCCTTTAAATGGTCATCTCTTCACACCCCACATGAGGAGGATATCCCAACACAGAGTTCAACCACACAACTGTTTTTTCCTCACTTCTAGCAAACTTTGCTAAAAAGTCACTTGCACTATTTTGACTATCCTTGATGTGGGTAACAAAGGTCTCGCGTAGTTCCCTCAAGAGCTTAATCTCATGCACCAATGAATCAAAAATAGATCTATCTATGTGTTTTCAGATTCATTGCTCAAGTAAAAACACACACACACACACACACTGTGGTGTGGTGCAATCAATGGCTCCGTGTAACAGTCATTCACTCGTGTTCATGTCAAATAGATAGATTGATCATACGCAGTGTTGAACTATCACATTGGACGTTAGCACTAACAATATTTTTCCAACAACAGCAAGTCAGCAAGTGTGCACATGGTGCGGCAAGCGTGATAGGCCATTCCAAACCAATAATAAGCAAAATAAATGCACGCGCCTAGAAAGAAATCTCATGCACATCTGTGCGGAGATTGCCATCACATTTCAATCAATCAAGAAAAGAAAAAGATGCAGTAGAAATTGCAGCAAACCTTATGCTCCAAGGACCTGCCGGAGATGGAAAAACCATCTAAACCTGGCATGAGAATTTGGGAGGATTCGTCATGCCCGCAACCGTCTCGTCGGTGACGGTGGGAGAGGGAGACGGGGACGGACAAGCAAGCGCAGCCGAGAGGAGAAAGGCGCGTGACGCTGACACGAGCGCACGCAGCGTCGCGTACGACTCCCTCCCCCGGCCCCGTCCCATCCCATCCCATCCATCTACCCCCGCCCGTCTCCCCGATCCGCACTCCTCCCTACCGGCGCGTTAGGTGGTGGAGGCCCACAGAGAGAGGGAGAGAGCCAGAGGGGGGGTCGGAAATCCTCCTCCGGCGTCCATCATTTTCTTTTCATTTCCGATAGGCATATATTGCCCCGCACAACGCTTCGCCCAAATCTCATTCCCCCCGATGGGCCGAAAGAAGCGCAGCCCCCCACCAAACCCTACTCCGCCCCCGCATCCGCCCGCCGGCGCCCTCCTCCGCCTCGCCGATGCGCCGGCGGGCGCCGCCCAGGCGGGGCCCGACCCCGCCGCCGTGCGGGCCGAGTGCGACAAGGCCCTCGCCTGCCTCCAGCGGGGCAACCAGCCCAAGGCGCTGCGCCTCATGAAGGAGGCCCTCGCCCGCCACGGCGACGGGTCGCCGCTCCTCCTCCGCGCCCACGGCACCGTCCACTCCCGCGCCGCCGCCGTCCTCACCGACCCCGCCGCCCGCGCGCGCCACCACCAGGCCGCCCTCCTCGCCGCGCGCCGCGCCGTCGACCTCGCGCCCGACTCCCTCGAGCTCGCCCACTTCCGCGCCCTCCTCCTCTACGAGGCCGCCAGCGACAACCGCGCCTACGAGGAGGTCATCGCCGAGTGCGAGCGCGGGCTCAGGATCGACGACCCCTCCGACCCGGAGCCCCACTCGCTCAGGCTGCCCGCCCCCGACCCCGACCAGCTCCGGGCCGAGCTCCGCAACCTCGTCCAGAAGGCCAATCTCGCATCCATATCCACCTGGGTCAAGAACCTCGGCGGCTCCGATGACAAGCTCGGCTTCTTCCGCCTGGCGGATGACCCCTTGGAGCTCCAGCTCCTGCCCGCGGCCCCAGCCCCGCGACGCCCCAACGAGATCAAGAAGGCTACCAAGACCGTCGAGGAGCGCCGCAAGGAGATCGAGGTGCAGGTCGCTGCTCTCAGGCTGCTGGAGCAGCAGCAGCAGCAGAACAATGCCGCTGCCGCTCTCTCCTCCTCACCACCACAGTCACAGCAGGGAGATGAGCCCCCCTCCTCATCATCTCAGTCCACCGCGGCTGGCCATCGTGCTGATCGGAGAAAGGGAGGGTCCAAAAAGGCAGCAGCCTCATCAGCATCCGACCAAAGGAATCAGGTGCGTGCGTTCTGGGCCGCTCTGCCTGTCGACCAGAGGCTGGCCTTACTGAAAACTAGCATTTCTGAGCTCAAGGCGTACTACAAAACTCATAAGGACAAAGATGTTGCCGCTGCGGCACCTGCTGTGCTTGATGAGGTGGTAGAGTTCGCCACTTCACATGGGTGTTGGGAGTTCTGGTTATGTGGCATCTGTGAGGAGCGCTACCCAGACGTGGCACATTCATTGCGGGAGCATGTGAGTGCACTACCACGTCAAGTGCAGGCTATGTTGCCACAGGAGATTGATGCTGACTGGGCAGCAATGCTCATTGGTTCGAGCTGGAGGCCGGTGGATGTTTCTGCGGCACTCAAAGCGCTTGAGGATGAGCAAGCGGACAACATCGGCCAAGACAGGGACAAAGATTCAATGTCGTCCGATAATTGGAGTATCAAGGACAAGTCGGACACGTCAGAATCCTCAGCCTCGCCACACAATGAGGAGTGTGATGGTTTTGGAGTGGTAGTGAGGGAAGGTGCCCGGAAGTGGCCGCTGTCTGATGATGATGAAAGAGCGAAGATTCTGGAGAGGATCCACTCGTTGTTCCAAATCCTTGTGAAGCACAAAAACATTTCAATGAACCATCTGAGCAGGGTGATACATTTTGCCATGGACGAACTTAGAGGGATGCCTTCTGGGTCATTGTTGCTTAATCACTCGATTGACAAGTCGCCGCTCTGCATTTGCTTCTTGGATGCCTCATCACTGAAAAAGGTTCTCAAGTTCTTGCAGGACCTAATGCAGTCCTGTGGACTTAGTAGGTCCTCAGAGAAGGATGGCGAACTAGGTGATGGAGATTGTTTCCCCAAAAATAACACTATCCTGGAGGGTGTTACGCTGGATTCTGTTTCATCATCACTGATCCTTGATGGCCGGGTATTTTGTGGGAAGTCGAAGTCTGGTCCTGAGAATGTTGATACTGATGAATTTCTTTCGTGGCTGTATGCTGGATCTCCTCCAATAGGAGAGCAGCTGTCAGAGTGGAACTGTATGCTTGTTGATAGGACAAGTCAGGGGATGCAGATTCTTGATATGATCGACAAGGAGGCATCTGCCTTGAAAAACTTCTGTGAAATGAAGCATGAACAATTGAACACTGAGGAGGGTGTGCTTGCTGTGAACAATATTATACAGGAGGAGCAACGGCTAAGGGACCGTGGGGGGCGGTATTCATATCAAGGATACGAGGATCTCCTGAGGAACCGTCAGGAGGAGTTGTTGGAGACCAGATTTCGCAGCTCTGAGTACGATGCAATCTCAAATATCTTGAAGGAAGTTCGCACCTCACACTTTGGTTATGATGAAGGTTTTTCTGGGATGACCTCACGCCAGTGTGACTTTGATGGGTCAGCAATAGATGATTGGAGGTTGCATGACTTTATGCACCCAAGTGATTCAGTAGTGCCGACGATTGTTTTGAGGATGAAGGAACACGTAGCTACGGAGGTTAGTGTTCCGGCACTGCATTTATCAGTAGAAATTATATAATCTTCAATATGCAACAATGGTATCTGTTCTCTTAACTGTTCCACTTGCAGCTTGGCAAGATAGACGCTAGGATTATGCGAAGTGTAGCTCTGATGCAGCAACTGGATCTCAAGCTTGAACCTGCTGCTTTCGTTGACTATCGATCAATTCTTCTCCCCCTCCTGAAATCCTTCTTGCGAGTTTGTATACTGCATCCCTGTACACCTGATTGTTTTATTGCTTTGTGGTCTTGTTCATTTCTTAACTATGGTTATTGTGTGGTAATCTAGAACCATTTGGAAGAGCTCGCGGACAAGGATGCTAGAGAGAGATCTGATGCAGCAAGAGACGCCTTTCTGGCTGAACTTGCTTTAGACGCTGAGAAGAATGCAAACAAAGGGGGTGATAAAAAACCATCTCATGAGAAATCAAAGGACAAGAAGAGAATGAAGGATTCTCGGAGATATAAGGATCTGAAGGTAGTTATGAGTATGATCATATTGTATGCTCTGCTTTTGTACACAACTGAATTTTGTTTCTTGCTTTATTACTTTCTAGGATTTGAGCTGGAGTGATCAATACATTGTTCGCCAGGACAGTGCAGATGAGGAAACATCAGAGCAAGCGTAAGTAATGCTTGTACCCTCCATGTTCTGATATGTGTAGCATCCTTCAGTTGCCAGAGGACTTGTCCAGTGAAATGCTTGCAGTGCTTTTTTTTTGTCCTGTGCATATTTGTAGTTACTCAGCACTACTAGTTTAAATCCATGTCAGAGTTGATTATATAACAGGTTTTCTGCATAATTTACTTGAGAAAAGGTATCTGCAGAATGAATTACCAAGATCTACTGATCTCGTAAACTTTCTGTTTGTAGAGCTGCTGAATCATGTAAACCTCACCCGACGTTGTGCATTGTTTTCCATATCTTTTTGTAGTTGGCACACTCCTTTCATTATTAGAGCTCTTTAGGGTAGATAGTGGTTAAACAAATTGTGAGGATTGAATAGTTCTCTTCGCTTTTTAGCATGATCAGTCTGAACAAAAATAGTCAGCAATTGAATCATGGTTTTCAACATCATCATGTTTCTTTTGGCTTAGGACATTCATGTGTGTATGTCTTTAATTTATCTGATCATGTTAAATCTGCAGTCAGACTCTTGTTGATTGTGATGACTTCGACGGCAAACTTTCACTAAGTGATGAGTACTCAAATGAACAAGAGGAAGAGCATAGGCATAGAGTACAACTTGAAGCAGAGGAAAGAAAACTGGAGGAAACTTTGGAGTACCAAAGGCGGATAGAGGAGGAGGCAAAGCAGAAACATCTTGCCGAACAGTCCAGAAGTACTTCGTCAGCTCCTGATAATTGGACAAATGGTTATTCAACTGATGTAAATTCAAACGTGCATCAGGATAACCATCAAAGTGCACCCAATAATTTCTCACCTGCTTATCTTGAAGGGATAAAGTTTGGTGATTTTCGCTTTCCTAAAGTTCCCTCGCGGGAAAAGAATTCTAGTTCTGATTTTTGTGGTGTGGACCTGCCACAAAAGACTGAGAACAATCGCAGGGAGAAGCCGAATGGACTGCGCTCTCCGGGAGCTCATGCATTATCCAGCAGCAATATGGACTTCACTAAGCCAGCACTGAAAATGAACGGAGTTGGGAAATATGCTCAGAATACAAAACTTTCAACTAATCCTCTTATCCAAAGGCCTAAGAGCAGTACTAGCCAACCACATAAGAAATACATCCAAGGTTGTTGGCTATGTCTTGTCCAAATTTCTCCTTTTGGTTTAATTCCCTTGGTAACTGTTATCCAACTATTTTATGTTTGTTGTTGCATATATGCCAGGTGCTGTTCATAATGGTGATGATAGTGCATCTAGTCGTCAAAATGGTACAACAGCTCCAAGATGGAGCAGTTCTGGCAAAGTAGCTGACTTTTCTAGTAACAGTTATCAGGATGGAAAACAAAATGAGTTGCCACCTGTGCTTTCTTCGGATGATCCATGGAATGCCAACAAAGCTGAGGAAGGTATATGTCGTTCTACTTTCAAGCAGTGCTGGAGTATTTATCATTTAAACTCAAAACTAATTCGTGGAATGTTTTCTTGCTCTACCTACCATGAAAAATTCGTTCCTGAGTACACCTAAAAGTTTGTGAAGTCTTTAAACAGATTGAAGCACCATGTTCTCGTGTTACTTAATCATTAGAGAATGGTCATGCATGGTTTGCTTCCCCTTATCATCTGTACCCCCAGTTCATACAAACATGCCATTTTTGCACGCCATCAGTGTTTAACTGCATTTTTTACCGGTTGTATCTGTTGGAATGCATTTATGAAACGTACTAGAATTATAAGACCGGTACATTTTCTGGAGACAAATCGACTCATCATTTTCATGCGTCTGATCTTAATATCCAAAGTGGTACTGACAGGAGAAGTTTGGCAGAGGTGAGAATGAACCCATGATATTAATTTAGGCACCTACAGTGTTTTTGATAAAAAACATGATCATATGTGTTTTGTACAAAAGCAAAAGGATATGGACATCTCTTTGTTATATAACTTGATATCTCTACTTTTTGGCACAGTACTCGTATGATTATGTTTTTCATGAAACTTTGTATATGTGTCTACATTAATACTCCCTCCGTCCCATAATGTAGGACGCTTTTTGACACTACACTAGTGTCGAAAAACATTCTACATTATGGGATGGAGGGAGTACTTTGTAGTACTATGGACTTCTGAAAATGTCTTTATATGCACCTATCTTCACAAAGTCTTCTTTAAGCAATGTTCAAGTGCACATAATCTAAACCGGCATACTTCTGTTAAACTGATTAACATTTTGGTAGTGCTATGGATTAACTTTGTATATGTGTCTACATTAATACTTTGTAGTACTATGGACTTCCGAAAATGTCTTTATATGCACCTATCTTCACAAAGTCATCCTTAAGCAATGTTTGAGTGCACATAATCCAAACCGGCAAACTTCTGTTAAACCGATTAACATTTTGGTAGTGCTACGGATTTTCTGATCTGTTTAAATATAGAAACGCACGAAGGGGTGCATATGGAGTTATGGACCTATCTTCACAAAGTCTTCTTTAAGCAATGTTTGAGCGCACATAATCCAAACCAGCATTTGTTAACAGGATGGAGGATTAGTTATTGACGTACGTGTCCTTGACCAAGCCACCGCCCACCTGTATCTTGTTCACTAAAGCCACATCCTGCTTCTGCATATTACTCCCTCTGTACCGAAATACATGTCGCTGGAGCAGCTGAAGTTCAGCTACTCCAGCGACATGTATTTCGGTACAGAGGGAGTACTTTCCAATTTTGTGCTCTGTCCTTGCATTATATATTGTATTTTTTCTGAAATGCAAACTTGTTATATATGCGTAGTATGTCAAAAATTTCCTCATTGGCCTTTCCTTTCATGTCCAGCTGACAAGGGGGCAATCTCACCTGCAATTGTATGTATCAAGGATGATTCTGACAAAAGGTTTGAAGAAGACCTTAGAAAAGCAGTGCACCAAAGCCTTGGTACATCAATGCTGTTCTTCAACTGCTGTTTTCTTTCTCTCTTCACAATCTCTTGTCTTGGGCCTTGAAAGCCCATGGATATATCTCTTCCACAACTAGTTAGCATCATTAATAAGCTCTTATATTGTTTTAAGGCGTTCTTTAATTGCTACAGATGCGTAGTTGTGATTTAGATTACATGGAACATTCTTTCCTTGTATCAACTGTTTGATTTGAATTGGAGCATTTGTATGGTGACATCTAGTTTGACTTTAGCACTGACGCAACTTCGATGATTTGTGAGATGCAGAATTGTACTCCCTCCGTTCCTAAATATAAGTCTTTTTAGAGATTTCAATATGGATTACATACGGAGCAAAATGAGTGAATCAACACTCTAAACTATGTCTACACATCCGTATGTAGTCAATATTGAAATCTCTAAAAGACTTATATTTAGGAACGGAGGGAGTAGGATTCAAATGCAAAGCTGATAAGATCTGTAATTTTGCAAGGCTATGTATTAAATGTTACGTATAAAAGCTGCAATTTTGAAGGATCTATGTTTTGTTAGGACTTAGAAGTGTGCCTTTTGTCATTTTCCTGCGGCTTCATTATCATTTTAGATTTCTAGATTGCATGCTGGTGCTACTACATGATGATTTACATGATCAGTTTCATCCTATAAACACGACGCTCTGATATTAATTCTCTGTAGTCCCTGCACCCTGCTAATATGATCATTTATGTCTGTTATGTTGGTCGTTTGTAATTTGGAATTCTACTTTAAACTTATTCTTCCACTAATGATGATGCAGCAGGCGCTTCAAATGGGAAAGAAGTGTATGGGGCTGGCCTTAAAAATGCTGCTGGAGAATACAACTGTTTCCTGAATGTGATTATCCAGGTAAATGTCAAGACTTGTGAAGCTTATGCAAGTGTGCTTTGTTTTTTCACATAATGTTCCTCCATCTGCAGTCATTATGGCATTTGAAGCGGTTTCGACACGAGTTCCTTAAAACATCATCACTGCATAAGCATATTGAGGATCCTTGTGCTGTCTGTGCATTATATAATATATTCGTTGACTTGAGCAAAGCATCTGAGGGGCAAGGAGAAGCCGTTGCGCCTACTTCTTTGAGGATAGCTTTGAGCAAATCCTATCCTAACAACAGGTTCTTTCAGGAGGTATATTTCTGTCTGTTATCCCATGGCTAGGTGTGCTGGGCACATTTCTATATAATTTTGTTATCCAAATGATATATAAAATGGCTCTTTTGTTAATCTGAGATTATCACTATTGTCTGACCATTGTATAATATATTTTTATTGCAGGGACAAATGAATGATGCATCTGAGGTATTGGGTGTCATCTTTGAGTGCTTGCATAAGTCGTACACTTCTCAGGCTGACTGCCATGCTAAATCTCATGAGAGCAATTCTATCGGCTCGTGGGACTGTGCAAGCGATTTTTGCATTGCACATTGCCTTTTTGGAATGGATGTCTATGAGCGGATGAACTGCCACAGTTGCGGATTAGAGTCTAGACGACTTAAGTATACTTCATTCTTCCACAATATCAATGCGAGTTCACTTCGAACTGCAAAGGTTAGCTGTTTTCCTTATGTTGAATCTCATGCTTGTTATTCTCGTGTCCCCTTATTTTCTGGCTGAACGGGTCCAGTTTATGCCCCTCAACTCTTTCTCAAGTTTAATGGTGAAGAACTTCAAGTTGCGTACTTTAGGTCTTTCATGTGTCATAAGTCATAACCCTTCAGAATGTCCTGGTGCAAAACAATCCATACTTTAGTCCCACATAGCATTGACTAGATCCTTGCTGGCATTGGGTCCCATGGTCAAGAAATTAGAGTACAACCTCTGTATAAAAAATCTGGACTGAGGTGAGAATTCATGCCACCCGCGGGTAGCATAGTGGCCGTTCTTTGGATCAAGTAGGAGAGTTAGGCAAGATCGAGCTCTCATAAAACATTGGCAATTGGTGGCCATGTTAAGCAGCAAAGCTGCCGTTGATGTTATGCAAAATCAAAACTAGGATTTGCTTGAGAGAAGCGACTCAAAATTTTGATACACTGAAGCCTTAAGTAAAGGTTGTGGTGTTTTAGGGCAGCAAATTGAGCTTGGGAAAGAGATGAGGGGGCTATATTAGGTCTGCTCTGTATTCTGTGGTTTTTGATATGCTTTGATTGAAACTTTTATTTTCTTCCATGCTACAGATGATGTGTCCAGATCCATTTGATGATCTTTTGAAGACTGTGATAATGAATGATCAGCTAGCTTGTGATCCTGATGTTGGCGGTTGCGGAAAACCAAATCATATACACCACATTCTTTCTAGTTCCCCTCATGTTTTTACAGTTGGTAATCTTCTTTCTCTTTTCTCATGTAAAACATACATTTACATGCAATTATTCATTTTTATTCCAGTCTTTCTAAAAGATGATGTGTAATACTCTCTTAAAATGCATTTTAGCAGTGTAGGATTGCCTGCTTCACTATTTAGTTTACAATCTCATAAAGGAACCTCTACTAAATCCTTTTCTCGCATATCCTCTACATTTGCTATTCACTTATGTGTGAGTGTGCATGTGCGCGTTCTTGCATGTCCTGTGTTTGATGAAATCATTTATTGACTTGGATCTCTTACCCATCAATTTTTCCTTTTTAGTTTTGGGATGGCAGAACAGCAAAGAAAGTGTTGGTGACATAGCTGCAACCTTGGCTGGTATTTCAACTGAGATAGACATCAGTGTTTTCTACCGTGGTCTAGATCAAGGAAGCAAGCATTTTCTGGTGTCAGTGGTATGGCTACGAGTACCTGTTATGTTCTTTCCCATTTTGAATGAACATCTGATGGTACTGTTAATTGCTGCTTCCTTAAACCTGCAGTAAATGTGTTCTGCTTATGGTGCAAGTTAGACACGCAGCTCTAAAAGATCTCTAGTCTTCCTGTTGTACTTTGCACTATACACTACAGGATGGACTTAAGTTACAAAAATCGTAAATATGTTTGGGTAGCTAATATTTCATCCTCAGAGCTCGCTGTATCATATGCGAATGTGCTATTACGTATTGCTGAGTTGCGCTCGAACAATCCCGATGATATGACTGCAGCTGTATTGGTTAGGCTAAGTTATACCTCAGTACAAAGAGCAAGCAGTGAACATATTCTGCTGGGATTCCTTTGTATTGCAGTAGAGCCAGTATACTTGGTATGAACCACTTAAGTAGCTATAATATGCTGCCGCTACTGCTAAAAAACTAACATTTTGCAAATCAGTTCCTGTGAATCACAGGAGGTAGTGCAATGTCATGTGTTTGTGTGTTATGTTACCTGCAGTAGCCAAATGCTACATGTATCATATACTGACATGCTTGTCTAGACTTGTTATTCTGCATTTTGTGGTATGACGTAGCGTCGTTTCTTTCAAGTTAGATTTTGAATAGAAACTGGTATTTGCTTCTCTAAATCATTGTATCGAGGCACACAATTATAGCAGCATGAACTATCGCTGTATTTCTGCAAGTTATACTAAAATCCAGTAATTCAAGAGTATTGAAACGTATCAGTTAAAGCATCTAATGCGAGTTGTATTTTGATATTTCTTACACATGCAGGTTTGTTACTATGGGCAGCATTATCATTGCTTTGCTTTCGAGGATGAGCACTGGGTCATGTATGATGACCAGACTGTTAAGGTAACAAGATATATAAACCTATCCACTGAATCAAACCCCCCTTCCTGTTTCTTGTACCCTACCTACTAAAGAAAAATCATCTTATGTTTGTTCCTTGTTTGTGTAGGTTATTGGTAGCTGGGCTGATGTGGTCATTATGTGTGAGAAAGGTCATTTACAACCTCAAGTGCTCTTCTTTGAAGCTGCAAATTAATTTTCTTCAAAGTTCAAGGGTGCTGTGCTGTGCCATGGCGTGGTTAACGTGTCTTCTGAGATATATGTTTTTCCTGGTGACTGAAGGTTAGCGATAGAATACAAAATTCGTTTTGAGCTATGGGGGATAATGGTGGTAATTCAGCAGTTGCACTGGCCTGTCGGTTTTGTCGAGCCCTGCCTTAAATAAATGGTCATCCGAGCGTTTGCTAAAAGGAGAGAAGTGGTGATATATATTTTCCTTTTGAACTTTGGATATATAGCCTGACCCCATATCCTGTCGAATGCGATTTTGCCGTGGAGGACTGTAAGCGGGGATAACTCTAGTAGATCATGTGCCGCCCCAGAGAAATTACTCACGAGCGCTGCTGAATATGCTGGGAGCCTATCAATATATACGGTTTTTCTGTGCTTGTGATGTGGAGGAATGCTGTATTGTGTTGTGTGTGACCAATGGATGGGTATCATGAAAGGAGAAGGGCTGCTCTCATTTTTATTTTTGTTGCAAATTCTTGGGATGGGGTTTCTTATCATTCCGATTGACAAGATGTATTATCTCAGAATGTTGTGAAGTCCCTTTGCTCTGGCCATGACGAACACATAAACTTACTGCTCCTGGTCCTCCTGTCGCTGTTATTTCGCTGTTTAGTAGTGTATTTTTTTGTGCAAACTAGCAGCAATTAGTATTAGATTTGCCACATGGGCAGGAATTATCACGACACCCAAAGCACGAATATGAGAGCAGCAGCCCTGCGAGCATAAAACGTAACCCATTTGGGGGCTAGCAACCTTTACCATTCACTGCAAAACAAATGGCTCGATACTGGTTTTTCTCCCTTTTCACCGTCAGAGTCCACTCTCCATTTCAGTTTCACTTCCCCACTTCCCTACCCACGGTTTTTTGTACAAGCAGAGCTAGGGCAGATACGAGCGAGGGGGGAGGTTGGCAAAGGGCAGGGTGGTGGAGTTGGCCCGGGTTGGGTGGGAACTGCCACTGCACCAGGGGAATCGAGGGGAGGGTGGCGCCGCCGACCCCAGCGGCAGAGCAACCCACCATAGTCGGCCACCGGCATCAGTGTACAATCCCGGGTAGCATGTCGGCTGGGCGTTCACCGGATAGGCGCACCCTGCAAGCAAATGAAACCATTACTAAGAGTCACATTGGTTATTCATGCAAAGCCTGCAAGTGTCTCTTTGTCATATTAAGTATCGAAATATGTATTTGGCAACCCTGTGCCCGATTGCAAAACCGCCACATCACTCGGTGTCCCTTCGATCGGCATCGCACGCATAAGTCTTCCTCCCGTATTCCTCTCCCGCGCCAAGTCCCCAGCCGACGGTGTCTTCCTCTGATTCCTCCTCCCTGTCGCCAAGTCCGAGCCCTCCTCGCCGCATCCTCCTCCGGCGAGCCACCGCCGGCAAGCCAAACCGCAGTGTCGCCCCTTGCTCCCTCCTTTTCCCTTCATCTTCCTTCCTTCCTCCCTCTCTATCATCTCTTTCTTTCTGCTCACGGGAGCTCCCATGGCGCCGCCCATGGATCCGAGCAAGCTGTCGCCGGAAACACAACCCATCCATTGGACCCCCTCCGCCCCAACGGTCGCGACCTCTGGCGCCTCCCTGGCGTCCGCCGCTGACTAGTCGTCATCCTCGAAGCCCACGATTGCAACACCTCCTCCAGGGCTGGACTAGGGGGTGTGAGGTTCCAATAAATTATGTAGTTGGGAGGTGTAAACAAGCTCAGTTGACCAAAAAATGGAGTTCCGAAGGTTGCTGGATCCAAGCAGAGTGAGGAGCCTACTGCGTCGCTGTAGAGAATGGACGAGACCCGGCGCCACCGCATCGCAGGAGTGTGTTGTGCGTCCCTTGCTCATTCAGTTCAGTTGTCTCGTAAGAAAACCTGAAGGGAAATGTATTGTCAAGAGATGCCAATACTATTGTTGCTTCTTTGCAACTTTTTTGTTCATTTCTTACAAGAAACTCTAGCCTATTCATATCTGGTGCTGCTACAAACTTACAAAGTGTACAGATAGACTAGCCTGGTATATTCAGTACTTCAATTTATTGTTCAGTTGTACCACTTGTTGGTACAAAAAAACTATGTTAGTTCTACACATTTTCCAGTGTTATGTGCTAGAATTTCAGTGTTAAGTACTACAAAAATGTTCAATTTGGAGAGGTTCCGGTGCTTTGTTGCTGCTGTTATGTGCTAGAATTTCAGTGTTATAAATCGTTTCTTGTGTTCTTGTTAAGCCTATAAGTGAGGCTCTAAAAATGCAGTTTGGATAAGTTCCAGTGCTTTGTTATTGCTGTTATGTTGTACACAATCTGCACTTTAAAGAGGGTCCAATGCTTGGATGGTGCCGTTTCTTGCTATTAAGCGTGCAAGTGTGTTGTGAAAATCTGCAATTTGAGATATTCTAGTGCTTTGCTGTTGTTCGTTATTCCTGTACTAGCACTTGTAAAAGTCAGAAATCAGGAGACGTTCAAGTCCCATGTTGTGGTTGTTTTCTTGCTTCTGCTAAGTCCATAGGTGTGCGCTATTTTGTTTTTGAACAATCTCGTGCATTGGATCTATATTGGATGTCAGATAAAAGAGGGCATGTTACAACACGACTTGCTAGAGGCAAGTTACTAGATCTCGGTCCAGATAGGACAAATAATATTAGAGATTGTTGCGTCTGTGTTGTGTGGTGTGGTAACTTAGTTATTTCTTGGCTAGATACACCGCAATATTGGTACCAGTTTGAAGTTGAGATCAATTTTCACCGCGTGGATGAAAATTGATGCTATTTCCTAGTGTGAAGAATTTTTTTTCAGTCACACCGTAATTTTTGTTTCCTATTTTTAAAAGATTGACTACTCCCTTTTAATTCTTGAGGTTGACACCGTAATATCGGCAACAAAAACTGAAAAAGCAATTAGGTGACTAATGGGTGTTCACTTTTCACATCGTTTTTCACATGGTAATTTATGCATTACGACCCTCAAAAATTTTTATGCATTACAGATTTGATAATTTACATAGAAACACTGTGATAACATTTTGTGTATGTTTCTTAATTGAGAAATGTTTTTAAGTGTAAATAGCATGGTCATATATGTACCGCAGACCCGATAACTTAAAGACAAATCCCATGGTAACTTTGGCCCGGAAATTTTTTATTGAAAAAGATAATGTCACTAACTTACGTGTAAATAACATCATAATTTACGCTCCGCAGACTTTATAACTTGCATATAAACATCATGGTAACATTAATAGCGTAGGGTGGAGGGAGTTATTGAAAACATACCCCGGTAATTTTTGTATAAATAACACGGTAATATAAGTACCGCATAACTGATATTTTACATACAAGCACCGTGGTAACTTTTGATCCGGCAAAAAAGTTACTGAAAACACAACCCCGGTAACTTTTTCTGTAAATACTATGGTAATATACATTTTGTAGACATGATAATTTAAGTACAAACACCGCGATAAAATTAAACAAGGAGGGGAGTTGTTAAAAACTAAACCCAATAACTTTACGTGAAAATAACATGATAATATATGAACCATGTACATGATAATTTACGTAAAAACATCGCGGTAAAATTGACCAAGGGAAAAATGTACAAATGTACTCCCAGTAACTTCTGTGTGAGTAGCTTGGTAAAATAGGAAACACTGACTTGATAATTTGGGTGCAAACACCATGGTAACTTTGTCCAAAGAGGAGAAAATTGTTGAAAAATATACCTCGATAACTCACGTGAAAATAGAACGGTAATATACAAATCATATACCCGATAACTTACGTACAAACACCACGGTAACTTTGACTAAAGAGCAAAAAAGTTGTCGAAAAACATACCCGTGATAACTTAAGTGAAAATAGCACTGTTATATATGAACCGCAAAATCCGATAACTTACGTCCAAATACTATGATAAGTTTGATTCGAGTGGATGAAGTTGTTGAAAATATATCTCGGGAACTTATGTGTAAATAGCACGGTAATAGTCTTGATTTGGGGAAAAGTAGTAAAAAGTGGTCAAAAAATACACATGGTAACTTTTTGTATGTAAATAGCATAGAAATTATGCACCACAACCTTGATAATTTAGGTCCAAACACCACGGTAAATTTGATCTGGAGAAAAAAAATTGTTGAAAAGATACCCTGGTAACTTTTGTGTAAATAGCATAGTAATACACACACCGCATACCTGATAATTTACATACAAATACCATGGTAATATTTGACTCGGTGGGGAAATTGTTGAAAACATACCCCCGTAAATTTTGTGTAAATAGCATGGTTACATACGCATCACATACCTACGTACAAACACCACAGTAATCTTGATCAAGTAGAAAAAAATATTAGAAACATACCCCCCGGTAACTTATATAAAAACACCATGGTAATATACGAACCACAGACCTAAAAACAACATGGTAATATAATAACCGCAGGCCCGATAACTTATATGAATAAAGCATGGTAATATATGAACTGCAGGGTCGGTGAACCATTTTTATGCCTTCGATAACTTATGTGGAAATAACACGGTAACTTTCATATAATGGGCATGGTAACTTATGTAGCCTAGGTGTGATAAATTTTGGCTGAAAAAAAAGTCATCGGAACATGCCAACATGGGATCTAGTTTCAAAGATCTCGTCACGACGAATCTTTTATGTAGAAACGGTTTTTACATCGGACCAATGGTTTGAGCTACAAAACATTTTAAAATTTTGGAATAAAGAGAATCTAGAATGACATCAGCTTTTTTGTCCTCTAGTATATGCATATAATTAGAAAGAGAAATGCACGTGAAAGAAGAAAGAATGCTAATGTATGCATGTATGTAAAGTGAATAAAGTAGAGGTGTGTCAGTTTTGCTTATATGGCACACATGTGCCAAATATTACAGTCCATTAAGTATTATGCTCTTTGTATTTTAGTGATGTAAATGATCTTATATTTCTTTATAGAGGGAGTACTAACGTTTCAGACATACATTATGCATATATGGTTCCTCCTTTGAGAAAATGATGGCATAAACCTCTGGTCGACACTTGTTCCGCAGCATGATTTTTTTTTTTGTGCAATTGTTACTACGGTTTCTCTTGTTCATTTGACACATCAGAACAAGATGCACTCCTCAACATAATTATTTTTTTACCTCGATGCTGCTACTACTGTGTGATGCCAACGAAAGTAAGGTTTACAATTTTTTGACCGGTAGTGGTTGTGGTGGTAATAATGCTGGGGTAAAAACAACAAAAGCCTAAGCTCTGCGGATGTTATTTACCTGATCCGTACGAGGCAAAATTGGGATGCAGAGGTTGTGGCAAGTTAGCCGAGCATGCAGGTGGATGCTGGTAGTTGACGTAGCTATTGCTTGGCTGTGTGCCATAACCATATCCATAGAAGCACCCATTGTAGCAGTACTCATTGTTGTTCCACATGTTTTGCTGCGGTGGCTGTAAACGTACAGTTATAAAATTTCTGCATGTAGATGTGCAAATGGACGCACGCACATCAATCAAAAATTGAGATGATTAACGCATACCAGATTGTCTGTTGAAAGATGATAATCCTGAGCCCGATTCGGTGCGCTGGCAACTTCATCGGCGCATCTGCTTAAGCAAATAACAACAACTAGATGTGAGATGTCATCAGGTAGAACAACTGGTGATGAACTCAGAAACTACACAACTATTTTAACAGAAAATCTTCATCCTGTTCAGAGGTTCACCGAACAGCTCTAGGCAAACATGATCAAAGGAAACAAATGTACCTTGGCGTCGCATTCAGATATTCGGAGAATCCACAAGCGAGGAAGTCCGGTCTCTCTCGGAAGAAACTGGCACAACCACATCCAGTGTCTTCTTTCCAAGATCAACACCGACCATCCACGCGTTCTTATCATCATATGTCACCTTAGACATTAGGTAAACAACATTGTCGTCGCCGCCAATGCCGAGGGTAGGGAAAGCGGAATGCAAGTTCCTCAGTGTCGGTCTCCCAGCTTCAGCGTCCCACAACTGTGGGAGCAACGTAAAGTGATCGGGGTTGTCGACCGAGATTTCATCGATGTCGACGATGTCGACGGCATGCATCGTCGTCGTAGAGGAGCAGGTCCGAATCGTAGATGATGTCTACGCTGTCGAGATCCTCGGCCACCTTGCGAGTCTTGTGGTTAGCATCAACAACCGTCTTTTTGAAACGGAGGTCCAGGTCGACAAGCTTGATGAAACCATTGCTGCAACAGGTGATGTCCCGGGCCAGCCGCCGCAGCATACCGTCCCACGTGGGTATGGGGATGAGAGTCAGAACGGGGTTGTCGTCGAGCACGTTGCAGGTGACGATGCCGCGCCAGAGGTCCACCCAGCCCACGGCGCCTCCCCCGAGCGCGATCGCCTTGTCCATGTGAGGGCCGGGCAGGTCCTCGTTCCTGACCCCGGGAGGTGTCTGCAGCCGCAGCTGCCTGATGGTCCACTCGCCGGTCTTGGAGGAGAAGACGTAGAGCTCGTAGTCGGAGTTGGACCTGGTCATGCCGAGCTCCGCGAGGAGGAACTCCCCGGCGTCCTCCTCGTCGTCGTCAAGCGGCAGGACGCAGATGTAGGACGAGTTTACGGTGCCCGGAGGAGTGCGCGGGATGGGCGTGAGCGACGGCGGCTTGCCGCGGCCGGCCTTGTAGACGTAGTACTCAGCGAGGCGGTTGTGTCGGTGGATGGCCCGTGGGCCGATGGTGAAGGCGAAGCGGAGGAGGACTAGGCCCTTGGCCGAGGAGTGGACCTGGGGCTCCATCGTGAAGTCCTCGCGGTCGAGCCCGGGGCCGTGGACGCAGAAGTGGGAGATGGCCGGCGGGTCGGCCAGGCAGAAGGTGACCCTGACGGCGTGGCCGCTGCTGGTGGTGGCCTCGGCGGTGGTGTCGTTCTCGAGGGCCGCGAAGTAGGCCTTGCTGTCGAGGAGGGCCCAGGGGGCGTACCGGGCGCAGGCGCGGGCGATGGCGAGGGGCTGGAAGGAGGAGGCGGGGAAGGAGGAGCCCTCCACCTCCATGGTTGCTAGTAGTCGGAGGAGGGGCAGGCGCTCGTCGGAAGTGTTTCGAATCGAGATCGAGAGAGGATCGAATGAATCAACTGTCAATTCCATTGAATGATTCTTGGTATATATACAAGGGGAACATACACGATCGTGAGATGCGACTGTTCGTAGAGGTGCAAGGGGAGAGGTGCGACGGTTGCCAATGCAACCGAAGTACAGATTACAATGGGAGGATTATCTCTTTGATTAACCTATTAATTTAATCCTAACACCCCCCCTAATCCTTTCTTGTCTTTGCAACTGACCATCTCTGGAATCATCTTTGAATTAACTCTTCTTCAAAAACCCTGTGAGAAAAATGTGAGAAGTATTGCAGTATGATATGTTGCTAAAACTCCTTCAAACCCAGTAGAAAAAATAAGGAGAAAATGGTGCAACATATAATGAATATTGTCTCTTTTAACTCAATACGAGAAAACCCATAGAGTCCAGAGGACAATAAATATGTCGTATATACTTTCGTAAAAACCCCGGTGGGGAAAACTGAAAGTATGACATATGATCTCATGTTGATATTACCTCATTAAAAACCTTTATGAGAACCTGTAAAGTAAACTCATGAAGGGAAAAAGAGTATAATATGATGCACTTAACAGGAACAATTCAGGAAGATACCCCCCCTGATTCTTGCAAAATTCGAAGCCGTCACCTACCAATTCCATGAACACATTTCTGGAACATAGAAGTTGGTAGAAACCCGATGAAAAAAATCAGTCGCATGATTTGACTTGCAAGATATGCAATATAGTGATATTGCTTATTATGTAACCTGTTTGCATCCGGGCAACACAAGAAAACATTATCGTTGAGATAATGGTTGGTGGATGTAGTCATGAGGTCTGTTTCGAAGACTCTTTATGAGAGGGCTACCACACCTAGTAGGAACATAAAACTTGTCTATGATCTGACATAGTGGTGATCTGATCGATGTACCCAATGATATTGGTGTTCACATTTTTGTGAAACTGAAAACCAGGACAAGATGTTTGATGCCTTGGAGATATCGAAAGATATTCTTGAGCACCAACCAATTGTGTTTGGTGGATCCAATGGCATTATGGAATGTTGAGTCCCAATATCTCATTTCCATCATCTCTTGGTATAAATAGATCATTGAAATACCATGAGAGTTATGGATGGATAAGATTTGTCCACAGTGAATTTCTCCAATATATTTTGGATATAGACAAAATGGTGTACCATAATGTATGAATGAAGGTGCTCAAGTTGTAGTAACGAGCGGTGTTTTGGTTTACCCGAATCCTTCATTTTAAACTCCGTCATTTAAATGATTACATGTGTCGTCATTGCAGACACAATCGTAGGAGTAATCCTTGTGTATAATTAAGGAACTCACTACGTCGGTTATACCAAATGTACCGACAATAATAAGCCATATGGTGACTTATTGATTTTACACAATGTATGTTGCGTATTGCATTTCGATTCAGAAGTGAGATTCCATCAGGAATCAACCATATATGTCTGAATCTAATGATCCACATGGGTATGTGATCACTACATCTATCAACTGCATAGATAGATGATTTTGTACTGCCAATGATATAAGAGATTCCACCTCTGGAGAATAGTTGGGTATCTACGTGAACCCTTGTGCTACAATGCTTGCTCTATGTTTCACCACCTTGTTGTTCTCAATTCTGTTTCCAGAAGAAAACTAGTGTAGGTATTGCTTTTGAATACCTTCCCATTATTGAGCAAGATCATTTCTACCTAGATTATACCCTTTGCTTGAGTTCAGTCCAAGTGTTGTTCACACTTTGCCATGGCCATGGTCTTTGGACCTGAATCATGTGAAAGGTTTTGCAATCTAGATAAGAAATGTATGTCGAAAATTGTAAACTTCCGGTTATTTGATTCTCCAGAATCTATATATCAATATATAGTTGATGGAAATATCATTACCCATGGTGACTACTCGCAATTTCCCAATGCGATTGAGTCGGGTATTCCGATGTCCCGGTCATTGTGTGCACTCTGACCTGGGTTGGTGGAGGTTTCCCATCCACTGGGTGTATACTACCCATTAGGTGTCTGTCAACATGAAGTTGACCTGCATTTTCTGATTCAGAGGCCTTGATATCCTTGCTTGCAAGAAGCTGAATCCTGATGTACTATTTTCGTATTTCTCCCCTGTTGCTTTGAACGAGGAGTTGAGTGGTTTTAGATGGTACCTCCACTCTTTCCGATATATTTTTGCAGGATTGTGGGATTGCGTGACACATTTATAGTCAGTAAATGAATCTGGTAGGTTATTTGCAATGCGTTGCAAATCTTCTGAACGCATGGTTCAGATCTTTGAGTATGTGGATTTGAGGCAGATAATGTGTTGAACATTTCACTAATTTTCTGGCATTCTTTACGGTACTTGAAATCTCCCCCTAATGCCTGGAAATGTTCCTCACTGAATCAGTATACTAGCCTTGAATAACTCCCCATGCGAGGGGCTCGAGGTATTGACGAAAATACAGTTATTCCTCACATAGATCTCAACTATATGTTGAGGAGCCAATGATGTATGTTGGGTGGTGATATCGGTATGCAACCGAATTACCGCAGATAGGAAATACTTGGTAGATATCCACATATCAAAGATAGAGGGAAATAATATTATGCAGTTCTGTCATGAGCGTGTAAAACTGCATGACTCCAACGTAAAGTTGGTAAGTTGCAATTCCAAAGTAAAGATAATGCAATGAGCTTAACACTTTGGATAGGATTCTATCAAACCATTTTGAGTCTAGATATTAGGACAAATTGCTAAACTTCAATCCAAGGTCCATAGAGAAGGCACTCAAGGAGAATTTTGCAATGTTATCCATTCGATTTGCTTGAAATCGATGTCATGATAATGAGCCAATGGTTTCGTGTGAATAAAGCACACACTTAAGACCATCATGTAGATATGTCTTTTAGAACCATGAAATACCTGAATAGTCTAGTCAATGGATGGGAAGAGCCACTTCCCTCAACTTGATGCATTCAAGGAGTCTGAGTAGTTCAACATAGACTTTAAGGTGTGCGAGCCTTAAAATTAGCTTCCCTATGTTACTTGTAGTGCACATAAAATCCAAATTGTGTTAGAATTTAGCATCAAAATAATCATAAACTACTGGAATTGCTGATAGTTTCGATTTTAACCCAATGTCTTGATGACGAAGGCGAGTATGCCAAGTTTGTCATGTACAAGACACTCTGGAAAACTATCTCGTACGCAACATGTGCTACGGGTTGTGTTGTATGTGTAGTACAATCTAGATGATACACAGAGAATGTGCTTGCCTTATCCGTTGCACATGGTAAAGAGAAGTTATTTCTCTTTGTTGTCATCATAAGTTTTGCTATGGAAACTATTTTGACGGATACCTCCATAGTTTAGTAGGGTACGAGTTAATCCCGGGAAGCAATAAAGCATCCCGATGTTACTCGAGTACCCATAGGGATAGTAAATATGACTCGATTTGAGCCAACAAATACCTCATCGCATCTAGCGATTAAAAAATATCTTCTTTCTCTCAATGAGAGTAGAAACATTGGACTTCCCTGAGTATAGAGTTTGCGGTGCATATGTCCACAAGGCACATATCATTTTTCATCGGATTGACTCCCGTAGAAATCTATATATAGACATGAAGATTCTCAAGAAAATCACTGTCAGATATATAGAATACATACAAATGAATTTGTATGAAAGTGATGATACAATATATTGTGATATACAATATACGATGACAACAATAATCATGTTCTTATTAGAACATCATAAATGGACATAAATAAATAGATCACTAAGGAGACTAAGGGATTGAATGTATAGTCTCCAAACATGTCGGTTGATGCATATTCAACCCTCATGCTCTCCATGCTCATAGGGTCTCGTGACAGCTTGATGGTGTCAGGTTGAGGGTTTGAAGTGAGTTTCAAACCATTACCCTTGAGGTCCTTTGCATCCCAGTGGCGTGGCTTGGATTGCACGCGCTATCCCATGGGATGCAAGACTGATCTTGATGTCCATAAGCCGCTTAAGTAAGTTGTGTCCATTGAGGGCAAGTGCCTCAAATTGTTAGCCATCTATTACTTATAGGGGCAAGCCAGAGATAATTAATTTACAAGAAGTAAATTAAAAACCATCATGGTTTTGTAATAAGAATGCAAAATTTTTTGACTCAAGTGTATAACTTGAAAATGCTCAACCTCAATTGTGGAAACATAACACATTGAAGATCATACAAATCTCACAGTAATAGAGATAGTCTGCACATGGGCAGTAGATCCAACTCATTACTTTGTGTTTTCCTAATATAATGAGGGAGATGTTATTGTCAAAAATTTACAAGTTTATTGTGCGGGAGAAATAAATCTCGGCCGCTGTGAGATGTTCATGAAGAATGTCAATGTGGTAAGCACATAGAACATATCATCCCCGGTGAAAAACCGGTAATTTATTTATATTACAGATTGCGTAATATAAATACATCTTAATGTTGCAAAATTAATAGATCTCAAGAAGGTGGCTCGAAATCATTAGTGTGATTCTCAAATAGCTAAGGATCACACCTTGAATTTTGCATATGTATTTGCAAGAAATTAAAAATCTCAATTGCAAATAGATGTATTATTCTCGACATGTAGCGAACATGGAGATACATACATTCCGGAATACATCGTACTCAACAGAAATACACCACTATTATAATGAATAGTAATGATGTTGCAAACTTGATGCTCAAGTGAAAAACTTGAATTGTATAGACCTCAAATTAAATGAGATGATCTTGTATCAAGTTTCAAGATAATTCAGCAGTGTGAATTTATATTTTACGAGAGAAAATTAATCTCAATCGCAATGAGATTATTTTGCGAGAGAAGAAAATTCTCAATCACAAATCAGTACTCTAGAGGTACTGAATTTATCTTTGCAAGAGATAAAAAAATCTCAAGCAAAGCAATGTTGTTGTATAGGGAATTGCAATAGCAAACGCATTGAACATGCTGAATATCAACGTACACACATTTATGGAATATTAAAACTCGACAGAAAATGGGTGAAATGCATATCTATACATACATGGTCTAAATATGACAAGTGCTAATGAATAGCACTAGTAGTTGGACCATGTTGAATTATCCTGAAAAGTCCAGGAATTAGCCGCAAGACTTATAGACACGAGTTTTGGCCTATTGTGGAAATAGGTAAAGCAACATGGGCTATAGTTCAAAACCCGCGAAGAGATAAGGCTTCTTATCTCTTTCTCCCGTGTGGATGTGTGGTTCTACATCAGAGTTTAGAACTCCTGAACCAAGCCCCAGTGATTGCCACCGGGAGATAGTGGTCGAGGACATCGCCGACGCTGCTGCTTGCGCGTGCAGGCTGTGGACCACGGGCGCTCTGCGCCGGAGGGCGTCGGCATGCTGCGCGTCGGAAGTCGGGAGCACACGTCAGGGTCACCGTGTTCCGAGGAGCCAGGCGTCCAGGGACCTACGCTGGGAGGCGTTGGTCGCCATAGCCAAGGCCGTAGGCCGCCGGTTAGAGCCTCTTCTGCGACGAGCCGGACGGAGCACCGCCACGCTTGGCATTGGAGGCCGAGGCATGCTTGGCACCATGCCGATGAGGCGAAGCCACAAGCCAGCCCTTGGCTTCTCCGTCGAAGGGAGGAGTGCCGACAGGTGCGCTATGAGCGGCCGTGGCCTGTGGAGACGGGCTGGGAGCCGCCGCGATCTGAGTGTCGATGGCCGTTGGCCACCGTTTTCTTCGACCGCCGTTGCCTCTTTCGTTCGCGAGGAGCCGCGATTCAGGCCCGGGGGAAGTAGCGATGGAACGCCGGGCGCCGTGCCGCCGGAAGTCGTCAGGCGGGCGCCACCACACTGCTGCCACCGCGCGCTGGCATGCCGGGTCTGAGGGCCACGACAGCGTCGAGGGCTCAAGGTTGAGGGCCGGCCCTCGCAGAGGAGGGCACTGCGCGCTGAGGCCGTGCGCCGGCTCTCTTCAAGGAGAAGAAGAGAAGGGGTGAGCGGGCGTTGCCGGTGGTGTCCTGGGGCGCTAGGGCATCCACCGTCGGTAGCCAAAAAGGCTAGGAATGGCCGGGAGGAACGACGTCGCGGCTGTTTCGCTAGCCACCGGCAGGGATTTGCGCCGCGCTGATGAAGTCGCTCCGCGGGAGCGTGCTGATAACGTGTTTCGAATCGAGATCGAGAGAGGATCGAATGAATCAACTGTCAATTCCATTGAATGATTCTTGATATATATACAAGGGGAACATACACGATCATGAGATGCGATTGTTCGTAGAGGTGCAAAGGGAGAGGTGCGATGGTTGCCAATGCAACCGAAGTACAAATTACAATGGGAGGATTATCTCTTTAATTAACTTATTAATTTAATCCTAACAGGAAGATAGGGGACGATTTTATGACGGCGTGCGTGCGGTGAGCGGCAGGCCTATGTCTCGTCCGTACCGATTTCTAATTGTAGCCTTTTTTTTGAGACAAGATTCCTAATTGGAATCGTATACGGGCGGACGACAACAGGCCGGCCCACTGGTTGTTTCATTTGATGCCTTCGCTCGTTGGCATCGGGGTCGCTGCGTTTGATCGGTCATGCTTTCGTGAGAGTCACAACCGTGTTTTTTGAAAAATGAAAAAAACATAATTTTTTTTCTTTTTGTAAGAGTCACAGTTTTATTTTTGCAAGAGTCATGATTGTGCTTTTACGAGAGTCACGGCCCTGCCTTCTCGGAAACGAAAAAAACGTGTTCTTTTTTTCTTCCGCGAGAGTCACGGTTTTGTTTCTGCGAGAGACACAGTTGTGATTTCGTGAGAGGCACGGGCGTGTCTCTTTTGAAAAGGGAAAAAACCCGTTCTCCTGGTTTGGTTTTTTCGTCCAGTTTTTTTTGTGAAAAAAAAGTTCGTTAAAACCTATCAACATGGAATCTAGTTTTGGAGATCTCGATGCAAGGAATCCAACGATGAAAGCAGTTCAAGATTTGGACGCACGGTTTGAGAGATAAAACATTTTGAATAAATGGATCTACGAAAAAAGGAAAAACTCACAGGTTGCGACAAGTGGCGCATTGCATGTGCGCCACTTGTCCCAATTAGGGGGATTGGAGTGAGTCCTTAATTAGTGATTCGTCGGTTCAGTCCTTTTTTTCATTTTCTGTTTCCCCCTTTTTACTTTATTCTTTATTTCATCGTTCTGCTTTCGATTTTTTCTTTTCAACGGTTCTCTTAGTTTTTCTTATTTATACTTTGGTTTCCTTTGTTTTGTTTTTGGACTTTTTTGGTATCTACTCTTTTCTTTTTGTCTTTTTATTTTTATTTTTTCAACACATCTACTTTTTCATAAATATTATATATTTTTTTCTATACATTTAAACTATTTATATACACGTTTAACTTTTTTTAAATACATGTTTTTTACACAAACATGGTTTGAATATATTTTTTAAATATATGTTAAAAACTTTTCCAAACATATGTTGAAACAATTTTAATGATAAAAACCATTATTTTTTGACCTATGCAAACATTATTTTTAAATTTTACACACATTTTTTAAAATGCCATGAACTTTTGAAAACTTGTGAAGATTTTTTAAATGTAACATATATTTTTTAAAATTTCTGAATAATTTTTATTGAATTAGACAAACATTTTTTCATGTACATTCATTTTGAAATGTGCCGCATTTTATAATTGTCACAATCATTTTTCGTACAAATGATTACTATTTTCATTATACATGACTAACATTTTCTAATTTCTACATTCACATTTATACATTTTTTGTATACAATATAAACATATACCGACTGTGTGGGATTTGCATTGGCTTCCTTCTCTACGGCTTTCAACTAGTCTGGGCCTCTAGGGAAACCGGTCGTTAAGTTAAGTTGTTAGAGCAAATTCTAGCAGAGTCCACATATATCGGCAACAATTCCCTTTCATTAGGGTTTTGCCTTTTAGGTTCCTCTCGTCGACTTGGGCGGTGTTAAAAGATTTGTCCGTGCCGCCACTGAATTCCCTCGCCGGTTCTATTCACGCTGGTCAAGGGACATGCTAGACTTGCTTCCCGGCCTTGCAATTCCTCATGAGGTGTTCTACGGTTCTGTTCGTTGGATCCAATCCACAATTTTGTCCATGGTGTGGTGGCAGCTACTTAAGTGCCTGGTGGGGTGCATGAGGGAGACTTGGAGAATATGATGTAGCGGCCGGGACTAAAAGAAGATGATGTAGACGATGCTGTGTTCGAGGAGGTAGTTGAGGACGCTGTAGAGGCGGTCCGCTGGATGGCAGTGGCTAGGGTTTACATTGATAAGGATTCAGCCTTGCTGGTTTCTTGAGTAAATTGCATAAACTACCACTTTATAGATTAGGGTTCCCAAAACTACCACTTTTCAAAATGCGGCTGATACCTACCACAAGTGTTTTTTCGTTTCAGAAAACCCAAATTGATGTGTGCTTAAAAATTGAACCATTCTCTGACATAACTGACCCACTAGTCAGGCCACGTGCGCAGGGGGAGAGACGATGCGTTCGCTAACGACTGTTAGACCGCGAGATCAGACCCCAGTCAAAACCAGATCGAGTTGTCCACCTCTCTCCCTAACTCTCTTATCTCCCGCTCACTCGCTTTGTTTCCACTGAGCTCGCCGCTGCCACTGGATCCAATGCTTGCCCCCACTACGCACTGCCATCGTGGAAGGACGGGGAGGGGAGCACACATGATGACCTTGACATCACCAACATGGATTCAGAGCATTTCATAAGTTTTTGCGCCCTAGGGTTAGGGTTATTTTGATTTGGGTATTTGGTTGATTTGACCTCAGATTCAATCGCATTCAATTGATTTTCGGTGTAATGTGCCTGCAGGAGTCTCCTGATAGCATTGTAGAGCCCTCCTTTTGTGGCCAAGTGCTGGATTCAGATCCTAAGTGCATGTTGCACTTCTTGAGTCCGAACAAGTGTGTTGCTCAAGTACTACAGAAGTGCCTTGTCAAGCTTTGGGAAATGTTTCATGAACAAAACATTGGCAGGGTGATTGACAGGGGCTTATGATAGAGAGATTATCAAGATTTAAAGAATGATCAACTTGCAAATCAGTATAGGTAGCTTGTGGATGATGTTTCTAAGCTTTTTGATTAGCAAGAAGGTAGGCAGGGGCATGAGATCAACTACATTAGCCATACATGAAAGGATGATGCACATAAATAAGAAGGAAGGCTTAGAGGGAGGTAGACAAGGGGGATGAAGCATGTGAAGCTGGCCAAGGAGAAAAAGTGCATCATGAGATCTCAAGTAGATATCATAAGAAATACCACTGAGGAGATGAAGGGTATCAAGGGGGACAGGGATTTGTTGAAAGAAAAAAAGAAGAAGCTAGGATATATCATTGTTGACCATCTAAAAGTTGGGCATGGAAGCAAGGAGAGACTGGCGAAGATCAAATCTATAATGAAGGAATTAGAAGCGCTAGAAATTAACATAGGCGGTAAGGTTACTATTAGGCCTATATATAGCTGGCATTCGTACCTGGTGGCCAGAGGTGTATATTTTGGTGATACGCTGTTAGAACTGGCAAGTTATGCTATGATGTTACCTGTAAGGACCAACAAGCTTTAGTTAAGATCTGCTACCTTAAGTTATGAACGACCTGATCTCAGGTGCATTTATGAACTGTATGTTGGGTAACGTAGCAATAATTTAAAATTTTCCTACGTGTCACCAAGATCAATCTAGGAGATACTAGCAACGAGAGAGAGGGAGTGCATCTTCATACCCTTGAAGATCGCTAAGCGGAAGCGTTCAAGAGAACGGGGTTAATGGAGTCGTACTCGTCGTGATCCAAATCACCGATGATCCTAGCGCCGAACGGACGACACCTCCGCGTTCAACACACATACGGAACGGAGACGTCTCCCGTGCCTTGATCTAGCAAGGAGGAGGGAGAGGTTGAGGAAGAAGCTCCAACAGCAGCACGATGGCATGGTGGTGATGGAGTGGCAGTTTTCCGGCAGGGCTTCGCCAAGCTCACGCGGAGGAGGAGAGGTGTTGGGGAGGGGAGGGGCTGCGCCTTGGATGTGGTATGCAGCCCTTCCCTTGCACCTCTATTTATAGGGGAAGGAGGAAGGGGTCCGACCCCCTCTAGATGAGATCTAGAGGGGGGGGGCTTGCCCCCTAAGCCAAGGGGGGGAGGGCGCCCCCTTTAGGGTTTCCCCCAACCCTAGGCGCATGGGCCCTTGGGGGGGACGGGGGGTTGGCGCCCCAGCCCACTTGGGGCTGGTTCCCTTCCCCTTACAGCCCATAAGGCCCTTCGGGAGAGGTGGCCCCTCCTGGTGGACCCCCGAACCCCTCCGGTGGCCCCGGTACAATACCGATATGCCCCCGAACCTTTCCGGTGACCGTATGACAACTTCCCACATATAAATCTTCACCTTCGGACCATTCCGAAACTCCTCGTGACCTCCGGGATCTCATCCGGGACTCCGAACAACATTTGGTAATCACATACAAGTCTTCCTAATAACCCTAGCGTCATCGAACCTTAAGTGTGTAGACCATACGGGTTCGGGAACCATGCAGACATGACCGAGACAACTCTCCAGCCAATAACCAACAGCGGGATCTGGATACCCATGTTGGCTCCCACATGTTCCATGATGATCTCATCGGATGAACCACGATGTCGAGGATTTAAGCAATCCCGTATTCAATTCCCTTTGTCAATCGGCACGTTACTTGCCCGAGATTCGATCGTCGGTATCCCAATACCTCGTTCAATATCGTTACCGGCAAGTCACTTTACTCGTTTCGTAATGCATGATCTCGTGACCAACTACTTAGTCACAATGAGCTCATTATGATGATGCATTACCGAGTGGGCCCAGAGATACTTCTCCGTCATACAGAGTGACAAATCCCAGTCTCGATTCGTGCCAACCCAACAGAAACTTTCGGAAATACCTGTAGTGCACCTTTATAGCCACCCAGTTACGTTGTGACGTTTGGTGCACCCAAAGCATTCCTACGGTATCCGGGGGTTGCACAATCTCATGGTCTAAGGAAATGATACTTGACATTAGAAAAGCTTTAGCAAATGAACTACACGATCTTGTGCTACGCTTAAGATTGGGTCTTGTGCATCACATCATTCTCCTAATGATGTGATCCCGTTATCAATGACATCCAATGTCCATGGTCAGGAAACCATGACCATCTATTGATCAACGAGCTAGTCAACTAGAGGCTTACTAGGGACATGTTGTGGTCTATGTATTCACACATGTATTACGGTTTCCGATTAATACAATTATAGCATGAACAATAGACAATTATCATGAACAAGGAAATACAATAATAACCATTTTATTATTGGCTCTAGGGCATATTTCCAACAGTCTCCCACTTGCACTAGAGTCAATAATCTAGTTCACATCACTATGTTATTGTAATGAATCCAACACCCATGGGGTTTGTTCATATCTCGCTTGTGAGAGAGGTTTATTAGTCAATGGGTCTGAACCTTTTAGATCCATGTGTGCTTTGCAAATCTCTATGTCATCTTGTAGATGCAGCTACCACGTGCTACTTTGAGCTATTCCAAATAACTGCTCTACTATACGAATCCAGTTTACTACTCAGAGTCATCCGGATTAGTGTCAAAGTTTGCATCGACGTAACCCTTTACGACGAACTCTTTTACCACCTCCATAATCGAGAAAATTCCTTAGTCCACTAGTTACTAAGGATAAGTTCGACCGCTGTCATGTGATCCATTCCTAGATCACTCTTGTACCCCTTGACTGACTCATGACAAGGCACACTTCAGGTGCGGTACACAGCATAGCATACTGTAGAGCCTACGTCTAAAGTATAGGGGACGACCTTCGTCCTTTCTCTCTCTTCTGCCGTGGTCAGGTCTTGAGTCTTACTCAATACTTACACCTTGTAACACAGCCAAGAACTCCTTTGCTGATCTATTTTGAACTCCTTCAAAATCTTGTCACGGTATGTATTCATTTGAAAGTACTATTAAGCGTTTTTTGATCTATCCTTATAGATCTTGATGCTCAATGTTCAAGTAGCTTAATCTAGGTTTTTCATTGAAAAACACTTTTCAAATAACGCTGTATGCTTTACGGAAATTCTACATCATTTCTGATCAACAATATGTTAACAACATATACTCATCTCAAATTCTATAGTGCTCCCACTCACTTCTTTGGAAATACAAGTTTCTCATAAACTTTGTATAAACCCAAAATCTTTGATCACCTCATCAAAGCGTACATTCCAATTCCGAGATGCTTACTCCAGTCCTTAGAAGGATTGCTGGAGCTTTGCATACTTGTTAGCATCTTTCAGGATTGACAAAACCTTCTGGTTGTATCACATACAACCTCTCCTCAAGAAAAACATCAAGGAAACAATATTTTGACATCCTGTCTACAAGATTTCATAAATAATGCAGTAACCGCTAACATAATTCCAACAGACTTTTAGCATCGCTACGAGTGAGAAAGTCTCATCGTAGTCAACTCCTTGAACTTGACGAAAACATCTTAACGACAAGTCGAGCTTTCTTAATGGTGACACTTACCATCATTGTCCGTGTTCCTTTTAAAATCCATCTGCACCCAATAGCCTTACGACCATCAAGTAGTTCTTTCAAAGTATATACTTTGTTTTATACGTGGATCCTCTCTCGGATTTTATGGCCTCGAGCCATACGTCGGAATCCGGGCCCACCATCGCTTCTTCATAGCTCGCAGGTTCATTGTTGTGTAGCAACATGACTTCCAAGACAGGATTACGTACCACTTTGAAGTAGTACACATCCTTGTCGACCTATGAGGTTTGGTAGTGACTTGATCCGAAGTTTCATGATCACTATCATAAACTTCCACTTCAATTGGTGTAGGTGCCATAGGAACAACTTCCTATGCCCTGCTACACACTAGTTGAAGTGACGATTCAATAACCTCATCAAGTCTCCACCATCCTCCCACTCAATTCTTTCGAGAGAAACTTTTCCTCGAGGAAGGACCCGTTTCTAGAAACAGTCACTTTTGCTTTCGGATCTGAAATAGGAGGTATACCCAACTATTTTTGGGTATTCTATGAAGATGCATTTATCTGCTTTGGGTTCTAGCTTATCAGCCTGAAACTTTTTCACATAAGCGTCGCAGGCCCAAACTTTTAAGAAACGACAGCTTAGGTTTCTCTAAACCATAGTTCATACGGTGTCGACTCAACAGAATTATGTGGTGCCCTATTTAAAGTGAATGCGATTGTCTCTAATGCCTAACCCATAAACGATAGTGGTAATTCAATAAGAGACATCATGGTATGCACCATATCCAATAGGGTGCAGTTATGATGTTCGGACACACCATCACACTATGGTGTTCCAGGCGGTATTAGTTGTGAAACAATTTCCACAATGTCTTAATTGTGTGCCAAACTCGTAACTCAGATATTCATCTCTATGATCATATCATAGACATTTTATCATCTTGTCACGACGATCTTCAACTTCACTCTGAAATTACTTGAACCTTTCAATAATTCAGACTTGTGTTTCATCAAGTAAATATACTCAGCATCTACTCAAATCATCTGTGAAGTAAGAATATAACAATATCCACTGCGTGCCTCAACTCATTGGACTGCACACATCAAAATGTATTACTTCCAACAAGTTGCTTTCTTGTTCCATCTTACTGAAAACGAGGCCTTTCAGTCATCTTGCCCATGTGGTATGATTTGCATGTCTCAAGTGATTCAAAATCAAGTGAGTCCAAATGATCCATCTATATGGAGTTTCTTCATGCATATCTACCAATAGACATGGTTCACATGTCTCAATCTTTTCAAAAAACGAGTGAGTCCAAAGATCCATCAACGTGGAGCTTCTTCATGCGTTTTATACCAACATGACTCAAATGGCAGTGCCACAAGTATGTGGTACTATCATTACTATCTTATATCTTTTGGCATGAGCATGTGTATCACTACGATCGAGATTCAATAAACCATTCATTTTAGGTGCAATACCATTGATGGTATTATTCAAATAAACAGAGTAACCATTATTCTCTTTAAATGAATAACCGTATTGCGATAAACATAATCCAATCATGTCTATGCAAACACCAAATAACACTTATTTAGGTTTAACACCAATATCGATGGTAGAGGGAGCATGCGATGCTTGATCACATCAACCTTGGAAACACTTCCAACACATATCGTCATCTCACCTTCAACTAGTCTCCGTTTATTCTGTAGCCTTTTATTTCGAGTTACTAACACTTAGCAACTTAACCGGTATTTTAATACCCTGGTGCTACTAGGAGTACTAGTAAAGTACACATTATAATGTATATCCAATATACTTTTGTCGACCTTGCCAGCCTTCTCATCTACCGAGTATCTAGGGTAGTTCTGATTCAGTGACCGTTCCCCTCATTATAGAAGCACTTAGTCTCGGGTTTGGGTACAACCTTGGGTTTCTTCACTAGAGCAGCAACTGGTTTGCAGTTTGATGAAGTATCCCTTCTTTCCCTTGCCCTTCTTGAAACTAGTGGTTCAATCATCAACAATTGATGCTCCTACTTGATTTCTACTTTCGCGGTGTCAAACATCGTGAGTTGCTCAAGGATCATCATGTCTATCCCTGATATGTTATAGTTCATCACGAAGCTACAATAGCTTGGTGGCAGTGACTATGGAGAACCATCACTATCTCATCTGGAAGATTAACTCCCACTCGATTCAAGTGATTGTACTACTCAGACAATATGAGCATATGCTCAACGATTGAGCTTTTCTCCCTTAGTTTGCAGGCTTAAGAAACTTGTCAGAGGTCTCATACCTCTTGACGTGGGCACTACTCTGAAATTCCAATTTCAGTCTTTGAAACATCTCATATGTTCTGCGACGTTTCAAAACCGTCTTTGGTGCCACAATTCTAAACCGTTAGTATTACACACTGAACTATCACGTAGTCATCAAGACGTGTATGTCAGATGTTTCCCAACATCCACAGACAATGCTCGAGGTTCAACACAATGAGCGGTGCATTAAGGACATAACCATTCTGTGCAGCAATGAGGACAATCCTCAGTTCACGGACCCAGTCCGCATAATTGCCACTGTCAACTCTCAACTAAATTTTCTCTAGGAACATATCTAAAACAGTAGAACCAAAGCGTGAGCTACAACATAATTTGCAAAGACCTTTTGACTATGTTCATGATAATTAAGTTCATCTAATCAAATTATTCAATGAACTCCCACTTAGATAGACATCCCTCTAGTCATCTAAGTGATACATGATTTGAGTCAACTAGGCCGTGTCCGATCATCACGTGAGACGGACTAGTCATCATCGGTGAACATCTTCATGTTGATCGTATCCACTATACGACTCATGTTCGACCTTTCGGTCTTCCGTGTTCCGAGGCCATGTATGTACATGCTAGGCTCGTCAAGTTAACCTAAGTGTATTGCGTGTGTAAATCTGGCTTACACCCGTTGTATGCGAACGTTAGAACCTATCACACCCGATCATCACGTGGTGCTTCGGAACAACGGACCTTAGCAATGGTGCACAGTTAGGGGGAACACAATTCTTGATATTTTAATGAGGGATCATCTTATTTATGCTACCGTCGTCCTAAGCAAATAATATTTAAAAACATGACAAACATCACATGCAAATCATAAAGTGACATGATATGGCCAATATCATCTTGCGCCTTTGATCTCCATCTTCGAGGCGCGGCATGAACACCATCGTCACCGGCATGACACCATGATCTCCATCATCGTGTCTTCATGAAGTTTCCCCGCCAACTATTACTTCTACCACTATTGCCAACGGTTAGCAATAAAGTAAAGTAATTACATGGCGTTTTCATTGACACACAGGTCATAAATAAATTAAGACAACTCTTATGACTCCTGCCGGTTGTCATACTCATCGACATGCAAGTCGTGATTCCTATTACAAGAACATGATCAATCTCATACATCACATATATCATTCATCACATCCTTTTGGCCATATCACATCACATAGCAAACCCTGCAAAAACAAGTTAGATGTCCTCTAATTGTTGTTGCATGTTTTACGTGGCTGCTATGGGTTTCTAGCAAGAATGTTTCTTACCTATGCAAAACCACAACGGTGATATGCCAATTGCTATTTACCCCTCATAAGGACCCTTTTCATCGAATCCGATCTGACTAAAGTGGGAGAGACAGACAACCGCCAGCCACCTTATGCATCAAGTGCATGTTAGTCGGTGGAACCAGTCTCACGTAAGCGTACATGTAAGGTCGGTCCGGGCCACTTCATCCCACAATGCCGCCGGATCAAGATAAGACTAGTAACGGTAAGCAAATTAAACAAATCATCGCCCACAACTGCTTTGTGTTCTACTCGTGCATAGAATCTACGCATAGACCTAGCTCATGATGCCACTGTTGGGTAACATAGCAATAATTCAAAATTTTCCTACGTGTCACCAAGATCAATCTAGGAGATACTAGCAACGAGAGAGAGAGGGAGTGCATCTTCATACCCTTGAAGATTGCTAAGCGGAAGCGTTCAAGAGAACAGGGTTGATGGAGTCGTACTCGTCGTGATCCAAATCATCGATGATCCTAGCGCCGAACGGACGACACCTCCGCGTTCAACACACGTACGGAACGGAGACGTCTCCCGTGCCTTGATCCAGCAAGGAGGAGGGAGAGGTTGAGGAAGAAGCTCCAACAGCAGCACGGCAGCGTGGTGGTGATGGAGTGGCAGTTCTCCGGCAGGGCTTCGCCAAGCTCACGCGAAGGAGGAGAGGTGTTGGGGAGGGGAGGGGCTGCGCCTTGGATGTGGTATGCAGCCCTTCCCTTGCCCCTCTATTTATAGGGGAAGGAGGAATGGGGCCGGCCCCCTCTAGATGAGATCTAGAGGGGGGGGGGGGGGGCAAGGGGGAGGGGGCTTGCCCCCCAAGCCAAGGGGGGGCCCTTTAGGGTTTCCCCCAACCCTAGGCGCATGGGCCCTTGGGGGGGGGGGGTTGGCGCCCCAGCCCACTTGGGGCTGGTTCCCTTCCCCTTACAGCCCATAAGGCCCTCCGGGAGAGGTGGCCCCTCCCGGTGGACCCTCGAAACCCCTCCGGTGGCCCCGGTACAATACCGTTATGCCCCGAACCTTTCCGGTGACAGTATGACAACTTCCCACATATAAATCTTCACCTTTGGACCATTCAAGAACTCCTCGTGATGTCCGGGATCTCATCCAGGACTCCGAACAACATTCGGTAATCACATACAAGTCTTCATAATAACCCTAGTGTCATCGAACCTTAAGTGTGTAGACCCTACGGGTTCGGGAACCATGCAGACATGACTGAGACAACTCTCCGGCCAATAACCAACAGCGGGATCTGGATACCCATGTTGACTCCCACATGTTCCACGATGATCTCATCGGATGAACCACGATGTCGAGGATTTAAGCAATCCCGTATTCAATTCCCTTTGTTAATCGGTACGTTACTTGCCCGAGATTCAATCGTCGGTATCCCAATACCTCGTTCAATCTCGTTACCGGCAAGTCACTTTACTCGTTCCGTAATGCATGATCACGTGACCAACTACTTAGTCACAATGAGCTCATTATGATGATGCATTACCGAGTGGGCCCAGAGATACCTCTCCGTCATATGGAGTGACAAATCCCAGTCTCGATTCGTGCCAACCCAAGAGAAACTTTCGGTAATACCTGTAGTGCACCTTTGTAGCCACCCAGTTACGTTGTGATGTTTGGTGCACCCAAAGCATTCCTACGGTATCCGGGGGTTGCACAATCTCATGGTCTAAGGAAATGATACTTGACATTAAAAAAGCTTTAGCGAACGAACTACACGATCTTGTGCTATGCTTAAGATTGGGTCTTGTCCATCACATCATTCTCCTAATGATGTGGTCCTGTTATCAATGACATCCAATGTCCATGGTCAGGAAACCATGACCATCTATTGATCAACGAGCTAGTAAACTAGAGGCTTACTAGTCGTCAACCCGTGCATCGGCACGGGCTAGTGATCTACACATTTGTAAAATTATTATATAAATCTTGAATCTAAAGAAAACCTTTGGATATAATTTGGCAATAGAAACTTACATATTCCCATATCAAGGTTTGATCCAAGAAAATGATTAGTACAATATAACTGTATGTATGAACACTTTCATCCACACATTGTAATAGTGCAGTATATAAGAAAGCTTATATTATATTTGTGTGGCCCAAAAATTTCGAAGTTTGGCTCATAGACACTCCAACCAAATTAATTTAAGGAGGGTCCATATTCAAATAAAAAGGACAACAACCAATAGAATTTACCACTTATTTTTGATTCATATTTCTGTTGTGATAACCAAAAACATGTTTGACGAATTGGATTTTGTAGTTGGAAAACAAATTTGTGTTAAACTACAAAAGTCAAATCAAATTGTACTGCAAAAATAGACACACATATTTACAATCAATGACTTTTCTACACAAAGTAAACTACTACTGAATAAGAAATTCAAGATCCATGTTATGTTAGTTATCACTACTGTTCTCGCCCTCTGTATGGAACTTAAGCTAATATTTAATCGATCCTTATGACAATTATTTCACCCTTGAGATCTAATTGAACATTCTTTCAAATGAACCGTTCTATTTGCATAAGGATAAAAATACATTGTTTTTTTAAAGAAATTATTGTTAGCTCTTATAAAGCAAATGCATACTAAGCTTTCATTCCTACTTGACTTCATCCTAACAGATGTACGGGAAAACATTCATGGTATTTAAGCTAGCTAATGTTAGTCCCAACCCTTTTCGCAAAAATAAATTAGCTTAAACCCGATGAATTAAAATTTTTATGAGATATATTGTTCCTTTTACCGTACAAATAAAACAAACACTTCGCGATTGGGGTTTTCTATTTTACTTGGACAGCAATATATTAGGTTTGCCCTACATCTAGTACTATTTTTATGCTCCATTACAGACTACTAATTATGTAAAGCAATAAATCTCTAGTAAAGTAAAAATATATCATGGAAAATAGATGCATGTAGCATGACTACATGATTTTGCAAACAAACCACTGGATTTGAGTACCGCTACTTCTCGATCGGATCACCAAATAGCCACTTTTTTAGTATGACTGTTGCTACTCAAGTAATTCTTCTAGTCTACAAAGGATTACACATTTTTCCTAGCCAATGTCAGAGCTGAATAATTTGAACATATACTAATTTTCCCCAATACAAATTAATACTACCATTTGTCATACGAAGCAATGAAAGGAGACATGTGTTCAGAGCCATTCAGTGAAGGCTTCAGCTTCGGCATGGCAGACAAAACCTGTAAGAAGCAGCGACGTGAACCATCGGCATAACATCCACCACACGAACAGATCAATTCATGACTACCATTGTTGTGTGGGTGACGTCTTGGTTCAAAATGCTCCAATGGCTAGACGACCTCGTATGCTCCAGTCATCTTGAGTATCAACATGGCCAGTCATAAACACCAACTACAGAACCGATTTGATCGTCATCAAGGCCATTAGCAAATGTTGCATGCCAGACACCACGGACTTCTACTGGAGCACTTCGTTGCCATTTAGATCAGGCATCGTGGATGGAAACAGCTTGCAGTTTGCAGCATGATTAAAGGCGTTGTAAAAAGGAGCCAGTGTTGTACTGACAAAGGAGGCCGCAGTATTATGGGCTTGTTTGGTTGAAGGCCTGATAAAAAATTGCCTCGCCTGAAACTTGCCTGAGATTTGCCTGGATGATGTTTGGTTGGTATCCTCAGAAAATGGACCCTAGCCTGGCCTGGAACGTTGTTAGCCTGCTGAAGCACCAGGCACAAGCATTAGCCTGGCTCAGGCGCTGAGAAAAGGTTGCCTGGCTCATGCCTGGGTATTATTTAAGTGTTTCCTTGCATGTCGTTTGGTGAAAGGATGGGCCATCAATTATTTTATGGGCATCTAATAGCTAGCCAGGCCAGGATACGTATCAAACACATCAAACCCAGGCTAGCCTCACCAGGCAGATTCTCTTACCGTTTCAGGCAGATGCCAGGCTTCGATTTTATCCAGGCATGCAGCCCAGGGATCGAACCAAACTGACCCTATATCCGTGGCAGGTGAGAAGATGGAACCACAGCAGCATGGGAGGTACTTTGACGACCGCACAGTACAATTATTCTGATGTAGATTCTCCCTTCTGCAGCCTCAGAAACAATGGTGCTGTCCCTTCTGATTCAAGGTTGAAAATACCGTTGATGAACCCTCTTCTCTAATACATGTCCCGTGGTCTGCGCAACAGAATCAATCAACCAAGGTCGTTCTGTACGTGTGTTTTCAAATCATCATAATCAACTTTGTGCAAGCATCGATCAAGAAAAAATTGAACTTCAAGTTTCGGTACGTGCATGCTGTTGTTGTACAAAAGCACATGCTAGTAGTAATGCAAGAGCGGAAATCGGCTTGCTTCGTCGACTCTTGATTGTTGTCACCGAAAATACTCGATGGCATGAGGATGTACTAACTAACCGTATCCATCCGCTAATTGCATCCCTTAATCACAAAGTATCTTCAAAATAGGTTTGACCTGAAGAAAGAACATTAACCTAAGTTTGGACCTTGAAGGGGCAGGAGTTTGGTTGGAGCTAGAGGACGACCACCATCCCACATCATGACCTTAAGCTGGCGTCAGCCCATATAATCCAACTACAAAGACATAGCTTGAATTTATCCTACTGAAAGTTCTTGCCGCTGGATCCATCCTTCTTGACTATAGGCAGTGTCCTGATCGAGGTTGTTGCTGCTGGATCTGACCATGCGTCCAGCCTGCGGCGTTGGAATTTTGAGTAGCCAAGGAGGGCGTGGGTACACCCTACATCTTTACAAACCCTAGTTCCAGGTACGGCGGAGATTGTGGTGGCGACGCATACTGGATTGTAGTTTGGTTGGGATCTCCTGCTCTGCCACATCAACCAAGATGGATTGCTGCCAATGGCATCGTGGTTGGGACGTCCCCATGCATGGTTGGCTGGATTCTTTTTTGGATGGATTAATTATTTGAGATTATATTATAGAGGTACGGGAGAAGGATGAGGAGGAGGACCCGCACAATTGGGGAGGATGGGGAGGAGCAATGCAGAGGAAAGAGTCCTAGGAAGATGTTTCTCAGAATCTACATGTGGGACAGCGAGCTAGGACTCTTTGATGTACCTCCTTATCGGACGGCTGTAATTGCTAATCCGTAAATCTGATGGTCAATTTTTTTAGTTTTCTAGGATTAACGTGGAGTCTCTAATGATGCCTTCAATTAGTAAATACTAGCACATAGGTCCGTGCGTTGCAACGGGAAAACTTATGTGTCAATTATGAAATATGAAGTTTGTTGAAGTCCCCAAAGCACTTTATTTAAATTCCCCATATTTCTCCGATCCTAGAGAAATAACTATGTTGGTCTAAATCCCTTCTCTATCTTTATTTTATTCAAGTTTCTGTTTAATTTCTCAAAAAAAAAGGTTCTGTTTTTTTTTGAGAAAAAAAGGTTCTGGTTAATTAAAAAAATGGAGGAAGGGAATCTAACCAGCGCAACACCAAATCCCTTTTCTATCTTTATTTATTTTACTCATCAAAGTTTATTTATGTTTAATTAAAAGAAGATAACAAAGAGAGATGGAGTCCAACCAGCCCAAAACCATCGGCCCAGTCTAAACTTTCTAGATGGATCAGCCCAACTACCCCCGTTAACCCCTAGAGCGAGGAGACTGATCCATCCACATATCGTCTCTCCTTCTCCTTCACCCAGCGCCTCCTCCATCTCCCGGCTCGTCCCCAAGCAACTGCCCTCGAGGAGTTCCCCGTCCTCGTCGCCGGTCATGCTGCTACGCTGTCTCCCTCTCCTTCCTTCTTTTTCCTGTGGTTCTCCTTCCCCTAACATCTGTCTCTCTCTTGTTTGCTGCTGAACGCAGGACGCCGCCGCTCCTACCAAATCCAGCCGCCGCCGGATCTGCCTCCACCGGACCAGATCCGTCCGGATCCGGCTGCCCTCGACCATCCTCGACCTTATATTCTCCTCCAGTCGCCTGATTGATGCGCCGCCGACGGATCTGCCTCCGCTGGACCGGATCCGTCCGGATCCGGACGCCCTCGACCGCCCTCGGCCTCGTCTGCGACTCCTCCGTCCGGATTCTGCTGTCCTCGACCGTCCCCGGCCTAGTTTGCTCCTCCCGTCGTGTGATTTGATGCCCCACCTATTCGATTTCTTCGATTTCGTGGTGTTGCAATCTGCTTTTCTTTGATCGATTATTTGATAGACCGAATCCTTCCCTTGTGATTATCCTCATCTCTGTGTCCTGATTTCTGTGGTCGCTTGTTGAATCATCAACGTCTACCTATATGAACCAGTCAGATTAGGTGTAAAGAAACGATGTGGTATTATTACTTAGCCAAGTCATATAATTTTTTCGGCATGATCCTAGGAAGGCAAGGAGAAAGCCTATCAGCATATGAAGCCCAGTACGGGCGGCGTGGAGGACGCGTCACGAATCTGAAATATGGAACACTTTTTTTTCACTTATATGCTGGACTGCGGGTTAATTAGTTAAAACCATAAGGGGCTTTTTGCAAATAGTGCATGGTGCCCTTTAGTACCACCTCGTCACCTCGTACGTGACTTTAGTACCACCTCGCCATCTCGCACGTGACCAAAACTAATGGTAGAAAAAAAAATCAATTGCGGGACGAAACTAAGAATATCACCTTGCTTTAATAGTAGGTATAGATAAGATCCCGTGCATCTGCACGGGCTAGTCATTTTTCAGTCGTTTATCTATCAAATTCATGATATTATATAGCCATGCATATACACTTTTTTGATACATTATTTTACACAATATTGGTTGTAGGTGAATTTAAGATATTGTATACACTTGTTGAATATTAGAATGCCAAGACAGCCTAAGATAGAGTTATAGGTTTTGAATTTGATTATTTTTTATTTCCTATTTTGAACTTTGAGCTTAGATATATGGAAGGACGACATGAGAACATTCCCTTTTTCATTGGATGTCTTTGATCCCATATTGGAAGCATCTTTACCAGCTCCCAATCCTTCGTAACAAAAAGACAACTCTTATTTCCACTTCTTCATCATGCCCAAGAATGGAGCAATGTAGGTAGAATTTTTCTGGAAAGCCCAATTTTTTTGTACCAATCAATGTAATGACACAACAATAGTACTAAATAATGTGACAGACTGGTAGATAGGTGGGCATCTTTATTTTAAAAACTATCCATAGGGTAGCTCTGTTTCGTCGACAATTATACGCAAGTAAGAGAGAATGTTTACAGGGCTGAAACTAATAAAAATATATACAAAATGCATGGATTTGTGCAATCTGAACAAAACAAATGCAATATAGAGTAGGCAGATTTACATGCTTGCTACTTCCTCTTGTTGCTCATTCTGATTAGAACCCCGAGCTTTGACAACTTTGTAATTCAATATGTTTTGTCAAACATTTAGACCTTTCGCCTTGAAAGACACATTACCTCAGAAAGTGGGAAGATTCTGAATTCATATCCTTGATCATGAGAAAATATATTTGATTGGACCTGAATGTGGACGTAGAAATGATGCATGCTTAATTGCAACACAACTATTACCTTTTTAATTCTAAAAGACCACATATTGATTCTAAATTCATTGATAGAAATCTTATTCAGAAAGAAACGAATGTTTCAGCTAGTCCGATAAAAGTTTTAAGGACAAAATGGTAAACTTTTTATAGAACAGGCTTGTAATACACATAATTAAAGAGGAGATGTTAGTTTACCTGCAATTTTGTGATAAATGAGTGGCATGATTCGAAATAGTCACACTTAGTCACAGAGACACTATAATATTAGGACATGATCCACAACTATATCAGAAAAGAGAATAGGTTGTACCACGAATATTTGTAACATGTGATTTCCTCATATATTCATAATTCTGTTATCAAAGGATCAACATACTTTTCTGCATTCTGAATGAAACCTGGAGGCTCTTCTTCTAGTATTCACACCGAGACATGACATAATATTTCATCATACAAAGTTCCATCTTGACATAGAAACTAAATCAACCTGGCATGGTAAACTGTACAAATAAAATTAACTACCTTAAATATAGTGTCTAATCACCAGATAATAAATGGCTCCACTGCTAGGATAATTCTGCTAGTGTAACTATAACAGTTAGGATAATCACCATGGTGCTTTTTAATTTAAACAAATAACAGCAAGGAATCCGTACATAATCCCGAATCTGGTGTGCAATAAGATTTCTCTGTAAGTACCCAACATTCAGAAGTGGAAAAAACTCTTAGCCAAACAATGTAAGCATGAGAAATCACACATAAACTGTTATTCCTATTGGTTGAATCTAGTCTTATTTGTCATCTTATGATCTAGTATATGTGGACAACGTTTTCAACTGCAGTATAGTTTCTCATTGCTCTATAGGTCAAAGCAGCCAAACCAGCGTATCACGACGCTCTTCGATACAACTTTCTCTCCATATATGTCAAGGTCAAAGCTGGTGAGGTCATCATCATGCTGGGAAATCCACTGTATAAGATAACCGTAAATGGAAGTACATGGGAATTCTTGATCAAAATCATACCAAGTTTCCAGGAGAATTTACCATGCGCACGTAGATTGTATACCATGCATATATATACATTATTAGTAGAAAGATATTGTTTGCAGCAACCAGCTACCCACCAGAGGATCCTAGTTCGCTAATCACGATTCATTGCCTTGCCTACATAAGTACTTTCTCAAGTGGGGCAGCAATGACGACAACGAAGCAAGCTCTGGCAGTTCCTCTGTGATATAATCCTGTAGAAAGCAAACTCCATCTATATTAATCAATCAGCAATGCGTCAATACACAATAGCTAGCCCAACCACTAAAAATACAAAAACAAACACAATAGCTAGCTAGCTAACCATAAGGTTGATCAATTCTGGCTAGAGACAACACACAACGCACGCACGCTGAATCATTGGATTGATTACAGGCTTTAGTACTACTGGGAGATGTACATGTACAAAGTACGGACGCCGGCATCCAACAAACACCACTACAGACTATACACATATGCATATGCATCCATTACATGCATGATGTTTATTATATTGACATAAATCTGAGCTCGTCATCTGTGATGCGAACTGCTCATCATCTGAGTTCGTCATCTGCGATGGGAATAATACACTCATCCTATGATGCGGCGATGGGGCTGCCCCTGCTTGAACGGCAGCAACCACCGGGTCGGGGCGCACTTGAAGGTAGCGAGGTACGACGATCGACAGCACTGGCGGCCAAGCACTGTCCTATCAGACCACCCTCAGCGTCACGAATGAGTTGATGGCGGCGGCGGGGGCATCGTGGGTTTTCTGGGATATCGCTGCGTATAGATCCAGATTCCAGAAAATCAGGAAAACGTGGTTTTTTTTGAGCATCAGTACAGACACAAGCGCTCATATACACGCGCATACACTCACCCATATGAACGCACAGCACCTCGTCGTCGACGGGAACGTCTCCTCCCACTGAAAGCGCATCGCCAGAAATCCTGAAATAAATCCAGGAATAATGCGAGCACCAGGATTTAAACCCTGGTGGGTTGGGGATACCACTGTCCACCTAACCAACTCAATCACAGGTTGATTCGCGAGAACGTGGTTTGTTAGTGTTCATATCTCTACTTCTAATGAAGGAGTACGTACGTCGTTTCGTTCGTTCGTTCCACCCATCCCATCGAAGAAAATCCCACCCATATCGATTGGGAAATCAGTCCTCCGGTTTTTATCAAAAAAAAACCACCTCCCGTTTGCTCACTTTCTCTGGTTTTTCCCACGGTAAGAAAAAGCAAAAAAAAGGAGGCGCATGCGCTCTTGCACGTGGATAGGAAGGTACTCCCTCTGTTTCCTATTTGTGTGCAATTTGTTTCCTTTTTCTCATATATAGTCTGCGATCCGCCCGCAGATCTTTTCCAACTATATGCTCCTGATCTACCGCACCGCATTCAACGCTAGCCTTCCTATTTGTCAACTTCTCTCCTTACTCTTCACTTCCTGATCCCCATCGTCCCTGGTCTTCTCCGGCCACCATGAAATCGACGTAGCTGTCTTCGACCATGTTCGGACGATCGTGCCCGCGCCCGATGTCTTGGCCGAGTCCGGCATGAGAGAGACGACATCATCCTTGCCGAGTCAGGCGAAGTTCATGATCCCCGTCCGGCACCGCACCCTTCCATCTTCTTGATGGTCGAAGACAGAAGTGTCGTACGTCCTCGTGCAAGGCATGCCTGCGGCCTGTGAATCCAAGGTGTGTGTGCCCCGCTCAGCCTCGTGCGCGTGACCACCATAGTTGATGGGTCAAACGTCATGCACCGGCACGGTTATAGCAGGACGAGGACAGCGGCCAGGAGGACGACGGGAAGTTCGTGGCGCGCATTGGAGATATCACCGTGTTGTTTTGTATGTGTTAGGCCATGGCATGGAGTGAAGTGAAACAGTTCGGCACAATTTTTTCCAAGTGGTGAGGATGCCCGGAAGGCCCCTCATCGCCGGTGGATGACCTCCTCCACGTCAATGGCGCCGGAGCCCCTTTTTCAAGTGGTGAGGATGCCCGGAAGGCCCCTCATCGACGGCGGGTGACCTCCTCCATGTCAATGGCGCCGGAGCTTCTTCACCAACCGTACAGCCACACCGTCGATCTCCTCCGCCATGTGGTTGATTTTCTACTAATCTTTCTAGACTAACTACAGACCATTTGGTTGTATCAGGGTGGGTATTGATATTTTGGACAATGTGAAGGTCGGTAGGTGGTTGGACCGGCAGGCATTTGCCATGGTGTTTCCAGCGGAGATCTCAGGTTCAAGCCCAACGAAAGTGCAAAATTTTGGTAAGATAATCGTCTTTTGGGTTCCTGCTTGTTGCTATCTTTTTTATGGACACATTTGAGAGTTGTCTCAGTCCATAGGAAATTACTGTTTTTCATAGTGTCAGATCTCATTATAAAATGATACGAGGCATGTAAATATTATGTACCTGTGTGGATGGAAGTCTTTTCCCCTTCTTCTTTATAAAATGATACGCACACTCGTGCGTATTCGAGAAAATAGTGTCAGATCTCATTCCTATTACACAATAAAATGGGCAAGGCATGTTTGGTAACCGTGCTTTATTTTATATGCTCGTGTTTGATTACTTGAGGACATATATGCATACTACAGAGCAATGCCATGCGTTTGACCTCTGAGTATTATTGATAAAGCACTTTTTAATAATACTGAAACTAAAACTCAGTCGCTAAAACATGTAATCATTCAGCTTCTTTGCAGCTACATCTATGACCACCATGCTACACATCAAAGTGATAAACTTCCTATTTAACCACTACCGTTGACGACTTTAAGTTCAGTGTAGGGAAAATGGATGAAGTCTCCTAATGGTGATAGTGGTGCAGGCAACATTTTCTACAGACTTTAAAGTTCAAAATGGACACCTTAATATGTGCGGATTATCAGGTTCTTGTAGTTTGTCTCCACGTCGGTTGCACGCAAGGAGTATTTTTTTTGTCTTATGTATTAATCTATAATTTGCTTTTCTCCAATGTACAATTTCTCAAGTTCAACAAGAGTGTGGTTAGTGCCTTTTTTCCATTCTATCAAAAAACGGATTGGGTTCTACTATAGAAAGCGGTAACGGAACAAAACAAGAAAAGATCAACCAGGTTAGTTCCTTTTCTTGCTTAGATTTATCGTTGAAGTCAAATTAGTATTTAAGTAAGGAAAGTCAAACTTTTGTCCGTACTGATTTTTTTTCTGGTTCGCAGGAGAGAGGGAGGAATTGGCCAGCATGGGGTCATGAGTGGTACAAACAGGAAGATGCATGCTCATCGGTTCTGTTGGTTCAGTTTACTTTGGATTTTCAGTTCTTTTCACCTCATAATTACTCCTTACATTGTGAAATTTTTGTGAGATTACAACAAATGCACCTTACATCGTGAAATTTTTGTAAAAAAAATGCACCTTATATAAAGGAACGGAGGGAGTATCTTTTATTTCTGTGGTAGTGCAGTTAAGCTTCTTTATCTTTTATTCCATCCCACTAGAGGCCTCTTGTGCACCTTGATTTAGTTCTGGTGTTTATTTGGTGCCAATGTCGTAGGACAATACATTCATGCATGGATTTATTCCAGCATTCAAATTTCAAGATCTTTGTGCCACTGGTTCGCTGCATTCACCTTAATGAAGGTAATAAACTCTTACTGAGGAACATGCATAATGATGGAGGAACGAACGTCAAAGTTAAAGGAGCATATTATTCAGCTTCAGGGGTTTTGGACATATGGCTTCTAATTCCATCAGCCAAGAACTTAATTCATATTCTAAAAATTGAAGGGGAGGAAGAGGAATATTGTCGGTCATGTCCGGAAACAATGTTCTTTTTCTTATTTCGGTTGATCTGTTTCTTTTGTGTATCATCAATTGAGTATTTGAGTTGGAACATAAGTATATTAGTTTCTTAGAATTTGCACATATGCTTTATCCAGTTGTCAATGTTATGTACAAACATATATTTATATTTGGACTATAGATTCTTTATACTTATTGCCGTACCTCGTGTTTTCTACTAAGTGTGGTACCTCTTGAAGGAGGGAAAAAGCCAGGAGTCACTACTGATTAAGGTGCGGAAGTTGGTGGACACGTACAAGGACGAGGATGTGAGCATCACAGTGATGGGGCACAACCTCTGGGTGGCATTGGCAACCCTAAGCGTGTTCTACATCGCCGAGAATGGTCAGTCACGGCGTTCGCGCGTGGGAGCAGCCGACTTCAAGAAGCGATTCGACGTCGCCATGGCCTCCACGGTCGCAACGCCTGAGAGATCGTTCCCTGGCACTCGGCGCTGTTGTACCATGACATGGGCTCTGAGCTGGCCATCGACATCGGCACGTCGCAATACCTGATGCCTGAGGACGTCGCCGCCCGGTTCGTAATTGTTGATGGGGTCGCCGCAAGGTGAGTTGAAGCAATCTCATACGCCATAGCTGATGCGCCCAACTTCCTATCATGGGTGCTAGCCGTAAAGTCGAATGCATATATTGGTGAGCTCTGTGATCCAAACACCGAGAAGATAGTAGATGCAATTTTTTATTCTTAGCGGGCAAGTTGTTTTTAACTTTTTAAAAAGTAAGGTCGTGTAGGCGCATGGAGATCTCCATTTTGGTCATTTTCTACTCAATTGTAGAGTTTTATTGCAGTATCATAAATTTCCATATCTCAGTAGTGCATGTTTTTTAAAATTAATAGTAAGTGCATGTCAGTACCTCCAAAAGGAAAAATTTCAAGAAAATTATTCTGTCCTGATGGTAATCATTTTCATACAAACTACCATGGTTTCTTGTCCTTTTGGTTTTGCATGGTGTCCATCCCAGAACCTCTATGGAATAATGAACGTTGTTGAATTCCTACAGTTTTCTTATTATTTTGAAGCTTTAATTGTTGATTCCTTTAGGTTAACAGTATGCTCGAGATGAAACTTTTCGTGGAGATACATTTTTGATATACAACTTTACTTGATTCTTAATCCATGTGGTAATGTCATTAGCATACATGATACTTTATGCATACCATACACCGTTCTCTCACAACAATTGATTAGTTTCTAAATTCTAATCATCTTTTGGTTCAGGTTATATAATTACATGATGACGTAGGACCGAGCCATCCTTAGAAAAATTGTATAGAACTGGAAAAGTAGTAACAACATATCTTGTTCAAGTGCCAAATCAGCATTGGACGCGCTGACTCATGTATGGCATCCGCCCATGTTCCTTATTGAACCGATGATAATTAGGACGCGCTAACTCATGTAGAGTTTTATTGCAGTATCATAAATTTCCATATCTCAGTAGTGCATGTTTTTTTAAATTAATAGTAAGTGCATGTCAGTACCTCCAAAAGGAAAAATTTCAAGAAAATTGTTCTTTCCTGATGGTAATCATTTTCATACAAACTACCATGGTTTCTTGTCCTTTTGGTTTTGCATGGTGTCCATCCCAGAACCTCTATGGAATAATGAACGTTGTTGAATTCCTACAGTTTTCTTATTATTTTGAAGCTTTAATTGTTGATTCCTTTAGGTTAACAGTATGCTCGAGATGAAACTTTTCGTGGAGATATATTTTTGATATACAACTTTACTTGATTCTTAATCCATGTGGTAATGTCATTAGCATACATGATACTTTATGCATACCATACACCGTTCTCTCACAACAATTGATTAGTTTCTAAATTCTAATCATCTTTTGGTTCAGGTTATAGAATTACATGATGATGTAGGACCGAGCCATCCTTAGAAAAATTGTATAGAACTGGAAAAGTAGTAACAACATATCTTGTTCAAGTGCCAAATTAACATTGGACGTGCTGACTCATGTATGGCATCCGCCCATGTTCCTTATTGAACCGTTGATAATTAGGACTCCTATGATAATTAGGAGATGTCTCGTACAATTTTTGTCCATGTGTTGTAGTTAATTTATCAGTTTTGCTAAAGCACATCTAGATGTGTCATAAATATTGCATATCTAAGTCCTATGTCATTGATCTTACGTTGAGATTCGTGTGAATATTTTCTTTTTCTTTTTCTCTCTTTATGCTTAATTCACTTATTTAGATGTGCAATAACTAGAGCCCATCTAGATGAGCCCAAGACACATCATCATAGTTCAATGTGTGTAGCACAATAAAACAGAAGAAATTTAACTAAGAGGACTATGTCGACGATTAAAAAGAATTCATCGACAAGGGTCCCAAGGCATTGTGGTGCGAATGTGCCAAAAATCCACCAAGTATTAAGTGTATGCAATGAGAAAAAATAAATTAAAAGGCCCGTAGCAACACACGGGCATTCTACTAGTTCTCTTTTTAGCTGAGCTATGAATAGATTTTTTTTTTGCAGGGAGCGAGATATGGTTTTTTCTTTTGCAAGGTACAACAGTGATAAGATTGACACGGGACTTATTTTCTTTTCAGTTTTTATTACAAGAGGGGGAAAATGTCCAGAATTTTATCATTAGATCTACGCCGTAATAATTCGGCCGCACCAGATGAACGACTCATAAATTCTAATTAACATGGTAATTTCTTGGGAATTTGTAATTAGTATAGGTATAAATATAAATATAAATAAGATACAGGCATGACATCGTCTTATTTGGTTCATGTACGGACATGTAATCCGGACATAGGTTATGTATGCAGCTAGCTTAATTAGGCATTTATATATTTATATACTAATCTACCCATGATGCAACAGAGAAAATGCAAATTACGTACCTTTGCCCATAAAGCAATGTCTCCTATGGATGCATGTGTTTATTTTCTTGCCGGCTGACTAGTGTGTACGTCTACGTATTTTAGCATTGCCTGGGGTAGCATGGGAAAGAATCGATCAAGTGTTGATGGGCAAGAAAGAGGTTAGACATGTACTGCAGGTGGATCGATCTGAGAAAATTAGGTTGATTCGGTGCTTCGTCGTGGCCGCTGGGTTGCTATGGGATAGGGAGATTGACGTGGGCTATGGTAGACCCGAGGAGGAGGGGCTAGAGCAGAGGAGAGAGGACACGCTGAAGGAAATATGCCCTAGAGGCAATAATAAAGTTATTATTTATTTTCTTATATCATGATAAATGTTTATTATTCATGTTAGAATTGTATTAACCGGAAACATAATACATGTGTGAATACATAGACAAATAGAGTGTCACTAGTATGCCTCTACTTGACTAGCTCGTTAATCGAAGATGGTTATGTTTCCTAACCATAAATAAAAGAGTTGTTATTTGATTAACGGGACCACATTATTAGGAGAATGATGTGATTGACATGACCCATTCCATTAGCTTAGCACCCGATCGTTTAGTATGTTGCTATTGCTTTCTTCATGACTTATACATGTTCCTATGACTATAAGACTATGCAACTCCCGTTTGCCGGAGGAACACTTTGTGTGTTACCAAATGTCACAACGTAACTGGGTGATTATAAAGGTGCTCTACAGGTGTCTCCAAAGGTACATGTTGGGTTGGCGTATTTCGAGATTAGGATTTGTCACTCCGATTGTCGGAGAGGTATCTCTGGGCCCTCTCGGTAATGCACATCACATAAGCCTTGCAAGCATTGCAACTAATGAGTTAGTTGTGAGATGATGTATTATAGAACAAGTAAAGAGACTTGCCGGTAACAAGATTGAACTAGGTATTGAGATACCGACGATCGAATCTCGGGCAAGTAACATACCGATGACAAAGGGAACAACGTATGTTGTTATGCAGTCTGACCGATAAAAGATCTTCGTAGAATATGTAGGAGACAATATGAGCATCCAGGTTCCGCTATTGGTTATTGACCGGAGACGTGTCTCGGTCATGTCTACATTGTTCTCGAACCCGTAGGGTCCGCACGCTTAAGGTTTCGATGACAGTTATATTATGAGTTTATGCATTTTGATGTACCGAAGTTTGTTCAGAGTCCCGGATGTGATCACGGACATGACGAGGAGTCTCGTAATGGTCGAGACATAAAGATTGATATATTGGAAGCCTATATTTGGATATCGGAAGTGTTCCGGGTGAAATCGGGATTTTACCGGAGTACCGAGAGGTTACCGGAACCCCCCGGGAGGTATATGGGCCTTAGTGGGCTTTAGTGGAAGAGAGGAGAGGTGGCCAGGGCTGGGCCACGCGCCCCTCCCCCCTAGTCCGAATAGGATAAGGAGAGGGGGGCGGCGCCCCCCTTCCTTCTCTCTCTCCTCTTTCCCCCTCCCGAATCCTATTCCAACTAGGAAAGGGGGGGAATCCTACTCCCGGTGGGAGTAGGACTCCTCCTGGCGCGCCCTCCTCCTGGCCAGCCACACCCCCCTTTGATCCTTTATATACGGGGGCAGGGGCACCCCTAGACACACAAGTTGATCCACGTGATCATATTCTTAACCGTGTGCGGTGCCCCCTTCCACCATAGTCCTCGATAATATTGTAGCGGTGCTTAGGCGAAGCCCTGCGACGGTAGTACATCAAGATCGTCACCACGCCGTCGTGCTGACGGAACTCTTCCCCGACACTTTGCTGGATCGGAGTCCGGGGATCGTCATCGAGCTGAACGTGTGCTACAACTCGGAGGTGCCGTAGTTTCGGTGCTTGATCGGTCGGGCCATGAAGACGTACGACTACATCAACCACGTTGTGCTAACGCTTCCATTGTCGGTCTACAAGGGTACGTAGATCACACTCTCCCCTCTCATTGCTATGCATCACCATGATCTTGCGTGTGCGTAGGAATTTTTTTGAAATTACTACGTTCCCCATCAGTGGTATCAGAGCCTAGGTTTTATGTGTTGATGTTATATGCACGAGTAGAACACAAGTAAGTTGTGGGCGATATAAGTCATACTGCTTACCAGCATGTCATACTTTGGTTCGGCGGTATTGTTGGACGAAGCGGCCCGGACCGACATTACGCGTACGCTTACGCGAGACCGGTTCTCCCGATGTGCTTTGCACAAAGGTGGCTAGCGGGCGACAGTTTCTCCAACTTTAGTTGAACCGAGTGTGGCTACGCCCGGTCCTTGCGAAGGTTAAAATAGCACCAACTTGACAAACTATCGTTGTGGTTTTGATGCGTAGGTAAGATTGGTTCTTGCTTAAGCCCATAGCAACCACGTAAAACTTGCAAAAACAAAGTAGAGGACGTCTAACTTGTTTTTGCAGGGCATGTTGTGATGTGATATGGTCAAGACATGATGCTAAATTTTATTGTATGAGATGATCATGTTTTGTAACCGAGTTATCGGCAACTGGCAGGAGCCATATGGTTGTCGCTTTATTGTATGCAATGCAATCGCGCCGTAATGCTTTACTTTATCACTAAGCGGTAGCGATAGTCGTGGAAGCATAAGATTGGCGAGACGACAACGATGCTACGATGGAGATCAAGGTGTCGCGCCGGTGACGATGGTGATCACGATGGTGCTTTGAAGATGGAAGATCACAAGCACAAGATGATGATGGCCATATCATATCACTTATATTGATTGCATGTGATGTTTATCTTTTATGCATCTTATCTTGCTTTGATTGACGGTAGCATTATAAGATGATCTCTCACTAATTATCAAGAAGTGTTCTCCTTGAGTATGCACCGTTGCGAAAGTTCTTCATGCTGAGACACCACATGATGATCGGGTGTGATAGGCTCTACGTTCAAATACAACGGGTGCAAAACAGTTGCACACGCAGAATACTCAGGTTATACTTGACGAGCCAAGCATATACAGATATGGCCTCGGAACACGGAGACCGAAAGGTCGAGCGTGAATCATATAGCAGATATGATCAACATAGCGATGTTCACCAATGAAACTACTCCATCTCACGTGATAATCGGACATGGTTTAGTTGATTTGGATCACGTAATCACTTAGAGGATTAGAGGGATGTCTATCTAAGTGGGAGTTCTTAAGTAATATGATTAATTAAACTTAAATTTATCATAAACTTAGTCCTGGTAGTATTTTGCAAATTATGTTGTAGATCAATAGCTCGCGTTGTTGCTTCCCTGTGTTTATTTTGATATGTTCCTAGAGAAAGATGTTAGTAGCAATGATGCGGATTGGATCCGTGATATGAGGTTTATCCTCATTGCTGCACAGAAGAATTATGTCCTTGATGCACCGCTAGGTGACGGACCTATTACAGGAGCAGATGCAGATGTTATGAATGTTTGGCTAGCTCAATATGATGACTACTTGATAGTTTAGTGCACCATGCTTAATGGCTTAGAATCGGGACTTCAAAGACGTTTTGAACGTCATGGAGCATATGAGATGTTCCAGGAGTTGAAGTTAATATTTCAAGCAAATACCCGAGTTGAGAGATATGAAGTCTCCAACAAGTTCTATAGCTCAAAGATGGAGGAGAATCGCTCAACTAGTGAGCATGTGCTCAGATTGTCTGAGTACTACAATCACTTGAATCAAGTGGGAGTTAATCTTCCAGATAAGATAGTGATTGACAGAATTCTCTAGTCACCATCACCAAGTTAGTAGAACTTCGTGATGAACTATGATATGCAAGGGATAACGGAAATGATTCCCAAGCTCTTCGTAATGCGGAAATTGACGAGGGTAGAAATCGAGAAAAACATCAAGTGTTGATGGTAGACAAGACCACTAGTTTCAAGAAAAGGGCAGAGGGAAGAAGGGGAACTTCAAGAAGAACAGCAAGCAAGTTGCTGCTCAAGTGAAGAAGCCCAAGTCTGGTCCTAAGCCTGAAACTAAGTGTTTCTACTGCAAAGGGACTGGTTACTGGAAGCGGAACTACCCCAAGTGATTGGCAGATAAGAAGGATGGCAAAGTGAACATATGTATATTTGATATACATGTTATTGATGTGTACTTTACTAGTGTTTATAGCAACCCCTTAGTATTTGATACTAGTTCAGTTGCTAAGATTAGTAACTCGAAACGGGAGTTGCAGAATAAACAGAGACTAGTTAAGGGTGAAGTGACGATGTGTGTTGGAAGTGGTTCCAAGATTGATATGATTATCATCGCACACTCCCTATACTTTCGGGATTAGTGTTGAACCTGAATAAGTGTTATTTGGTGTTTGCGTTGAGCATGAATATGATTTGATCATGTTTATTGTAATACGATTATTCATTTAAGTAAGAGAATAAATTGTTGTTCTGTTTACATGAATAAAACCTTATATGGTTACACACCCAATGAAAATAGTTCGTTGGATCTCGATAGTAGTGACACACATATTCATAGTGTTGAAGCCAAAAGATGCAGATTTGATAATGATAGTGCAACTTATTTGTGGCACTGCCGTTTGGGTCATATCGGTATAAAGCGCATGAAGAAACTCCATTCTGATGGGCTTCTGGAACCACTTGATTATGAATCACTTGGTACTTGCGAACCGTGCCTTATGGGTAAGATGACAAAAACACCGTTCTTCGGTACTATGGAGAGAGCAACAGATTTATTGGAAATCATACATATAGATGTATGTGGTCCGATGAATGTTCAGGCTCGTGGCGGATATCGTTATTTTCTCACCTTCACGGATGACTTAAACAGATATGGGTATATCTACTTAATGAAACACAAGTCTGAAATATTTGAAAAGTTCAAAGAATTTCAGAGTAAAGTGGAGAATCATCGTAACAAGAAAATAAAAGTTTCTACGATATGATCGCAGAGGTAAAATATTTGAGTTACGAGTCTGGCCTTCAGTTAAAACAATGTGAAATAGTTTCACTACTCACGCCACCTGGAACACGACAACATAATGGTGTGTCCGAACATCATAACCGTACTTTATTAGATATGGTGCGATCTATGATGTCTCTTACCGATCTACCATTATTGTTTTGGGGTTATGCATTAAAGACAGCTGCATTCACGTTTAAAAGGGCACCATCTAAGTCCGTTGAGACGACACAATCTGAACTGTGGTTTGGCAAGAAACCAAAGTTGTCGTTTCTTAAAGTTTGGGATTGTGATGCTTATATGAAAAAGTTTCATCCTGATAAGCTCAAACCCAAATCGGAGAAATATGTCTTCATAGGATACCCAAAGGAGACTATTGGGTACACCTTCTATCACAGATCCGAAGGCAAGACATTCGTTGCTAAGAATGGATCCTTTCTAGAGAAGGAGTTTCTCTCGAAAGAAGTGAGTGGGAGGAAAGTAGAACTTGACGAGGTAACTGTACCTACTGCCTTATTGGAAAATAGTACATCACAGAAACCTGTTTCTGTGACACCTACACCAATTAGTGAGGAAGCTAATGATAATGATCATGAAACTTCAGAACAAGATACTACTGAACCTCGTAGATCAACCAGAGTGAGATCCGCGCCAGAGTGGTACGGTAATCCTGTTCTGGAAGTCATGCTACTAGATCATGATGAACCTACGAACTATGAAGAAGTGATGGTGAGCCCAGATTCCGCAAAATGGCTTGAAGCCATGAAATCTGAGATGGGATCCATGTATGAGAACAAAGTATGGACTTTGGTTGACTTGCCCAATGATCGGCAAGCAATTGAGAATAAATGGATCTTCAAGAGGAAGACAGACGCTGATAGTAGTGTTACTATCTACAAAGCTAGAATTGTCGCAAAAAGGTTTTCGACAAGTTCAAGGTGTTGACTATGATGAGAGTTTCTCACTCGTATCTATGCTTAAGTCTGTCCGAATCATGTTAGCAATTGCCGCATTTTATGAAATCCAGCAAATGGATGTCAAAACTGCATTCCTGAATGGATTTCTGGAAGAAGAGTTGTATATGATGCAGCCGGAAGGTTTTGTCGATCCAAAAGGAGCTAACAAAGTGTGCAAGCTCCAGCGATCCATTTATGGACTGGTGCAAGCCTCTCAGAGTTGGAATAAACGCTTTGATAGTATGATCAAAGCATATAGTTTTATACAGACTTGCAGTGAAGCCTGTATTTACAAGAAAGTGAGTGGGAGCACTACAACATTTCTGATAAGTATATGTGAATGACATATTGTTGACCGGAAATAATGTAGAATTATTCTGCAAAGCATAAAGGAGTATTTTTAAAGAAGTTTTTCAAAGAAAGACCTCGGTGAAGCTGCTTACATATTAAGCATCAAAATCTATAGAGATAGATCAAGACGCTTTGATAAGTTTTTTCAATGAGTACATACCTTGACAATATTTTGAAGTAGTTCAAAAATGGAACAGTCAAAGAAAGAGTTCTTGGCTGTGTTACAGGGTATGAAATTGAGTAAGACTCAAAGCCCGACCACGGCAGAAGATAGAAAGAGAATGAAAGTCATTCCCTATGCCTCAACCATAGGTTCTATAAAGTATGCCATGATGTGTACCAGATCTATTGTATACCCTACACTGTGTTAAGCAAGGGAGTACAATAGTGATCTAAGAGTAGATCACTGGACATTGGTCAAAATTATCCTTAGTGGAATAAGGAAATATTTCTCGATTATGGAGGTGACAAAAGGTTCGTCGTAAAAAGTTACATCGATGCAAGTTTTGACACAGATCTGGATGACTCTAAGTCTCGATCTAGATACAATTGAAAGTGGGAGCAATTAGCTAGAGTAGCTCCGTGCAGAGCATTGTAGACATAGAATTCGCAAAATACTTACGGATCTGTATGTGACAGACCCGTTGACTAAAATTATCTCACAAGCAAAACATGATCACACCTTAGTACTCTTTGGGTGTTAATCACATAAATGATGTGAACTAGATTATTGACTCTAGTAAACCCTTTGGGTATAGGTCACATGGCGATGTGAACTATGGGTGTTAATCACATGGTGATGTGAACTCTTAGTGTTGAACCACATGGCGATGTGAACTAGATTATTGACTCTAGTGCAAGTGGGAGACTGAAGGAAATATGCCCTAGAGGCAATAATAAAGTTATTATTTATTTCCTTATATCATGATAAATGTTTATTATTCATGCTATAATTGTATTAACCGGAAACATAATACATGTGTGAATACATTGACAAACAGAGTGTCACTAGTATGCCTCTACTTGACTAGCTCGTTAATCGAAGATGGTTATGTTTCCTAACCATAAACAAAAGAGTTGTTATTTGATTAACAGGATCACATCATTAGGAGAATGATGTGATTGACATGACCCATTCCATTAGCTTAGCACCTGATCGTTTAGTATGTTGCTATTGCTTTCTTCATGACTTATACATGTTCCTATGACTATGAGATTATGCAACTCCCGTTTGCCAGAGGAACACTTTGTGTGCTACCAAACGTCACAATGTAACTGGGTGATTATAAAGGTGCTCTACAGGTGTCTCCAAAGGTACATGTTGGGTTGGCGTATTTCGAGATTAGGATTTGTCACTCCGATTGTCGGAGAGGTATCTCTGGGCCCTCTCGGTAATGCACGTCACATAAGCCTCGCAAGCATTGCAACTAATGAGTTAGTTGTGAGATGATGTATTATGGAACGAGTAAAGAGACTTGCCAGTAACGAGATTGAACTAGGTATTGGATACCGACGATCGAATCTCGGGCAAGTAACATACCGATGACAAAGGGAACAACGTATGTTGTTATGCGGTCTGACCGATAAAGATTTTTGTAGAATATGTAGGAGCCAATATGGGCATCCAGGTCCCTCTATTGGTTATTGACCGGAGATGTGTCTCGGTCATGTCTACATTGTTCTCGAACCATAGGGTCCGCACGCTTAAGGTTTCGATGACAGTTATATTATGAGTTTATGCATTTTGATGTACCGAAGTTTGTTCGGAGTCCCGGATGTGATCACGGACATGACGAGGAGTCTCGAAATGGTCGAGACATAAAGATTGATATATTGGAAGCCTATATTTGGATATCGGGAGTGTTCCGGGTGAAATCAGGATTTTACCGGAGTACCGGGAGGTTACCGGAACCCCCCGGGAGGTATATGGGCCTTAGTGGGCTTTAGTGGAAGAGAGGAGAGGTGGCCAGGGCTGGGCCGCATGCCCCCCCTAGTCCGAATAGGATAAGGAGAGGGGGGCGGCGCCCCCCTTCCTTCTCTCTCTCCTCTTTCCCCCTCCCGAATCCTATTCCAACTAGGAGGGGGGGGGGGAATCCTACTCCCGGTGGGAGTAGGACTCCTCCTGGCGCGCCCTCCTCCTGGCCGGCTGCACCCCCCCTTTGATCCTTTATATACGGGGGCAGGGGGCACCCCTAGACACACAAGTTGATCCACGTGATCATATTCTTAACCGTGTGCGGTGCCCCCTTCCACCATAGTCCTCGATAATATTGTAGCGGTGCTTAGGCGAAGCCCTGCGACGGTAGTACATCAAGACCGTCACCACGCCGTCGTGCTGACGGAACTCTTCCCCGACACTTTGCTGGATCGGAGTCCGGGGATCGTCATCGAGCTGAACGTGTGCTAGAACTCGGAGGTGTCGTAGTTTCGGTGCTTGATCGGTCGGGCCGTGAAGACGTACGACTACATCAACCGCGTTGTGCTAACGCTTCCGCTGTCGGTCTACAAGGGTACGTAGATCACACTCTCCCCTCTCGTTGCTATGCATCACCATGATCTTGCGTGTGCGTAGGAATTTTTTTGAAATTACTACGTTCCCCATCACACGCATCAAGCCATGAGGGAGCGATGGTGCATCTATAATTTTTCTTAGCCATGGTGCGTGTACAGTTTTTTAAAATTTTGGGTGGAATTGCACCGTATACTATGAGGACTCTACCACGGTTGCTTATTTTTATCTAAACCACAGTTTAATATCCGGAGGCTACTTTACGTGGCTTATGAGAATCAACGTGCAGGCTCAGTTTTTTTTTGATGAGAATCAGGCCCAGATCTAATCTAATTAGTAAAAGAATATAAGATTTGGGTCTTAGATAAATGGGTTGATCTCCACCGTAATAATTCGGTCCCACTTAAGATGAACAGTTCTTAATTACTAATTAACGTGGTAATTTCTTGGGAGTCTGTAATTAGTATAGGTATAGACTAGGGACATGTTGTGGTCTATGTATTCACACATGTATTACAGTTTCCGGTTAATACAATTATAGCATGAACAATAGACAATTATCATGAACAAGGAAATACAATAATAACCATTTTATTATTGCCTCTAGGGCATATTTCAAACACTATATGTTACTAGACTTCTTATGCTACCACTATTGGACCACCTACTGTTATGTATGGGTTGGTGTGATCTACTGATGCAATGTATGGGTTGTTGTGTGATCTTTTGATGCATATAATATGCTTTAGTGATTTTCTGGTGGCATGTATGGTTTACTGATTTTGTAATGTTTTTATGCGTTGAGTTATGAGCTGGTATATACCCAAATGGGTTGTAAAGTGGGCTAGTTTAGTTTGGTCTTGTATTAAAACCCAAAATGTCGTGGTGATCTCACGACAGATGCCATGCGATGGCTAAAGAGAGGGACAGGCAAGAGGCCACCGGTGGGCTCCAGAGGCGAGGTTGGTATGAGCGAGTGCAAGCCACAAGACGTACCTAGGTTCAGGGCTCTCCGGAGAGATAACACCCCTAGTCCTACCAAGTGTGGTTTATATGAAGTGGATACAAGCTTGCTCCTAGAGCTGTGATGCGAGCAAGACAGACTATTTTGTACATGGCAAAATAGGACTAACAATAATGTTGCACGTCATGAAGCATAAGCAGGTGATATTTTAAAAATTATAAAAAGGTAGTTTGTGTAGCCTGCATACATAAATCTCTCTTAGCTCACCAGAGGAGCATGATGTTGGGGCCCAATCCAAAACACAGACAAGTTACAAATTTATACAACATGTTGTGTATAAGTAAGCAAGCAGCTGGCCATTTTGTAGCTCAATTAAAGTCTTAGGGAGCATAATGAACAACAGAGGGATTCATGCAAACCTACTACAACAAGAAAAACTATGCAATCATTAGCCTAGTAAAAACTAGATTGTGAGCCTCAAGCAATAATAGTTGGTTAATAGATTTCAAAGCTTCAGGCACACTTCGCCAGAGTAATTAAATGGTAAGGCCTTTAATTATGTCAATTAATAGTTATACAAGTACCCAACATCAGGCATCATTGTTTGGGCATCTCATTAACTGAGGACAAATAAAGCAATTGAAAAGAGCAAATTAACTATGCCTGAAACAAACAAGGAATTGAACTGTTGACTTGGATACAGTGACTTACCTTAACTAGTTGAACAGGCTCAGCGCAGCTCCTACTTCTCTTGCAAGGCTCCTCCCTAACATCTTGTACTTGGAAATCCTCAATCATCTTCATTGCAACCCCTCTGCAAGGTGACACAAACTAGTTAGTCGTCTCCTTGGAAGATAAATATGCATACTTTCCAGTCTGTGAACAACAAAAAAGGACGAGATTATAACAAAACAATACCACATAATGGAACATGCCACATCTCTTGCACTTGCACACAATGAAATGAGCATTTACTATGTCTGCACTATGTAAAAACTAGGCATACCTTCGAACTGGATCTTCTGGTACTCTTGGAGAGCCTACGTTAGTGTACAACCAAACCTTTATGTCACCTATGAGTTAGTCAAGGCCCCACTACAGTAGCCCTTAGTGTTTAAATCGTTGACAAGCTCTGTTAGAGTGTTAGATCAAGAACAACAAGTAATCAAAGCAAGCAGTTCTAGTATGGCTGGCTGATGCAAACAAAAATTGAACAGATGTGTGAGCAAATCTTACATATCAAGAAAAGAAGCAAAGAAGGAGGCTTAAAGACCATCACTTGACTGACCAGATTTAAGGGGCATTTAAACATCATGTGCAACGTATGAACTAACATAAACATTGCATATTCCAGATTATACAATGGAATGCACATGTATTAGGTTATGCCATGTATGATGATGCCTAAATCTACACTATAGCAGGCATGAGTGATTCATCATTGCACGCACAATTGAATTGCAGGTTAAGGGCCAGTTCGATTCCGCCTTTTCAGGGCTTATTGTCAAAATAAGCCATAAAAGATGTACAGAAGTCATTTTTGAGTTATGATCTTGGGCTTAACTTATTTCGCTTTGGAGGGGGGTGTTTCGGGTAGAAGCTCACTAAAAATTGAAGGGAATGGGAATAGTGAAATGACTCTGTTGTCTGCCTATATTACACTCAAAATACAACTGCTCACGCTCGCGTTACACCTGACCCTCAAGTAAAAACAAACACGCAAGCGTTCATTGCCCTGCCCGCTTTCATCTCCTCTCCTCTTTCCCTCTACCTCGATCCCCTGCCCGAAACCCTAGGGTTCCTCGAGTGAGCCGTCGCCTCTGGTCCCATCTGGCCTAGTCCTCGACGATGCTCTGTCCAGCTAGGCTACATGGTCGGCAGTTAAGGGCAAATCTCCCTGGCTGCTCCTCCCTCTGGCGTCGCCCCTCATTCTCATGGTCTCCAACAGCTGTTCCACAGTGGTCCGTCCAACGCACTACTCCGGCGGGCGCCGCACAACTACGGCTGATGCCATACTGCAGCAGAAGGCACCTTATTCCCCCTCCCCTCCCCCCAGGACGTGGCCTTGAGGTGCTGTTGAAGGATGAGCTCATCCAACAAGGTGAGGATCTCCTCTGATTTTTTTGCCAAATTTTCATTCTGATCCACTATACGATGAATTGCTATGAGCTGATTCTGCTGCTGCTATATGATGCATTGCTATGAGCTGCTCCTGCTGCTGCTATATGATGAATTGCCATGAGCTGCTCCTGCTATATGATCAATTGCTATGAGCTGCTGCTGCTATATGATGAGTTGCTATAAGCTGCTCCTACTGCTGCTGTATGATGAATTGCTATGAGCTGCTCCTGCTGTTATATGATGAATTGCTATGAGCTACTCCTACTGTTGCTATATGATGAATTGCTATGAGCTTCTGCTGGTATATGATGAATTGCACACTGCTGCTGCTGCTGTATGATGAGTTGCTATGAGCTGCTGCTGCTATATGATGCTTTCAGGTGGTGCTGCTATATGATAATAACCAGCCACTTGGACCATCGAATTACAATAAATAATTGTTCTTCATTTAAATGCAGGTCATGCGTTCTTCGTTTAAATTAGGCAATGGGATCTCTATGGAAGACATTGACCAAAGTAGATTGTGCCAAGTAGATGGTATATTTGTATTTTCATTTTGAACAAATAATGATGGTCTGTTTTTCTATCATATTAATTACTGCACTGGGTTCAATTTGTGATGTTTGCAAGTCAAATTATTTCTCATATGGGCAGCAAAATGAAAAAATATAATGCAATCTAGACTTTTCATTGATCATACCAAAGATAAGCTGAAAAGGAAGGCAATGAAAAGAACTGATTGGCTTATTACCTGGAGCTTATATTCACAGTTGCTTATTTTCTTACGATAACTCGTAATAACTGTCCCTAAGAAACTTGGCCAATAGAACTAACATACAAATAACATGTCATGATGATTGCAATGGAGGAGTGACCTACCATAGCACATTGTATAGGCTCACCGCTGCCTCTCCTTTTTTTGCGATGTTCCATGAAATTGCCACATACATCTTGTACTTTTTCATTGTGTAACCCTATTTGCAAGTTGACACGGCTAATTTCAGACATCTCTACATGATAATACATTGCATATCCCTTGCGCATATTTAAACCACCTATTAATGATTGTGTGCGTAGCATAAACTAGCCATGACTCTGTGTGCTGGACTAGCAGGCACTCTAAGGGAGCCTAATGTAGTGCACTGGAATTCCTACATGCCACCTACGATTTTGTGTAATGTACTGCCTCTGTTCCTAAATATATGTCTTTGTAGAGATTCCAGTATGGACCACATACAAATGTATATAGATGCATTTTCGAGTGTAGATTCACTCATTTTGCTCAGCATGGAGCCTATAGTGGAATCTCTAGAAAGACTTATATTTAGGAACGGAGGTACGAGGTAGTATCATGTATGACATCTACATATCTAATTTAGCAGCCAGTAGTAGAAATCATTGTCTGCACAAAGGGATTACTGGTCAAAAATCCTAGCAAAGCACGCTGGCAGGCACACAACAATACAAGAGAGAGAGAGACACTTACAAGATCATAGCAATGCCTCAGTCCAGGATCTTGGTTGGCCAAGCTGTTAGATCCATAAGAAACATCATCCTTGTAGTTTTTGCTAGCTGCATAAAGGTAACAGCGACCTGTTAGTATATTTGAAGTACATCGGGCAGGTGATGCTGGACGGGTTTAAAGGTGACAAGTACCTAGGCCGTGGCGCGTGGTTGGCATCTTGCCAGACGGTGGGAATCAGGTTAGAAACGTCAAGGGTGATGACGCTGCGCTGGCTGTCGGGGTCCGGTAAGGAGATCTAGAACCATCGAGTAGGGTGTTTGTGGAGCGGCTCCGGTAGGGTGGACTACGGTGTGGGCGAAGAGGATCTGTGGCCGTGGACGAGGGTGTCGGTGAAGCTGCTCCGATGCCGATGGTTGGGTTAAGGATGGTGTCGACGATGCGGATCTGCGGCCATGGACGGGGCGTCAGAAGCTGCTCCGGTAGGTTGGATGAGGGTGCGACGAAGCGGATCTGTGGCCGTGGACTTGTGAGTTGGCAAAGCGGCCCCGGTAGGGTTGAGAATGGTATAGGCGAAGCTACTCCAGTAGGGTTGACGATGGTGTCGGCGAAGCGGCTCCGGTAGGGTTGAGGAAGGTGTCGGCGAAGAGGATCAGAGGCCGTCGGTGGGGCGGCTCCGGGGGGGGGGTGTGGACGAAGCGTCTCCGGTGGGGAGTACGAATGAGCCGCTGCAGATGCGCTGCGGTTGACGAGAGTACCGGCGAAGCAGATCCGGCGCCGTGGACAAGGCCGGCACTGAATGGGCTGTGGTACAGTGGTGGATGAGCAGTCTACTTGTTTCTAGTGGAGGTGGGAGGGGTAGATGCGGCCGCAGAAGCAGATCCGGCGAGGTGGACGCCGCTGGCAGTGAATGGGCTCTGGTACGCCGGTGGATGAGTAGTCTAGGGTTTCGAGAGGGGAGGGGTAGAAAGGCCTATGAAGTACGGACGCGTGATGTAAGATGCTCTGGTGCTGTGGAGTTAGTCGTTTTTGCGGGAGGGGGAGAGGAAATGGGGGTGCCGTGTGGTGGGGGGAACCGGAAGTTACCAAAGCAGCCCCGACCTATTATGTAGATGAGGGCGGTATTGTTACTGTTGTTCTCCGTGCACCAAGGACAAAAGGGGAATTTCGCATGCTAAAGACTAGGTGGCGGAAATTTTAGAAGGAGGCGGGAGATTTTGCCGCCCGCGGGATCGTTCGTATCCAGTTTCAACTAATTTTGGACCGTGCTAGCGGGAAGGTCATGCGAGACTGTGTACACGGGGCACGCGTCAGCAGTTAATAACTGGTGTGAAGTCCACCCCAGAAAAAAGACAATAACTCGGGATGATGCGCCGATAACTTGGACGTTCACACGGGCGCGGCCAATCGTACGGGTGTAGAGGCGCGTTCACAAAAAAGGGATCAAACGCTCAGCCTATGTATTTCTCGTGTAAATAGATAATTTAGTGCCATTGGTTATTTACTTTAAACATAATGCATTGACGTGTTAGTGTAGAGGCGCACAAAAAGAAATGGATATTGTAGTCCCACAAAAGAAATGGATATTGTAGTCCGCTACTTAAAAGTGTTACCTCATATGATTACATAGCCTCCATTTCATAAATTGCGTACCCGTTGAATTCATATATGAATATTACATATATTACTTCATAATAGAACCTTAAATCATCCAAGACTAATGAATTTGAATGCAAGAGTAACAATGGTGCATGTACATGATAGCTACACTGGTTATTTGAAGAAACATATCACTGTAAGTTTGGCATGCACAATTGAAAAGGTTTATTTAGATAGAAAAAACTATGATATGTGAGTGTCCAATCTTTATAGCGTTGAATCGATATTGTACTTTTGCCCACGATACGAAGTAAATATTGATTTATGTTCAAGCGATGCACGTCCACGATCGCTAGATAGTGATACATGAATCAATTGTGCAATCTCTCTCACACGCACACATATCTCATTTCCCCGTGGGCATTGGAATCACACACGCTCACTTCGTGTATTTCTCTCCCTCCTTCAAGGTTATAATTCGTCTTTCTACCCTGTCCTACAAGTCTCTCACACAGAAACACACACGCTCTCTCTGTCGAACATGCCCACCCCTTTAATTCTGCCCACCCACAGCCACTAATGTCTCAAAGGATAATTATGTCTCTCACACATATGCCTAAGGTTAACTCGACTTTCGGAACCATATGAATACATAGAATGGGATTCCAGCAGAGCACCTTTTGTTTTGAGATCTCGCTCTCTCTCACACACAGACACACACACACGCGCGTAGACATTGTTTATCGCTTAATTTTTTCCGACACTTGCATGCACACCTTTTGTTTATATCCGTGATGCTTTAAGTATTCCTCGCACACATCCTATCTACCTATCCCTTAATATAGATATGGGTCACACAAACTCTTTCTCCCTACTAGCAAGATGCCCATGCGTTGCACGGAACATCAAGATGCATTTGTATGATTAGTTTATCTTGTGGGAGAAAAAGATGAATGAGGGAATGCCTTATTTGCAAATGCAGAGAGGGGTGTGGGTATCTTTTTGCAAAATTGCCATATTTTCCTTCCTATCCGTCAGATATAAATCGGATGGCCTATATTGCAGGATGGCAGGAACACCATCATCACCAACTCTGTTTTTTATAAGAGTTGAGATATGTAAGTGTCACTGCCCCCCACCCACCCACCCACACACACACTTCCCGACACCGAAGGAGTAGGGTGACACCTCAATCTTGATACTAATCTATCGACTGGCTTCTCTCTCAAACACACACACACACACACACTACCCGACACCGAAGGAGTAGGGTGGCACCTCGATCTTGATAGTAATCTATCTACTCCTCTTTCAAACACACACAGATACACACACACTCGCTAGTTGTGCCTCTGTGCCTACCGCGCACACTCTCGATACGTCTTTCTCTCCCTCCCCTTCCCCACCCCCAACCCCAACAATGACAGCAGAAGGGTGACAACTCGATCTGATCTTAATCTGTCAATCGGTTTCTCTCTCAAACATTGTGTCTCTGTGCCTCGCTCAAACACACGAGATACGTCTTTTTCTCCGTAGCCCCCTCGATATGTAGACTTCTCGCGCGCGCACAGCTGTAGTGACGATGACGCTGAACCCAATGTGCCTTGTTTTCACCGGCCTCATGTGATAGTTTTCACCCTGTTTTCTGTTAATTAACAAGACAACCTTTTCTTTGTTACTACTAGTGAATCTGAAATCATTCGGGCAGACATATAATATATCACTTCAACCCAATTATCGCAGTAACTATTTTAAAAGAAACTAGCTAGATGCCCGTGCGTTGCACGGAACATCAAGATGCATTTGTATGAGTAGTTTATCTTGTGAGAGACTAGCAAGATGCCCATGCGTTGCACGGAACATCAAGATGCATTTATATGAGTAGTTTATCTTGTGAGAGAAAAGGATGAACGAGGGAAGGCCTTATTTGCAAATGTGGAGAGGGGTGTGGGTATCTTTTTGCAAAATTGCCATAGTTTCCTTCCTATCCGTCAGATATAAATCGGACGGCCTATATTGCAGGATGGCAGGCACACCATCATCACCAACTCTGTTTTTTATCTCTAACTCCTATAAAAGACTCAGTTGGTGATGATGGTGTGTCTGCCATCCGTCATTTCTGACCATCAGATCTGCATCTAACGACTATGATGTAAGTCGTGGCATTTCTGCAACAAGACCCCACTTCTCTGCTCCAATTTGCAGAAACCCCTTAGTATCTTGAAACCAACCACATCCCTCCCCCACCTCATCAAAACAGCCACAAGGAATATATTTTGAGTGAAACCTAATACGAGTATATTTTTAGTGATATATACACCAAACTAGAGTGTTTTCTTTCAAGTTTGTGAACATGTATTATTCTATTTTGGATCCGTTGCAACGCACGGGCACATTGCTAGTAAGAGTAGAGAAAAGGATGAACGAGGGAAGGCCTTATTTGCAAACGTGGAGAGGGGTGTGGGTATCTTTTTGCAAAATTGCGATAGTTTCCTTCCTATCCGTTAGATATAAATCCGACGGCCTATATTGCAGGATGGCACGCACACCATCATCACCAACTCTGTTTTCTACTCCCTCCGTTCCTAAATATTTGTCTTTTTAGAGATTTCAACAAGTGACTACATACGGTGCAAAATGAGTGAATCTACACTCTAAAATATGTCTACATACACATCCGTATGTGGTACTCCATTTGAAATCTGAAAAAGACAAATATTTAGGAACGGATGGAGTATAAGAGTAGACATGGAGATATATCTCCAGCATGGTCTACAACAAAAATGTGCTGGACTGGTTAGCGCCGGATGCTCGCAACGCGATGACCTGAGTTCGAATTCTGTCTTTAACTTTAGATTTTTATATTATATATTACTTATTTAATATATACTTCTTTCGCTACTGTACTGACAGTGGAACCCACAGAGTACTTAGAATACAAGATTAAGGATGGACTTGTTTCTTTTTAACTTTCTGTACGAAGCTGTAGCCACCCTGCAAGTCACGTGTACACTGTACATGCAATTAACTTTTTATAGAGGGAGAATCATACACGCAATTAACTCAAATGGATTGGATGTGACTCTATTATTTCCAGCATAAGAGCATCTCCAATGGCAGCCGGCAAATTTCCTCCCGCTTCCTTCCGTGGAGGACGACATCAAACGCCAGCGGCATACATTTTCACAACTCTAACCAACCAGATGAAATTCGTGCAAACACGGACTGTTTTCATATAAGCATGCAGGATTTCGTATAAAAAAGCCGGATCTTCATATAAACATGATGGATTTCATTACATTTACATGAACTAAGTGGTGCTAATCCGGCTCTCTTGGTATAATTAATACTCCCTCCGTCCAGAAATACTTGTCCTAGAAATAGATGTATCTAGACTTATTTTACTTATAGACACATCTAATTTATCCATTCTTAGAACAAATATTTCCCGCCAGCAGGAGAGGGAGTACCTAATCTAAATGGCCGCCCGCGGATCCCATTGTCTTCCTCATGTCTGGCACACACTTGCAGGGTCAACGAAGGTCCTTGGAAGAGACGAAGCAGCAAAGAAACCACCTGAATGCGCAGTCGTCGCCTCGGCGGTGGCCTTCATGGGACCCAAGGGGCGGCGGCCTTCCATGTTCTACTTCTCCTCGATGATGGCGACGGACATGGAGAAGCTGGCCACCGACTCGTCGCTCTCAACACACATGGCTTCTGTCTCTGCCCGCATGGCGTTGCCGCAGGCACGGGAGGCGCGGCCACCGCAGACACTGGTGGCGCGGTACGACACGACAACGACGACGCCCGTACCGGCGTGCTCGCCACCATGCCGGCGTGGAGCAACTCGCCGCTCCTCATCAAGCTGAACTGGAGCGACGAGTTGCTGAACCACGCGCCGGATTGGGGCGGCAACTGGCTCCATCGGGCCAAGCGAGGTTGATGACGCACTGAGCGGCCTTGCCGGTATCTGGAGGGCTCGGTGGGCCACCCAGCCGGGTAGTATGCCGGAGAATGGCTCCTGGGAAGCCATCAGAAGAGTGGAGAAAAGGGTGGAGGAGGAGATGGGGGAGCGGCGGAGGGGTGCGATTCTTGCCCGCTGTTTGTCTGGCCTCATTTAAATAGAGGGCGGACGGTAGGAGCTTGGTCGGCGTCTGGCCTAGTTTAAACTAAGGGCGGACAGGAGGAGCTGGTCGGTGTTGCGTTTAATTCTGGACCGCTCATGAATGGACATGTGGCCGGAGTAGGTTTCTCGGTTTGCATGCGGGTTTAACGGACGGGTTTGATGGAGGCGAGGAGGCGTGTTCAGTCGGACGTGCAGCGGGCAGTGCAGTACTATTCGATTTGACAGCGGGCAGCACAGTTCTCGATATGGCTTTATGCAGACGAGGGAGGGGTAGCGGTTCCCGAAATGTTAAATGGCCAATGATGCATCCTCCTTCAATTAGCATCATGCATGCATGAGGGAAGTAATGGGAGGAGGACCTGGAAAATAGGCTGCACGATGTGAATGTAACGCAGTTTGCACTCATATAAAGGCGCCCCTCCATTCCAATGCATCTACCACATCGTACGCACCTAAGCATTTGCCTAAGCACCTACACTAAGTGCAAAAGTGCTCACTCCAGACCCATGGCGGCGATGCGCGCGAGCGACAAGCGGCTGTGCCAAATGGTCCACGATGCCGGCCCGCGGCATGGCACCGAGGATCATCTCCAGACGGTGTTCGTGACCGGCTGGTGGATGGCCGCCGTCGACGCCAACTACGACTCTTAGTTGGACCAGATGATCGTTTCCAGCACCAACAAGTTCTCCGTCCTCAAGAAGCTCGGGGATGACATTGCCGTACTCCTCCAGCCCATGCGCCCGGGATCCTCATTGCCTGCCACCCTAATCGGCCTCCATGGCCGGAACCTCTTTCAAGCACTGGTGGCCCTGTGACTGCCCGCCGACACCACGAAGAATGTCCACCTGGAGGTCGCGCTCGCTGCGAGGCGCCTCGCCCTGCAAGAATTCATCAACCTACACATCCACATGTACGAGCAAATCATGTACATAGGTATCTACAAGGCCATTGAGGACGCTACGACGTTGGCCTTCCTCAACCGATTAGAAGCCTTGGATGCCTTTGCTGAGAAGCACCTTGACCTCGCCACAAAAGCCGCCGCTCCTTAGCCACCGGTCGGTGGCCCGACGCACTAAGTTGAGGAGGAGGAGGTCGTACGTTGATGGATGCATCTTTCTTCTTGCCACATGTAACCACCACTGCGATCGCATCATCGTGGCCTTAATTCTTGTTGTGCTATTGCATTCTCATTCCAGTCAATACCGACATGTGCGATCCCTTTGCTTAATTATATGCATCACTGTAACTAGTACTCCATCCGTTAATTTATAAGTTGTGCTTACCTTTTGCATGAACTTCGTGCAATGCACGGGCATCTTGCTAGAAACACTAGAACATGTCGGACCGCATGTGACCAAACCGACGATGCGCCAACCTAGCTACTACGTACCCTACTTATCTGGCGGAAATAGCCCCGCCCTAGTGTTTCCAATCATTATTTCTATCTATCGATCGTGCCAAGGATCAGAACCAAATGTTACAATTTATACATTTTCTCTACTCCTACTCCTATTAAAGACTCAGTTGGTGATGGTGGTGTGTCTGCCATCTGTCATTTCTGACCATTAGATCCGCATCTAACGTCTGTGAGGTAAGTTGTGGCATTTTTGCAACAATAGCCCACTTCTCTGCTCCAATTTGCAGAAAACCCCTTATTATCTTGAAAGCAACCACATCCCTGCCTCACCTCATCAAAACAGCCTGAGAAATATATTTTGAGTGAAAAGTAATATATTAGGAGTATATCAAAACAAGAGTGATTTCTTTCAAGTTTGTGAACAAGTACTATTATTCTACTACTTTGGATCCGTCGCAATGCACGGGCACGTTGCCAGTAAAAGGAAAAGGCCTGCCACGTTCGCGTCGCACCCCCACACGCCCGGGAATCGGGAGTACTCCAGGGCCCGTCCGGCATGCCACATAGCTAGGGAAGGCGTGTTGCCTAACATTTTCACTTTCATGTGGGACCGCCGTTGAGCAAACCGATCATTGGCAAACCGCACCCCGCCCGCCGCCGGGTTGGAAAACAGAAACGAGGGGAAGATCTAGCTGTAGCACGGAAGCCAAGAAATTTGGTGTCTGATGGGGCTCGTTGATAGAGTGTTATTTATTCATAACTAGCAAGATGCCCATGCATTGCACGAAAAATCAAGATGCATTTGTATGAGTAGTTTATGTTGTGGGAGAAAAGGATGAACAAGAGAAGGCCTTATTTGCAAATGTGGAGAGGGGTGTGGGCATCTTTTTGCAAAATTGCCATAGTTTCCTTCCTATCCGTCAGATATAAATCAGATGATCTATATTGTAGGATGGCATGCACACCATCATCACCAACTCATTTTTTATAAAAGTATAGATATAGATATAGAGAGTAGAGATTGTGTTACCAAATCTCATGCGTGCAATGCATGTGTAGCTTACTAGTTGGTTACCAAATCTCATCCGGGTTTGGCACGAGCTCGTACTATGGGAGCACCACAAGGCCTGCCGCAGGAGTTACCATTTCCCTCTCGGGGCCCACGGGACCGAGCTTCAGTGGCTTAGTGCACTGGCCTATGAGTCAATGACATGCGGACCTTGAATGCGGCTGGCCCACATGTCAGTCTCATGGTGGTGGCGTGGTTCGCGACTCACTCGTTCAAGATGAACCGACCGGTGGTGGCGTGGCCGTGGCGAGGGTGCCATAGCTGGGCGTCGAGGCGTAGATGGCCACACCAGCGGGTACTACCTGTAGTATAGAAGTACTCCAGCTAAGGATTGATGCCCGGGACGAAATGTGTCACAGCCGCTGGATGAAAATTTGATGGTGCATGAGTACGGATCGGAGCAGGCAAACCGCGTCCAATCGGGTGTGGCTATGGTAGAAAGTTGATGGTCGCCGCAGTTCAGCTGGCCTGCATGTCATGCACACACGGGTAGAGGAGCGGTGGGTCCGAGAGGGATGAGACGCATGTCGGGGGACGTTGTGCCGTGGGTTGGAGCGGCCTCGTGGGAATCAAGTGTGGGTATGGCAGTGGTAGAAACAAGAAACGTGATGGTCACCGTGGTTCAACTTCCATGGACAAGCTGTCATGTCTGCTGACACATGCATTGCATACCGCTCACTGCAAGGAGCAGTAGTAGAGAAAACTTGTTCCAAAGATACCATTTTTCCGATAAAATTCTCGAGATATCATTAGTTTTTACACATGGGATTACTCCTGCAAGGGTCAATCACAACAGGTGTTTTGTAAAAAAATGCATCTTGATGTTCCCTGCAATGCACGGGCATCTTGCTAGTTATAGAAGAAGGCCACACGGGCATCTTGCCACAGGGTGTGCCACCGACCCAAACTCAATTTTCTTTTCAGACGATTAGGTGCACCGGATGTCGTACCACGCTACAAAATGTAAAAAAAAACATCTCCAAAATTTTAAAACCTGTTATCTTCAAACCATCAAAACAGTCCGAGGAATATATTTTGAGTGAAGCATGATTTACTTTTATTGATATATGTATTTCAAAACTAGAGTGTTTATATTTCAAGCCCGTGAACAAGTATTATTCTACTACTTTGGATCCATTGCAACGCACGAGCCAACACATTGGTAGTAGTAGTCTCTATCTCTATCTCTACCCTACTCTTATAAAAACAGAATTGTTGATGATGGTGTGCCTGCCACCCTGCAGTATAGGCCGTCCGATTTATATCTGACGGATAGGAAGGAAACTATGGCAATTTTCCAAAAAAATACCCACACCCCTCTTATACTAGCAAGATGCCCATGCGTTGCACGGAACATCAAGATCTTGTGGGAGGAAAAGGATGAATGAAGGAAGGCCTTATGTGCAAATGTGGAGAGGTGTGCGGGCAAATTGTCATAGTTTCCTTCCTATCCGTTAGATATAGATCGGACAGCCCATATTGCAGGATGGCAGGCACACCATCATCACCAACTCTGCTTTTTTATAGGCCGTCCGGTTTATATTTGATGGATAGGAAGAAAATTGTGGCAATTTTGCAAAAAGAAACCTACACCCATCTCCACATTTGCAAATAAGGCCTTCCCTCGTTCATCCTTTTCTCTCACAAGATAAACTACTCATACAAATACATCTTGATATTCTGTGCAATGCACGAGGATGTTTCCTTGGGGGTCTCTCCAGCGCGGCGTGGCCATAGTTGCAAGTTGACACCCCTTGAGATGCCGACGTTGAGGGGCACTCGGATTTTGTCCGATGAGCAGTTAAGATGAGTTTGATCACATAGTAAATGCATTCTAAAGACTACTTCCGTGTCCATTTCCTAATTCTCCCCCTGCCCACTATTTCACAGGTTAGGCTCGGTGCGAGTGGAGATTGGCTTGCATATGTACGGGAGGGTACCAACATCAATTTGCACAACATTTACAACGGTGGCACCATTCCTGTAGAACCTTTGTCCAACATTGGGATCAGCCATGCAACGGGCCACCGCCTGAATTGGTACGATGGAACCATGGTGAGATTGAAGAAGATATCACGAACCTTGCAAATGGTGGTCAAAGGTGGATGATGCTGTCTGCGGCCAATTTGTTGCCGTATGAGTAAGAAGACGTTGTGCTCCTTTCTAACCGCATCTTCATGGTGACAAACCAGGGGACTTGTTTTGTATGGGACACATCCAACGGTATACTCCCTCTCTCCTAGTTTATTTGTTTTGAATTTTTTTGTTTTATAAGTTTCAAATTCAAATTTAGAGCTCCCCATCACATGTTGAGATTACAATGTCCATTAAATCGTTGCATGCATGTATAATAAAGAAACAAATCTCGAGTTTTCCATGAGTTCGTGCAGCGGTAGCACCACAAGGCCTCGCGCAGGAGTTACATTTACCTCTCGGGGCCCTCGGGTCTGAGCTTCAGCGCCTTACGACACCTACCTTTGAGTCAATAACATGTGGACCCGATAGGTGGCTGGTCCACTTGTAATGCTCCCAGAGGCAGAGGGGCAGTGGGGCTGAGAGGGGTGAGCCGCAGGTCAGGGGACGTGTGGTGTCATGGGTTCGAGCAGCGTCGTGGGAATCGCGTGTGGCTGTGGTAGAAACTTGATGCTCGCCGCATTTCAGTTGGCCCACATGTCAAGCACACAAAGGTAGAGGGGCGGTGCTGCCGAGAGGGGTGAGGCGCACGTCGGGGGACGTGGTGCCATGGGTTGGAGCGATATCGTGGGAATCGCGAGTGGCAGTGGATGAAACGTGATGGTCGCCGTAGTTGAACTTCCATGGACAAGCTGTCATGTCTATGGACACATGCATTGCATACGGATCACTGGAAGGAGTAGTAGAGAAAGCTAGGCGGATAAATAGTTCCTTATAGTCAAGCGGACCCACGCTACTACTTGTTCCAAAGACATGAACACCATCGAAATAGTCCATATATATCAATATACATAGAGAGGGAATATTTTTTTACAAGAGAGGAAATAGTTCATCCATCCATAATGCCCTGCTGCTGGTGTAACATCTTCTTCAAGGGAAACATCATTTTCTGTGGGAGATGGCTTCACAACAAGCTCTCTAGACCTTGCAGCTATCTCGAAACTCACACGGGCATTGAGGGCAACATATTTTATCCGCTCATACGTCAAGGGATAATTCTCCCATCCAGACGACCTTAATGCCAGCGTCTCATCACCCTTCTGAAGATTTGTTTTGAGCACAAAATTTGCTACGTCTAATAGGGATGGTGTCGGTTTATCACAATCTTCTACAAGAATTTTTATTTTGGTTTTTAGGTCAGCGATGCTTTTCAAATCAATGTTGTATGGCTCCAACTTCTGTTTGTCCCCTGCGATGGATGCCCCATAGAAGTATATGACTCCCGAGACAAGAAATCGTGAAGCTCACCTGGTATGGAGGGCGCGTGTATGATGTGGTACACCAAAACATCATCTTCGAGGCATGGCTGAAGAACGGCGGCACGTTGGATCTTCCTAGTGGTACGCTCCGTGTACTTTGCGTCGAGACCGATGACATTCATCTCCACCTTTTGGAGGGAGTTGGATACATTGTTGATCCACTTCTGAACAACCCTTGGGTGGTCAGTGACTGTGGCAACTATGCTCAACGAGCCTTCAACGAGGACATGTTGGATGCTAAAAACCTGCATCTCGATCTCTTTCGCCATTTGGAACCGCTGGACCGGAGGGCTATGGTTTGGAGAATTAGGATTAGATGGCTAGTCTAATTGAAGAAGATGATTATTTATAGGGGCTTCGGAATTACTCCAGGAGGATGTGAAGAGGTTAAAACAATGTAAATGCAGTGTGGTTTGGATGCAAATGAAGATCAAGGAGTAGTGAAGAAGCCGTGGAAAATCGGTTCCCGATGGAGAAGTAAATGGGAGGAGTGGCCTGCAGGCAGTTGATTAGACGGCTAGGTAGACTTAATGAAAAGGCTACGTTGGTAGACTGAGGAGTGGGGCCTGTCCCTATACGTGCCCATCCTTCCAGCGCTACATATGCCACTGGCTAGTTGAGGTCACTCTTTCGAATCACCGTGGCGAGACATTTTATGATTCCTTTTTATTTCTGCACCCCTCCTGACAGGTGGGACCTATGCAAACGGATAAAAAATGTGTTGTAGCTGGTTTGGATGGATATTGGCACGTGCGTGGGAGACACAACATTCTCTAGTTAAGGAATATGCAGTTATCCTCAAAAAACAAAAGTCCTTCTTCGCGCTTCCGCATGCACGAGAATTTGGTTCTGCTTGCAATATGGATGATACCTGGAGGATGAAGTGAACCCATAGGCATGCTAGCACGGGAGTACTACTTATGTTCCTACTACTCCTACTACTACTAGTAGTAGTACACCTATGGTACACTTGATGGTCAAAATACTATTATTCATCCGGTCCTCACAGTGAAGTGACAAGACCCTGCGGCCGAGGTGACACCAGTCCAGGCGGCGTGTCCAGGTTACCAAAGTCAGCCTCACCTTGTGCATTGTGCAGTCACTGTCACCGCCGCTGTATAGCATGCCTCGCCTCGTCTCCCTCTCCCCTAGCACCACTCCATCTCCATCTCCGTCTCGCCGGAGATCCTGAGGTCACTCTTCATCATCTCATTGTGCCCCCGCGTACCCTCGCCGCGCTCGCCTCCCCCAGTACCACTATTCCCTCGCTAGCCGCTCCAGCACCAAAAGACCCCTAAATCAAGCCCCCCAAAACCCCACCTTCCAAACTCCACCATGGCCGAACGCGAACCGCACAGCATCCATATGAGCCGTGATTGGAGCAATCTCCCCAGTGATATCATCGACCTCTGCTGTTCGTGTATGGATATGTTGAGCGCCCTGCGGCTAGCCGCATGCTCGAGGGGCATGCACACGGCCATCATAGAAGCGAGGCCTAAGCTTTTCAAGACACCCTGCTTGCTGCTATGTGGTCTTGCGATATTTGCTCACCATGATACGGAGGCGTACATGATGCCCCTCGACTTCAATCCGACCTCCATTAGCCGAAACTTCTTTGCAGGTATGTAGTGGGTCGCCGTATATCATTTCCCTCGACTTTGATCCGATCACCATCGCCCGAAACTTCTTGCAGGTATGTACTGGGTCGGCATGAACTCCCACTGGATGGCTGCCATCAGAGAAGACAGGGAAAAGTTGGTGCTCGTGAACTTCCAGACCTCCCATGAGATTATCCTTCCTCCGTTGGATGATATAGAGTTTTACCTTCGCGGTCCAAGTCATCTAGATTACGTCGTCAGTTGGACACACCTTGTTTTGTAGAAGATTGTAATCTGCCAAGTGCCCACACGACATGCGGATTACGCAGACTTCAAGCTAATTGCGTTGTTTGATAAGGGACTTGTCTATCTTTCCGCCGGTGCCTTCATTAGCTGGAGACATCTCAACTTGCAGTGAATCATCATCAAAGCTGATACACACGTCTGTGATGCTATTGAACACAATGGCATCATCTACGTGATCGACAAAGCAGATGGCACCACGTATTGCTGGGACGGCGCCTGTAAGTTGTTTCCGTCTGATGTTAATGATGACGCCATGACACTGTTTGAACTTTTTTGTGATGATTGAAATATCCCTATTTGAGCAAAATTTGAGTAGAACTATGGCAATGTATTAGAGACGCCATAAATCAGCTGTATTTGGAATGAGTTAATTCATGCGATTGTGACCATGTCATTACAGCCAATTTTTACCCCTGAATAATCAAACTGTTAGGAAGATATTCTCCTTATTTTATAGTAATCTATATACTACTAAATATGAGTGTGTATCAATGGCCATGTTAGTTTCCTCATTTTCATGATGTAGAAACATGCATCACACTGTTGATTTCATCTAACCATACATTAGGGAAGTAAATGTGCATATGGAGAACTCTATATTTTGAAGTAGTGAAATCCTGTAATGCTTACCATGTGTACATACCTATGTTCGCCCTTCAGCAATCAATAGCTAGAATAATATGCTCACAAAAATTTTACCCACAGAACATGAGTATATAACAATGCATGGTTTTTTAGTTTCCTTGAAAAATTTGTTTGTGAGGATAGAACATGATTACATAACATGCATGACATGGTAGTTTCCTGTGAAGAATCGATTGTGAGATAACATGAGTATAACCATGCATGGCACTTCTATATTTTCGAACCCAGTATGCATTTCCCTATATTTTCCTCCTAGTTCTAGCAGGGACATATCAATCTTGTTTCTTGCATTATCCTACTCATACTCTGAACAATGCTGATCTTACATTAACAATGCCTGTCCTTTTTGATATGATGCAGTGTCCCTACAGTTACTGCCCTTTGTAATCATACCACCTTTGCCAAAAACAGGGAAGCACAAGTGGTTCCTCGCGCGATCAGAGGACGACAAAAGACTGATGATCATTCGGACACATGAGCCAGAAAATTTATATTGCAAAAACCCCACTGTATGCAAGCACCGTGAAATACGTGAGTATCTGGACAGTGGCTGTTACGTCTATGAGCAGGATACCAGCTTGTTGGGGCCTGCAGGATTTTTGAGTTGGAGGCAGGTAAACAGCCTTGGTTCATACTCTCTATTTCACTCAATTATCCGATTAACCAGGAGATCACTGTTGGCAAGGACCTTGATGGCAGAGAGGCTCTGTTTGCTATGGAAAGCTATCTCTACACGGTGAGCCCTAGGAGTTAGGGAGCAAACTCCCCTAATTGTCAACGATACAGCCTGCAGCCAAAAGAAGGTGAGAATGATGAAGGCATCTGGATTAACTTTGATCCTTGGATTTGTCGAGTCCGACAGGCAGTGATATGGTTCAAGCCTTCAGGCTGATAGGTAATTGGGTTGTTGCGTCGAAACGGTGGAGTACTGGTGTCTCCGGATCACTGGTGGCTGAACCGGGGCTGCAAATTATGATGGTGTTGAATCATCCCTCTTCGAATGACTTGTTGTCTTTGATGCTTGTTCTGGATGGGTAGTTCTCTCTTTTGTTATGCATATTCCTTGCCATTTGGTCATCGTCGTCTATGTCACTCTTACTATGTAATAGTTGCCTCTATTTAGAATGTCATTCTCATCTGGATCATGAGAGTCTGAGCGCTGCACATGGGTGCGTTTTGGTGGTGTAGCAAGACTTCTTATGGACTATCATGTCTTGTTTTTTACGTCAGTAGTAGTCACTAGTCAGTGTTTGAATGTTGTATATATCGTTGTTTCGAACTGTTTATTGTCTTGAACTGCTGGTGGGCTAAATGAGGGCATCACCATTCTCCAGTGTTCAGAGTATATCTCCCTTTTTCAAGTTATAATTTGAGCTTAGTGTCTTTTTGATGATGTACACTTGTTTGGGCCAGTGAGGTGTCGTTGAATATGGGCTGAGTAGTAATGCAATGCTAAATAGGTCAATTATGACTCTCAGGTCGGGCTCTCAAAGATCCTCAAAAAAAGGCCAGACTCTCAAAAAAAGAAAGAATAGGGACTCTCGGGCCGACATGTGGGTGCCACCGGTGTTTTCGTGCGCTTGCGCACCGAGAGCATATTGGCGCGTGTTCGAAATTCATGCTACCTTTTCATTCCCAATCAACCGCCCCTCCCCCACCTCTGGAATCTCGATTCCTACTCCAGTTCCCCCAAATCCCCCTCCTGTACTCCCTGTACTCAGGCGCACTATCATATCGCCGGTCAACGCGGATCTCCGAGCCAGAGATCCTGAGGTCCGTCCTGCCTTCGGGCGATGCGTGCTGTCGCTCAACAGTGGCATGGCGGCGCTTGACGACCATTTTGCCGGCAAAGTGCTGATGGTAACCATCAACGGTGACCGGCCTCCCGTCTCGCCGGACGAACTTGTCAAAGCTCTTGGCATTGTGCATGGCATCCAAATAAGTGACCTGCTCGTCAAAGTCTGTCCGCCATCGGCTGATTTCTTCATTAGGTTCCAGACAATTTTCGACGGTAGTCACGTGTTTGAATCTTCCCGGCGTTTGTTCTGCGACGGTGCGCTGGTGAGCTTTGATCGGTGGCACCCAGGATGGGGCTCGGTGCCCTCTAAGCTTGAGTTTTTAACAAAGCTTACCTTCCACGACATGCCTCGACGTGCTTGGAACAACGAGTCCATGAATGAGCTTATCAACGACCTTGGAGGTGAGCTTGTAAGTATGTTTGTTCCTCCAGACAGCTGGGCTGTGACGGTTATGGCATGGATGAAGAAGCCGTCCACCATACCAAAGGTGATTGGTGTTGACATACCGGTGCAGGAACCAGGGTTGTACTATTCGTCGCCACCAAGGCCGCCGTGGACCACTGTAGGGATGTACCTATATCGAGTGTTCGTGCATGTCGAAGAAGTGGTCAATCCATCAATCGAAGTCCTGCCGCCGCCACTGGTGCCCGGGTCCATCGACGACGTCCATTACAGGAGTCAACGTCAGACTTTCCCCTTATTTCTCGGAACGATGGATGGCATAGGGCCTACTCCATCGCGCGGCGGAGGCCACTGCTTCTTTGGGAGAAGAGGCAGGGCTGGCTTCCTGGATGTGCTCTAATTTGAGGTAACAACTGAATCTTGTCAGATGACCTATTCTATTTTTTTACCTGAACTGTTTTTAGAAAGGGTTGTACGTCAACTTAATGTTCTAGCAGGACTTATGTATTGTGTTGTCTGTCTGTTTTCTTTGCATAGCATTCAAGATATTTCCCCGTCATTGATAAAGACGATGAACTGTTATGTACGAGTTCATTGGTTTCAACATAGCCCTACCCGTAGCGATCCACTGCTTCCACCCTGATTGTGCCGCCTGCGTGAAATTTTTGTATGCAAGTTCAGTGTGCTATGATGTTCTATATGATTGTGTTAACTATATAAGTTTTTACTGAGCATCATCAATGCATATGGCTGAAAGATGTATTTACGAGCATCGAACGATGGGTCTCTCTCTCTCTCTCACACACACACACACGCACGCATACACACACAAGTGGGACCCGTTGAATTATTTCTTCGCTCGTGAAAGCTTTTAATTTGGTTCCACTATACTCTAACTTTTTTTCTTAAGTTATTAATTGAGCTCAATGACTTCAAAAAGTTGTACAGAAGTCTTGTTTGGGCCTTTCTGTCGTCGCTGAATGTGGGCTGAGTAGTCATGTAAGGTTGTACTATAGTACACATGCCTTTTTTTTAACATCAGCAATGCAACTGGGCCGACAGTTGTACACATTCCGGGTCAACTTGTTATTCTCCGCCCCGCTAGGCTGCAAATCTTTCCTAGGAGGGATGCATTAGGCTTAACAAGAAAATGGGCTTTAAAAGATAATAAATGGGATGTAATTATAAAAAATGGGCAGTAACTATAAAAAAATGCACCAAACACATAATTAGTTTATAAAATAATACTTTTGGATTTGAAAATTTTAATTTCATTAATTGTTGCGCGCGTAATGTTTCGTTGGATTTTTACATAATACAAATTTATATTGAAATTGTATTTAATCTGACTAGAAATTTCAGGACAAAAATATTTCGGATCCTATCAAAATGTGGGAAATTTTATTGAATTCTGTTTTGAACGGTTGGTTGAAATTATTAATTGTTGTCCTAGCTAGAAAATGGGTTGTACTTTTAACAAACTGTAAATGGGCTGTAGTAAATTCCATTAGAATTCAAAAATGGGATGTGCATTCTTACAAATCGCAAATGGGTTATAAGTTCTCTGCCACACACTTGTGGGCCTACTAAGTTGACGCGTATGCAAGGCTTTGTCAACTTATAGTCAACACATGGTTCTAGCAGCAGTGTCCGTTGGATGTCCATCCAATGGATGTCGTGCTTCTTCTTCAATCTCAGATATTCTAGCTTCAGCCGCCGAAAAATGATTCCTCCCCCTGACATCTGGGGCGCACTGTTTCGGAGGCTGACCTATGGGCCTACTAAGTTGACGCATACCAAGGGCTTTGTCAACTTAGTCAATATAAACAATTCTACCTGCATTGACCATATGATGTCCATCCAACGGCCGTTGTGATTCTTCAACCTCTGGTCTTCTTGCTCCAGCCGCCCAAAGCAGTGTCGGTCATGCCGCCTGCTCCTGCCTCCCATGACCGGCTGTGCTGCCGCGGAGGCTTCACCTCCCCCTACCACTCCCACCGCTGGCTAGGCCCTGCGGCAACGGCATCCTCACACCGCAGCCGAACAGTGAACCCTCGTACTCCTTTCCACGTGGGCATCCACTGCCGCGTCTTCCCCGGCTCCGCATTGTCCCCTTCCTAGGCCTCGCCGTCATCCACCACCTTGGTGCTCTCGGCACGGCGTGGTCAATGTGGTCAACGACTGACTTCCATCGGAAGAGTACTGTACATGGAGAGGCTGGCAGCTGGGTCCACGACCACAGCAAGGAAGTGCCTCCTTATTATGCGGAAAATAATTATTCCTCCACCTGGCAGCAGGGACCCATCGGATGGGCCACCGTATTTCACAAAAAAAATGTTTCCCCCCTGACAGCTGGGACCCACCAGCTACATCTTCGCACGCAAGGAAGTGCGTACATATTACGGGCAAAAAAAATGATTCGCCCCCCTGACTGCTGGGACCCACCAGCTACATCTTTGCACACAAGGAAGTGCCTGACAGTTAGGACCCATCTGGTCAAAGCGTATGTAGCTTTGTCATTCTGGTCGCGAACGTGTACGTACATACTCGCCGATGTAGAGGCGTGCACGTGTCGTAGTAAAGGCACGCACGTAGCATGTACACGTACGTATAGCGACCAGGGTGCAAGAAAGAAAATACGGCCACGTACGTACATACGGGTGGGGTCTCGAATGCCTACTCGCGCATACGTACGGCCAGGGCTCGTGTACATGGCTGGGTTAGAACGGAGAAGCTGCACCGTCATCATGTTCATGGGGAGGCAACGGAATGCGTCTTGTTCTTCAGGAGGCAACGGAACGCGTGCTGTTCATCGGGAGCTAACCGGCTTGGATGGAATAGCCGATGGAAACGAGGCCTGGCGTACCGCAGAACGGAAGAAACAGCCTTGTGTTCGACTGGCCACGGTCGAAACTGGATCCTGTTCATCGGGAGGGGTCTGTCGTACCGCAAAACGGAGGAAACGGACCTCCTACGGTTGAAACGGGGTCATGTTGATCGGGAGGGGTGTGGCGTACCGCAAAACAGAGGAAACAGACTTGTGTTGGAGCGCCACGGTCAAAACGGGGTCATGTTCATCGGGAGGGGTGTGACGTACCGCAAAATGGGACTCCACGGGATACTGTTCATCTCCACCGTCGACCTCCTCCAGCCTCCACGGGGTACTGTTCATCCACCGTCGACCTCCTCCAGCCTCCACCTGTGACTGTTCATCCACGGGCTTCTGTTCATCCAGCCTCCACCGACTACTGTTCAACTAGCCCTCTCCACGGGGTCCTGTTCAACCACCCCTCCACCGGCTACTGTTCATCCAGCCCTCCATGGGGTCATCCTGTTCATCCAGTCCTCCACGGGGTTCTATTCATCCAGCCCTCCACGGGGTCCTGTTCATCCACCGTCTTGATCGATCGGGGTACTGTTCATTTAGAGGCAATGACCTCTACTACCATGGGGTCCTGTTCATCCAACCCCACCGGGAACTGTTCATCCAAACCCCCCAACAATGCTCACTGTTCATCAAGGGAAGGAGGCAGCAGTGTTCGATCGGCTTTAGTTAGAAGTAGTAGCGAAGGAATTGCTCGATCGGGTTCAGTTAACAGCCATCGATCGATCGCTTGGGTTCAGTAACACGTAGCCTGCAGTGCAATCGCTCGTGTTCAGTTAGAGCCCAATGCCTCGCTCGGGTTCAGTTAGAGCACAACGCCTCGCACACACTGATAACCCACAAGTATAGGGGATCAATTGTAGGCTCTTTCGATAAGTAAGAGTGTCGAACCCAATGAGGAGCTAAAGGTAGAACAAATATTCCCTCAAGTTCTATCGACCACCGATACAACTCTACGCACGATTAACATTCCTTTTACCTAGAACAAGTATGAAACTAGGAGTACTTTGTAGGTGTTGTTGGATAGGTTTGCAAGATAATAAAGAGTGCGTAAATAAAAAGTAGGGGCTGTTTAGATGAAAACACAACTAAGTTAGTTTTAGTATAGAGCTTGTTGTCACACAAGAAAGTTATTTGTCCCTAGGCAATCGATAACTATACCGGTAATCATTATTGCAATTTTATTTGAGGGAGAGGCATAAGCTAACACACTTTCTCTTCTTGGATCATATGCACTTATGATTGGAACTCTAGTAAGCATCCGCAACTACTAAAGATCATTAAGGTAAAACCCAACCATAGCATTAAAGTATCAAGTCCTCTTTATTCCCATACGCAAACAACCTACTTACTCGGGTCTGTGCTTCTGTCACTCACGCCACCCACCATAAGCAAATCATGAACATATTGCAAACCCTACAACAGGGACCCCTCACGCTTGCACGACAGGGAGAGCACCATAGGACAACACCAATAATAAGCATGCAACTCAAACCAATCACGATCATCAATTAACCTATAGGACAAAACAGATCTACTCAAACATCATAGGATAGCCATACATCATTGGGAAATAATATATAGCGTTGAGCACCATGTTTAAGTAGATATTACAGCGGGTAAAAGAGGGGTTACACCGCTGCATAGAGGGGGGAAGAGTTGGTGATGACGGCGGTGAAGTTGTTGGTGTAGATCATTGTCGCGATGATGGCCCCGGCGGCGTTCCGGCGCCACCGGGAGAGAGGGGGAGAGAGAGCCCCCCTTCTTCTTCTTCCTTGACCTTCTCCCTAGATGGGAGAAGGGTTTCCCCTCTGGTCCTTGGTCTCCATGGCATGGGAGGGGCGAGAGCCCCTTCGAGATTGGATCTGTCTCTCTGTCTCTCTCTGTTTCTGCGCTTCTAGATCCGGCCTTTCACCGTTTCTTATATTCCCGGAGATCCATAACTCCGATTGGATTGAAATTTGAACATGTTTTTTACCTGGATATTAGCTTTCTTGTGGCAAAAGAAGGGCACCAACCGCCTTACGGGGTTTCCACGAGGGTCAGGGGCGCGCCCACCCCCCTCGGGCGCGCCCCCTACCTCGTGGGCCCCTCGAGCATCATCCTGCGTTGATTTCACTTCCCAAAATTCACATATATTCCAAACAAAATCTCCGTCGGTTTTTATCCCATTTGGACTCCGTTTGATATGGATTTTCTATGAAACAAAAAACATGCAAGAAACAAGAACTGGCACTGGATCGATATTTTAGTCCCAAAAATAGTATAGAAAGTTGCCAAAAGTATATGAAAGTTGTATAATATTGGCATGGAACAATAAAAAATTATAGATACGACGGAGACATATCAGCACCCCCAAGCTTAATCCTGGTCGTCCTCGAGTAGGTAAATGATAAAAAAGATAAATTTTTATGTGGCATGCTACCTAGCATAATCTTGATCATGTAATCTAATCATGGCATGAATATTAAGACACGAGTGATTCAAAGCAAGAGTTTATCATTTCACATTAAGACAATAATACTTCAAGCATACTAATAAAGCAATCATGTCTTTTCAAAATAACATGGCCAAAGAAAGTTATCCCTACAAAATCATATGGTCTGGCTATACTCCATCTTCACCACACAAAATATTCAAATCATGCACAACCCCAATGACAAGCCAAGCAATTGTTTCATACTTTTGACGTTCTCAAACCTTTTCAACTTTCACGCAATACATGAGCGTGAGCCATGGACATAGCACTATAGGTGGAATAGAATATGACGGTGGAGGTTGTGTGGAGAAGAAAAAAGGAGAAAGTCTCACATCGATGCGGCTAATCAACGGGATATGGAGATGCCCATCAATTGATGTCAATGTGAGGAGTAGGGATTGCCATGCAACGGATGCACTAAGAGCTATAAGTGTATGAAAGCTCAAACTGGAAACTCAGTGGGTGTGCATCCAACTTGCTTGCTCATGAAGACATTGGGCATTTGAGGAAGACCATCATCGGAATATACAAGCCAAGTTCTATAATGAAAATTACCACTAGTATATGAAAGTGATAACTCAAGAGACTCTCTATATGAAGAACATGGTGATACTCTGAAGCACAAGTGTGGTAAAAGGATAGTAACATTGCCCCTTCTCTCTTTTTCTCTCATTTTTTTGGTGGGCTTCTTTGGCCTCTTTTTTGTGGGCTTATTTGGCCTCTTTTTTTTGTAAAGTCTAGAGACTCATCCCAACTTGTGAGGGAATCATAGCTTCCATCATCCTTTCCTCACATGGACAATGCTCTAATAATGATGATCATCACACTTTTGTTTACTTACAACTCGATACTAGAACAAAAATATGACTCTATATGAATGCCTCCGGCAGTGTACCGGGATGTGCAATTATCTAGCGTAGCAAAGATATCAAAAAATGGACAAGCCGAAAACATCGTGCTAGCTGGCTTACGATCATGCAAAGCAATATGACGATAAATGCTCAAGTCATGTATATGATGATGATGGAAGTTGCATGGCAATATATCTCGGAATGGCTATGGAAATGCCATAATAGGTAGGTATGGCGGCTGTTTTGAGGAAGATATAAGGAGGTTTATGTGTGATAGAGCGTATCGTATCACGGGGTTTGGATGCACCGGCGAAGTTTGCACCAACTCTCGAGGTGAGAAAGGGCAATGCATGGTACCAAGAGGCTACTAATGATGGAAGGGTGAGAGTGCGTATAATCCATGGACTCAACATTAGTCATAAAGAACTCACATACTTATTGAAAAAATCTATTAGTCATCGAAAAAAGTACTAAGCGCATGCTCCTAGGGGGATAGATTGGTAGGAAAAGACCATCGCTCGTCCCCGACTGCCACTCATAAGGAAGACAATCAATAAATAAATCATGCTCCGACTTCATCACATAACGGTTCACCATACATGCATGCTATGGGAATAACAAACTTCAACACAAGTATTTCTACAATCCACAACTACCCACTAGCATGACTCTAATATCACCATCTTTATATCGCAAAACTATTGCAAGGAATCAAACATATCATATTCAGTGATCTACAAGTTTTATGTAGGATTTTATGACTAACCATGTGAATGACCAGTTCCTGTCATCTCTCTAAATAGATATAAGTGAAGCAAGAGAGTTTAATTCTTTCTACAAAAGATATTCCCACACTCTAACAAATATAAGTGAAGCAAAAGAGCATTCTACAAATGGCAGTTTTCTGTGTAGGGAAACAGGCAATCCAAACTTCAAATGATATAAGTGAAGCACATGAAGCATTCTATAAAGCCATACTCAAAAGATATAAGTGAAGTGCAATGAGCATTCTATAAATCAACCAAGGACTATCTCATACCAGCATGGTGCATCAAAGAAAAGTGAAAACTAAATGCAAAAGACGCTCCAAGATTTACGCATATCATGTGATGAATAAAAAAATAGCTCCAAGTAAAATTACCGATGACCGTTAGAAGAAAGAGGGGATGCCTTCCGGGGCATCCCCAAGCTTGGTTGCTTGGGAGTCCTTGAATATTTCCTTGGGGTGCCTCGGGCATCCCCAAGCTTAGGCTCTTTCCACTCCTTATTCCTTCATCCATCGTGATCTCTCCCAAAACTTGAAAACTTCTATCACACAAAACTTAACAAAAAGTTTGGTGAGATCCGTTAGTATAATAAAGCAAATCACTACTCTAAGTACTGTTGCAAACCAATTCATATTTTGTTTTTGCATTGTAGCTACTGTATCATAACTTTTCCATGGCTTAATCCACTGATAGAAATTGATAGTTTCATCAAAACAAGCAAACTATGCATCAAAAACAGAATCTGTCTTAAACAGGACAATATGTAGTAATCTGAACATTCACCATACTTATGGTACTCCAAAAATTATGAACAAAATTAGAAAAAAATTAAACAATTTGTATAGAAAGACAGTGCAGAAAGTTTCAAAACCGTTTGACGTTCTAGTAAAAAAAATCTAAAATCGTGCACTACAGCCAAAGTTTCTGTTCTGCACCGCACAAACCAACAAGCAATGTAAACATCCTAAAGGCAAATCTTGGCACATTATTTTTATTTTTAAACTTTATAAAAGCACACAACAGAAATAAATGACTCTCTAAGGGTTGTCTCCCTGGCAGCGCTTTCTTTAAAGCCATTAAGCTAGGCATAAGGTGCTCAAGTAATGAATCCACCCGGATCCCAAGGTATATCAAAGCCAATTTGAATTAGCAATGATTTGGCATTTAGTAGTGAGCACAAAGCAACATATATCTAGTAATGATGAAGTCTAACTCTCTTCCTATGTATCAGCATGTCATAAAAGAATAATTCATGCACACAAAGTAAAGGCCAATGCATAACATAAGAAGTTTCTTGCAATTTTATCATATTAGAAACATAGAGAGGCGGAGATGTAGTTCCTCTCTCATAATAATTGAAAGTAGGAGCAGCAAGCACATGCATATTATATCTATCCAAATCATCATGTGTAGTAGTGAAACGCAACCCATCAATATAATCCTTAATAAGGGCAAACTTCTCCGATATAGTGTAGTCGGGAGAATTCAAAAAGATAATAGGACTATCATGCGTGGGTGAAATAGCAACAATTTCATGTTTAACATAAGGAACTATAGCAAGTTCATCTCCATAAGCATAATTCATATTGGCATCTTGGCCACAAGCATAGCCATCATTATCAAAAAGGGATATTTCAAAAGAATCAACGGGATCATAACAATCATCATAGCAATCATCCTTCGGTAAGAACGAAGGGACATCAAACAATGTATGAGTTGAAGAGTTACTCTCATTAGAAGGTGGGCACGGGTAGCTAATCCGCTCTTCCTCCTTTTGTTCTTCGCTCTCCTCATCATCTTTTTCATCCAATGAGCCCACAGTTTCATCAATTCCTTCTTCCATGGACTCCTGCAAAATATCAGTCTCTTCTTGGACAGTGGAGGAGTCCTCAATATATGGTTTAACATAGGCATTAGAAGCATAATTATCGTAACAATATTTAAGTATGGCAAAATTTTCAGATTTGTAAAGAGTAGCATCATACTCTCCAATGAAAGAATCAATTTCATAAGCACCCTTAAAAGCAACAAATTCTTCAATTTTTTGAACACCATAGTAATTATAAACACCCTTAGTATACGAAGATACGATTCCATTATCATTAAATTCACATTGGTAAGGAAGGTGTTTCTTAGGGTCTTTAGAACAACAAGTACAATCATATATTTCACATAAATTCCAAGCATAGCACTACAAACGATGAATTTGATCCAGTAAAAGTTCCCCTTTTTCAGATATGCGGTGTCGCACATAACAAGCATGCTCATCTATAAATTTGCCCTCAACTAAGCTAGTTGGGGTTTCAACATGAGCACATAGGGATCGAAGATGATCCAAGTAAAAAGCTTCAGGAGTGTGATAGATTTTGAGTGGTTCTTCAATGATTGGTGTAGTAGGTACAACTAATTTTTTTGGTATTTTGCGTTTCCTACCCATAACTAAAGATAGAAAACAAGAGCACAAAATAAAAACCACTTAGTGATAAAGCAAACAAGCACACACGAGAATATTCACCCCACGCAATAACTCCCCGGCAACGGCGCCAGAAAAAGGTCTTGATAACCCACAAGTATAGGGATCAATTGTAGCCTCTTTCGATAAGTAAGAGTCTCGAACCCAAAGAGGAGCTAAAGGTAGAACAAATATTCCCTCAAGTTCTATCGACCACCGATACAACTCTACGCATGCTTAACATTCGCTTTACCTAGAACAAGTATGAAAATAGAAGTACTTTGTAGGTGTTGTTGGATAGGTTTGCAAGATAATAAAGAGCACACAAATAAAAAGTAGGGGCTGTTTAGATGAAAACACAACTAAGTTAGTTTTAGTAGAGACCTTGTTGTCACACAAGAAAGTTATTTGTCCCTAGGCAATCGATAACTAGACCGGTAATCATTATTGCAATTTTATTTGAGGGAGAGGCATAAGCTAACACACTTTCTCTTCTTGGATCATATGCACTTATGATTGGAACTCTAGCAAGCATCCGCAACTACTAAAGATCATTAAGGTAAAACCAAACCATAGCATTAAAGTATCAAGTCCTCTTTATTCCCATACGCAAACAACCTACTTACTCGGGCCTGTGCTTCTGTCACTCACGCCACCCACCATAAGCAAATCATGAACATATTGCAAACCTTATAGCGGGGATCCCTCACGCTTGCGCGACATAGAGAGCACCATAGGACAACACCAATAATAAACATGCAACTCAAACCAATCACGATCATCAATTAACCCATAGGACAAAACAGATCTACTCAAACATCATAGGATAGCCATACATCATTGAGAAATAATATATAGCATTAAGCACCATGTTTAAGTAGAGATTACAGTGGGTAAAATAGGGGTTACACTGCTGCATAGAGGGGGGAAGAGTTGGTGATGACGGCGGTGAAGTTGTTGGTGTAGATCGTTGTCGTGATGATGGCCCAGGCGGCGTTCCGGCGCCACCGGGAGAGAGGGGTAGAGAGCCCCCCTTCTTCTTCTTCCTTGACCTTCTCCCTAGATGGGAGAAGGGTTTCCCCTCTAGTCCTTGGTCTCCATGGCATGGGAGGGGCGAGAGCCCCTCCGAGATTGGATCTGTCTCTCTGTCTCTCTCTGTTTCTGCGCTTCCAGATCTAGCCTTTCACCGTTTCTTATATTCCTGGAGATCCATAACTCCGATTGTATTGAAATTTGAACACGATTTTTATCCGGACATTAGCTTTCTTGCGGCGAAAGAAGGGCACCAACCGCCTTACAGGGTGTCCACGAGGGTCAGGGGCACGCCCCCTGCCTCGTGGGCCCCTCGAGCATCGTCTCACGTTGATTTCACTTCCCAAAATTCACATATATTCCAAAAAAATCTTCGTCAGTTTTTATCCCATTTGGAATCCGTTTGATATGGATTTTCTGCGAAACAAAAAACTTGCAACAAACAGGAACTGGCACCGGGCGCTGTATCAATATCTTAGTCCCAAAAATAGTATAAAAAGTTGCCAAAAGTATATGAAAGTTGTATAATATTGGCATGGGACAATCAAAAATTATAGATACGACGGAGACATATCACACATGCGCGTACGTACGAGAGAAACGTGCATCGCTTGGCCCCCAACCAGCCACCGTAACCGGGAACTCCCCAATATTTTCCTCGCCCTCGCTTCTACCACGGTTTTTTCCATCATGGACGGCCCAAAGAATGTCATGCAGCTGCGTCTTCGGCCCGCCCAGGACGAAAAGCCCATTTTCTGTCATGATTTTTTGTCACAGAAGTAGGCCCCCACCACATCTATGATGATACCGGGTTTTGTCACAATTATCATCATAGAAGTGTCATAAGTATGCCAATTTTTTTCGTTCGGCCCAAAATATCACGGATGTGTCTTTTTTTGTAGTGTCACCTCTTGCCGAAGCAGATGCTCGCTATGCTTATCGTCACCAAAGCTAGTGAAGACGACGTAGCAATCGTTCGTGTTGGGGAAGACTTCATCACGCATGGCGCCGGCTGCCGGAGGCGGGGGCGACGATAGAGGCGGCTGCCCCGCACCCGGAGCCAGAGCGGGGGGGTGACGAGATATCGCCCCTCATGATGCGCTTGGTGATGGTGCACTACCGGAGCGTGTGCATGGACGGCCTTGCACCACTGTAGTGCTTGCAGGGGTGTCGAGCATCTCCTCGAAGCTCATGCGGGTTGCCATGTGGTCTTGCCGGTTCGCGGGTGCTTGCTGGCTGGTGCTACCTCTTGAGCATGCGTTGGTTTTCCCTTGAAGAGGAAAGGGTGATGCAGCAAAGTAGCGTAAGTATTTCCCTCAGTTTTTGAGAACCAAGGTATCAATCCAATAGGAGACTACACACAAATCCCCTAGTACCTGCACAAACAAACAAGAACCTCACAACCAACACGATAAAGGGGTGGTCAATCCCTTCACGGTCACTTACGAGAGTGAGATCTGATAGAGATAATAAGATAAATATTTTTGGTATTTTTTGATATAGATTGGAAAATAAATATTGAAAAATAGATGGTAAACTAGAATTGTAGATTGGAAACTTATATGATGTAAAGTAGACACGGGGGCCATAGGTTTCACTAGTGGCTTCTCTCAAGATAGTGATACGTCTCCATCATATCTATAATTTTTGATTGTTCCATGTTATTATATTATCAACATTGGATGTTTTATATGCATTTATATGGTATTTTATATGATTTTTGGGACTAACCTAGTAACCTAGAGCCCGGTGCCAGTTTCTGTTTTTTCCTTGTTTTTGAATATCGCAGAAATGGAAAACCAAACGGAGTCCAATTGACCTAAAATTTCACGGAGATTGTTTTGGACCAGAAGAAGCCCACGGACCGGAGATGGACTAGAGGAGTCCCGAGGCCACCACGAGGGTGGGGGGCGCGCCCTACCCCCTGGGCGCGCCCCCCTATCTCGTGGCCGCCTCGAGGACCCCCCTAACTTGTTCCCGACTCCAACACCTCTTATGTATACCCAAACTTCCAGAACGAAACCTAGATCAGGAGTTCCGCCACCGCAAGCCTTTGTAGCCACCGAAAACCAATTTAGACCCGTTCCGGCACCCTGCCGGAGGGGGGAATCCCTCTCCGGTGGCCATCTTTATCATCTCGGCGCTGTCCATGATGAGGAGGGAGTAGTTCACCCTCGGGGCTGAGGGTATGTACCAGTAGCTATGTGTTTGCTCTCTCTCTCTCTCTCTCTCTCGTGTTCTTGATTTGGCACGATCTTGATGCATCGCGAGCTTTGCTACTATAGTTGGATCTTATGATGTTTCTCCCCCTCTACTCTCTTGTGATGAATTGAGTTTTCCCTTTGAAGTTATCTTATCGAATTGAGTCTTTAAGGATTTGAGAACACTTGATGTATGTCTTGCATGTGCTTATTTGTGGTGACAATGGGATATCACGTGATCCACTTGATGTATGTTTTGGTGATCAACTTGCGAGTTCCGTACCTCGTGAACTTATGCATAGGGGTTGGCACACGTTTTCATCTTGACTCTCCGGTAGAAACTTTGGGGCACTCTTTGAAGTTCTTTGTGTTGGTTGAATAGATGAATATGATATTGTCTGATGCATATCGTATAATCATACCCATGGATACTTGAGGTGACATTGGAGTATCTAGGTGACATTAGGGTTTTGGTTGATTTGTGTCTTAAGGTGTTATTCTAGTACGAACTCTACGATAGATTGAACAGAAAGAATAGCTTTGTGTTATTTTACTACGGACTCTTGAATAGATCGATCAGAAAGGATAACTTTGAGGTGGTTTCATACCCTACCATAATCTCTTTGTTTGTTCTCCGCTATTAGTGACTTTGGAGTGACTCTTTGTTGCATGTTGAGGGATATTTATATGATCCAATTATGTTATTATTGTTGAGAGAACTTGCACTAGTGAAAGTATGAACCCTAGGCCTTGTTTCCTAGCATTGCAATACCGTTTACGCTCACTTTTACCACTTGCTACCTTGCTGTTTTTATATTTTTAGATTACAAAAACCTATATCTACCATCCATATTGCGCTTGTATCACCATCTCTTCACCGAACTAGTGCACCCATACAATTTACCATCGTATTGGGTGTGTTGGGGACACAAGAGACTCTTTGTTATTTGGTTGCAGGGTTGTTTGAGAGAGACCATCTTCATCCTACGCCTCCCACAGATTGATAAACCTTAGGTCATCCACTTGAGGGAAATTTTCTACTATCCTACAAACCTCTGCACTTGGAGGCCCAACAACGTCTACAAGAAGAAGGTTGTGTAGTAGACATCAGATATCATGTATTACGGTGGGTCAACAAATTACTACCGAGCAATTGATAGAAACGCACATAGTTATGATGATATCTAAGGCTAGGATCATGAATATAGGCATCACGTCCGTGACAAGTAGACCGAAGCGATTCTGCATCTACTACTATTACTCCACACATAGACCGCTATCCAGCATGCATCTAGAGTATTAAGTTCATAAGAACGGAGTAACGCTTTAGGCAAGATGACATGATGTAGAGGGATAAACTCAAGCAATATGATATAAACCCCATATTTTTATCCTTGATGGCAACAATACAATATGTGCCTTGTTGCCCCTGCTGTCACTGGGAAAGGACACCGCAAGATCGAACCCAAAGCTAAGCACTTCTACCATTGCAAGAAAGATCAATCTAGTAGGCCAAACCAAATTGATAATTCGAAGAGACTTGCAAAGATATCAAATCATGCATATAAAAATGCAGAGAAGAACCAAATAATATTCATAGATAATCAAGTTCATAAACCCAAAATTCATCGGATCTTGGCAAACACACCGCATTAAGAATTACATCGAATAGATCTCGAAGAAGATCTAGGAGAACTTTGTATTGAGATCCAAAGAGAGAGAAGAAGCCATCTAGCTAATAACTATGGACCCGAAGGTCTGTGGTAAACTACTCACACATCATCAGAGAGGCTATGGTGTTGATGTAGAAGCCCTCCGTGATCGAATCCCCCTTCGGCAGATTGCCGAAAAAGGCCCCAAGATGGGATATCACGGGTACAGAAGGTTGCGGCGGTGGAAAAGGTGTTTCGTGGCTCTCCCTGAAGGTTTCAGGGTACGAGAGTATATATAGGTGAAAGAAGTAGGTCGATGGAGCTGCGAGGGGCCCACGAGGGTGGGGGGCACGCCCTCCTACCATGTGGCCGCCTCGCTGCTTCCTTTACATCCACTCAAAGTCTCTTGGATCATGTTTGTTCCAAAAAAGATCCTCGCGAAGGTTTCATTCCGTTCGGATTCCATTTGATATTTCTTTTCTGCGAAACACTGAAATAGGCAAAAAAACATCAATTTGCACTGGCCTTTTGGTTAATAGGTTAGTCCCAAAAATAATATAAAAAGGTATATTAAAGCCCACTAAACATCCAAAACAGATAATATAATAGCATGGAACAATAAAAAATTATAGATACGTTGGAGACGTATCAGCCAGCTTGGCCACAGGCGCCTAGTCGGCGGCTGCGACGAGGCGGTTGTCATAGCAGGGAGCCTGCTGCTTAGCCTTGCACTTGTTGTTCTGCTGGCGGCTTCTTTTGCCATCCGTCTTGGAAGGCGACGCTGGCAGCGCCTTGCCGGCGTCGTCCAACACGACTTGGATCTTCATGGCGGAGTCGGCCATGGCGTACTTGTTCGCCATGACCATGAGCGCGGCCATGGTGGTTGGCCCGGAGCGCATGAGCTTGTGCTTGAGGAGGGTGGCATCTCGGCAACTCACAAAGTACTAGATAGCTTGAACCTCATGGACCCCCTCACAGCTGTTCTGGAGCTCAGTCTAGCGTGCAAGGTACTCGCGGCCGGTCTCGTTCAGCCCCTGCACGCACATGGTGAGCTAACTGGGACGGCCGGGTCGCTTGTAGGTGTCGGTGAAGTTGCACACGAAGGCCAGCTCGAAGTTGAGCCATGAGTTGACGCGAGCGGCCGGTAGGCTGTTCAGCCATGTCTGGGCCGAGCCCTGGAGCATGAGTGGGGCGTAGCGCACGGCTAGACGTCGGTTGCTGCCCGCGATGCCAATGGTGGTAGTGTAGTCCATGAGCCAGTCCTCCAGCTTGACGGTCCCGTTGTATGTGGGGGTGTCGCGGGGAAGCGTCAACCCTTTGGTGAAGGGCTTGTCCTGGATGCATGGGCCGAAGCAAGCCGGACTGACTGCGTTGTCCTCCTCTAGCTCGAGGGAGAGGGCGAGCTGCTCGATGCGGTGGCGAGCGTTGTTGGTGTCGATGTCACGTGGGTCCAGCTGGCTTGCGACCTGGCCGCGGGGAGCCGGGCCGGCTGAAGCCTGTCGGCCACCCCGTACGGATTGCGGGGGAGGGTCTTCCGGAGCCGGCTCGTTGCCTAGGTTGTCTCGAGCCGTCAGGGCCTGGTTGCGCTGGGTTCGGGTCCGGCCGGAATGAGCCTCACTGGGGGCGGAGAGGACGCCATGTTCCGTTGCTCAGGGTCCTTGGTGTGGCGTGAGATGGACGCCGCATGATGGTCAAGGCAGTCCTGCTGCGTGTTCGTGGCGCCCAGCAGCTCGCGCATGCACTGCAAGCGCTCCTGCAGCTCCTCGCCCTGTAGCTATTCCAGGCCAATGACAGCTACCTCCGCGGCGCAAATGTTCTTGATGGGGGTGTCCTAGACGGGCAGGACCACACCCACCGCACGGCCGATGGCGCCACCATGGGTTTGCACCTCAGCAACCCGGCTGGACTCAGCTGCGGCCGGCGTGAAGCCGTGCGCGGCGTCACGCTCCCGCTGTATGGACTCGAGACGACGCTGCGTAGCAGCAAGCGTCGTGGCCTCATGCAGCAGACGCTTGCACTCCTCATCGAGCTGGGCCTCACCTGGGTGGCGTTGACATCGGTGGTGATGGGGACACTAAGGTTCTGCAGCATGGCGTGCAGCGAGTCGGTCGTGCTGGCGCGCTCTGCTGCAGCCTTGGCAGCGGTGGCCTTCTTCGTGGCGCTGGACAAAGTGGAGCCGGAGTCGGTGACAAGCACTTCCACATGGATGCAGAGGTTTGCCACATCGTTGAAGATGTCGCAGCCGAGGGGGACAGGTGAGTCGGTGACGTCGAGCACCTCGCTGGGGTACTCGTCGGGGACGAGCATGATGGAGATGCGCGGCGCGCCGAAGGGGACGATGGTCAAGCCAGCGGAGCCGGTCAGCGCTGCGCCGAGCGCGGGAACCAAGCTGTGCATGGCGGGCTCGTCGGAGTCGATGAAGGGCCCTGTCTGGAATGTGTCTCCGGCCAGCACCTCGAGCAGCCCCATGGTGGGCGCTAGCTGTCGTGGTGATCTCACGGCAGATGCCATGGGATGGCTAAAGAGAGGGACATGCAAGAGGCCACCGGTGGGCTCCAAAGGTGAGGTTGGTACAAGCGAGTTCAAGACACAAGACGTACCCAGGTTCAGGGCTCTCCGAAGAGATAACACCCCTAGTCTTGCCGAGTGTAGTTTATATGAAGTGGATACAAGCTTACTCCTAGAGTTGTTTCGGGGAGGAGGGAAGACATGCCAATGCATAGTCTGCTCCCTCTCCGTGTGGGTGGATGTGAGTGTGTGTGTGTGTGTGTAAAAGAGTCGACCCTCTGCATGGAGGAGCACCGGGGGGTCTTATAGGTTCCCCCCGGGGTTGCAATGGTCATATTACATAGGCACGGGGCCATGATGTTAGTGTCTAGGAGCCGACAGTGGGGGCCGCCGGGTCCGCCGGGTGCGGGTCTTGCCGGGTCCGTCAGGTGTGGGCCGTACCGAAGCCACCGGGTGTGGGTACGGCTGGCTGTTGGGTATTGTTGGCACTGTTTACGTAGAGTTTCTATACAACCCTGTATTGTAATTGTACACCATGTGTACATCTATAAATATAAGGAGCCACACCCAATACGTGAGGTGTGTTGTATTCCCACAATCCTACGTTTTAACATGGTATCAGAGCTAGGTTAGATCGCTTCCTTTGTTGCCTCCCGATCGCTGTCGCTGCACCTGCCCTCGATCGATCACTGTCGCCGCACCTGGAGATGGCTTCCGTGCCCGCCGCCGCTTAGTCCCAGGTTGCCATCGCCGCTTAGGCTGCCGCCGCCTCCCCGTTTCTGTCGCCGTGCCCTCTTGCCCCAGGCGCTCTCCTGCCATCACCAGTTCCGGCCGACGCCGTGCCGTCTACGCCTCTTGGCTTCGGCCAGGTGCAGCCGCTGGCCTACGGGCCTCCCGTCGCCCACACTTGGCCGGGGTATTCCAACCCCTACAGGGTCCCTGATGCGCCGGTGGCTGATTACGGCGGACCAGCCGCCCCGCCGGTCTTCGTGCTGGTGGCCTCCTACGAAGGACCAACCGCCCCGCCGGCCTCCTACGATACTCCGACCACTCCGGTTGTCCCCTACGGCTATGCGTCGCCCCACCCGCTGGCCCATGGTGTTGCTGCGGCCAACCAGTGGCCGTCCTACTCGATGCCCTATGGCGCTTCCCTGCCGCCGACGTACGACGCCTACACATCGGCCTAGATGCCTCCTGGCGTCCCTTCACCCTACGGGGCGCCCTATGACGGTTCTTCCATGGAGTTGGTGCCCTCTTTGGTCCAGCCGGGTGTTGCTTCGTCTCCGGCCTTCTATGCACCGCCACCGCCTTCGGATCATGTTGTCACGACGGCACCGTTTTATTCTGCGCACCTCATCCCGGTGAAGCTCACGACGGATAACTACGTGTCATGGCGTGCCCAAGTGCTACCGCTTCTTCGTAGTCGCTATTTGGAGGGCTATGTTGATGGCACCCTGTCGTGTCCTCCATCGTATCACCCGGCACATCATGCTTGGGTGGCGCAGGATCATGCCATCCTCTCCGCCATACAGTCCTCTCTCACGGAGGGAGTTTCGTCGCAGGTCATCTTCGCCGTTACGTCTCGGGACGTGTGGATGGCCCTTCTGTTGGGGAACGTATCAGAATTTTAAAATTTTCTATGCATCACCAAGATCAATCTATGGAGTCATCTAGCAACGAGGGAGAGAGGAGTGTATCTACATACCCTTGTAGATCGCGTGCGGAAGCGTTCAAGAGAACCGGGTTGATGGAGTCGTACTCGACGTGATCCAAATCACCGATGACCTAGTGCCGAACGGACGGCACCTCCGCATTCAACACATGTACGGTTGGGAAGACGTCTCCTCCAACTTGATCCAGCAAGGGGGAAGGAGAGGTTGATGAAGATCCAGCAGCACGATGGCGTGGTGGTGGAAGCAACGGTGATCTCGGCAGGGCTTCGCCAAGCGCGGGGAGACGGAGGAGTGTCACAGAAGGGAGAGGGAGAGGCCAGGGGCTTGGGTGTGGCTGCCCTCCCTCCCCCCACTATATATAGGGTGCCTAGGGGGGGCGGCCCTAGGAGATCCAATCTCCTAGGGGGGGGGCGGCGGCCAAGGGGGTGCCTTGCCCCCCAAGGCAAGGGTGGTGCCCCCACCCCTAGGGTTTCCAACCCTAGGCGCAGGGGGAGGCCCAAGGGGGGTGCACCAGCCCACTAGGGGCTGGTTCCCCTCCCACTTCAGCCCATGGGGCCCTCCGGGATAGGTGGCCCCACCCAGTGGACCCCCGGGACCCTTCCGGTGGTCCCGGTACAATACCGATTACCCTCGAAACTTTCCCGATGGCCGAAACTTGACTTCCTATATATAAATCTTCATCTCCGGACCATTTCGGAACTCCTCGTGACGTCCGAGATCTCATCCGGGACTCCGAACAACTTTCAGGTTACCATATGCTAATATCTCTACAACCCTAGCGTCACCGAACCTTAAGTGTGTAGACCCTACGGGTTCGGGAGACATGCAGACATGACCGAGACGCCTCTCCGGTCAATAACCAACAGTAGGATCTGGATACCCATGTTGGCTCCCACATGCTCCACGATGATCTCATCGGATGAACCACGATGTCGAGGATTCAATCAATCCGTATACAATTCCCTTTGTCAATCGGTACGTTACTTGCCCGAGACTCGATCGTCGGTATCCCAATACCTCGTTCAATCTCGTTACCGGCAAGTCACTTTATTTGTGCCGTAATGCATGATCCCGTGATCAACCAATTGGTCACATTGAGCTCATTATGATGATGCATTACCGAGTGGGCCCAGAGATACCTCTCCGTTATACGGAGTGACAAATCCCAGTCTCGATTCATGCCAACCCAACAGATACTTTTGGAGATACATGTAATGTACCTTTATAGTCACCCAGTTACGTTGTGACGTTTGGCACACCCAAGGCACTCCTACGGTATCCGGGAGTTGCACAATCTCATGGTCTAAGGAAATGATACTTGACATTCGGAAAAGCTACAGCAAACGAACTACACGATCTTTGAGCTAAGCTTAGGATTGGGTCTTGTCCATCACATCATTCTCCTAATGATGTGATCCCGTTATCAACGACATCCAATGTCCATGGTTAGGAAACCGTAACCATCTATTGATCAATGAGCTAGTCAACTAGAGGCTTACTAGGGACATGGTGTTGTCTATGTATCCACACATGTATCTGAGTTTCCTATCAATACAATTCTAGCATGGATAATAAACGATTATCATGAACAATGAAATATAATATGATAATAACCAATTTATTATTGCCTCTAGGGCATATTACCAACATCTTCATACCAGTTTTGCTTCGCAGTCTCAGGCGTGTGCTCATGCTATTTGCACTGCACTTGGGGAGGTGAAGCTTAATGATCTCACCGTCACGGACTACTTAAACAAGGTGACGGGTATGATGGACACACTTGCCTCCATTGGCAAGGCTCTTGGGCCAGAGGAGTTCACATCTTATGCACTTAATGTCCCGGGTGACGACTATGATAATTTGGTGGAGAATACCAATGGTCGTGACACTCCCATCCAGCCGCGTGAGCTGTATGCGCGTCTTCTTGCCACGGAACAACACATCCAGGCTCGCCGCTCTGCGCCAAGTTTCCCTTCTGCCCATGCTGCGACACTTGGCAAGGGCAAGCCCTACATGCTGCCAACTGGTGACAAGCCGCCGGCCACGCCTAACCCGCGGAACTCCACTACCTCCGCTGGTGGTCGTGTCCGTGCATGTTGTCCTTCGTGTGGAGCTCAGGTCCCCTACCAGCTTTGTGGTCTTGATGGTCATCTTGCTTCCCGTTGTCATCGTTTCTTCAAAAGGATTTCTTGGGCATCGGGAACAATGTCAAAGGGAATGAGAAGCAGGCTGCCCTAGCGAGTCATGAGCAAGGGAATACTCCTTCCTATCCAGTTGATGCATCTTGGTACATGGATACAAGAGCTACCAATCACCTGACGAGTGAGATGGGCAAGCTCTCTACACAGGAGCCGTACCATGGACAAGATCAGGTTTGCACCGCTAATGGGGGAGGTATGCACATCTCACATATTGGTCAGGCATCACTTCTTACACGTCGATCCACACAATTGCGTCTTCTTAATGTCCTTCATGTTCCCTTTGTTTCACGTAGTTTGCTTTCTGTTTCTAAACTTACTCGTGATAATAATGTTCTTGTTTAATTTCATCCTGTTCATTGTTTTGTTAAGGACTGGGACATGAGGGACGTACTCCTTACAGGTCGACTATGCAATAATGGTTTCTATGCACTTGATGTGCCACCAGCTCCTAGTGCTTTTAGCGGTGTTCGTGTGTCTCCATCACATTGGCATGCACGCCTTGGTCATCCTGCCACTCCCATCGTTCTCCATGTATTGCATCGTCATGAGCTTCCATTAGTGTCAAATAAACATGTTGATGCAGTTTGTGATGCCTGTCAGCAAGGCAAGAGTCACCAGCTTCCTTTTTCTGAGCCGAGTCGTGTAGTCAATAAACCGCTTGAACTTTTGTTTTAGGATGTATGGGGCCATGCCCAAACCTCTTTTAGTGGTCATAATTACTATCTCAGTTTCATTGATGCTTATAGTCGCTTCACTTGGCTTTATCTTCTTAAACGCAAGTCTGATGTGTTTAATGTTTTCTTACAATTCAAGCGCATGTTGAGCGTTTGCTTAGTCATAAAATCATTCATGTCCAATCCAATTGGGGGGGGGTGAGTATCACAACCTCAATGCATTCTTTAATAAGCTTGGAATTACACATCGTGTGTCTTGTCCTCATACACATCAGCAAAACGGTGTAGCTGAGCGTAAGCATCATCATATAGTTGAGACAGGTCTTGCTTTGCTTGCCCATGCCTCCATCCCTTTTTGGTTTTGGATTGATGCATTTTCCACCGCATGCTTTCTCATTAACAGACTCCCTACATGACTCTGTCAGATGAAAACACCACTTGAGCTCTTGCTGAATGAAGTTCCTGATTATACATTTCTCAAGGTCTTTGGGTGCGCGTGTTGGCCACATCTTCGTCCATATAACCAACGCAAGTTAGAGTTTTGGTCTAAACAGTGAGTATTTCTTGGTTATAGTTCTCTTCATAAAGGGTACACGTGTCTTCATGTTTCCTCTAACCGCGTCTACATCTCACGTGATGTGGTGTTTCATGAGAACGCTTTTCCTTTTTCTGCACTTCCATTCACCTCCACCACTCCCACTGCACCTGAGAAATCTGCTTTACCTTTGCCTGGTCAATTTGTTGATGCTGCATATACTCCCTTGTTGCTACCTAACCATGATGCAGGTACTGGGCGCGGAGCACGCCTCGAGCATGTGGATGAGCAGCCGCCCGCGTCCCCTCGGATGTCCGCCGAGCCCGTTCGCGACGTCCCTCCGTCACCTAGCCTGCCGACGGGGCTAGCCGTGCCGGGCACTATAGGGCTTCCCAACGCATCGGCCGAGCCGGCTGTCGTGGGAGTAAGTCTGATAATAAGGATGGGGCTATGTAGGAAGAGGCAAGATCCTAGCTACGGTGAGGTTGTGAACGCAAGATGTACGAGATCAGGCCCTTCTCGGAGGAAGTAATAGCCCTATGTCTCAGTGCCCGGAGGCTTGGTCGACTGGATTATGCATGAGAGTTATAGGGGTGCGAACCCTTGTACCCGAGGAGGGGGTGGCTTATATAGAGTGCGCCGGACCCCTCCAGCCCTCAGTTATACAGGGTTCAATATACATTAAGACAAGGCGTTACTGGTAACGCTAGCTATACAGAGCTATAAATGGCCTTTGACACTACGGAGTGAATGCCTGACCATTGTCGTCCTGAGTGGCTTTAGATTTTCTGTTCTCTGAGTGATTCTTCATGTGGTCGACTGAATCTATCTAGGTCGAATGGAATTGGGATATCCGAGTGGATAACTGGTCGAGTGGATTGCACTCCAAGGTGTTTTCAGTCGGTATCTTCTGTTGCACTTTGAGTGTCTTTGATTCTAGGGCAGTGTCCTTAGGTAGGGCGTCTTGGTTAGGCTTATGACCCTACCCTAGGTACATGTCATCGTCATTAGCCCCCGAATGGATTGAGGTCCGAGTGAAGAAAGTGTTGAAGTTGATTTCGATCCAATTTCATGCTTCAGAGGCATTTCATTGGAATCCGTGAGTCACACTTGAAGCTTCAACTTTGTTTCAGTCGCCTTGATCAATTCATAGGCCATCGAGTGAGTTATGCTGATGGTCTTCGAGTGTTATTGTGGCGTGAAATCCTGGCGTGATTGGTTGCTTTATGGTTCCCGGATCTCACAGGATTTGAAATTTTGGAGAAGCGCACAGGACGGAGCGTGCCATAGTTATCGGAGTGGATATACATGGGCACCTCGATCCCCGTGCCGCCTTTTTCGCCACGTATCGGGAGAGCGACTATTGCAGGATATGATTAGATTACTCGGGCCCACACGTCAGCCACTCGGAAGTGGCCTCATAAATAGCGTCTGAGTCGAGGTCATGCACAGTGCGCCTCAATCGATCTCCTCCTTCTCTGTTCCTCCGCTGCATTCTCCTCTGCTCTCGCCGCTTCCGCTCATCCTGCACGCACTCTGCCGCCATGGGGAAGGACAATACGGTGGCCCTGGAGTGCTCGAAGAAGGCGGCGGCGACGACGAAGGGCAAGCAAGTGACTCGGGGGTCGCCGTCGAGGTCCGGTTTGCAGCCTGGTTGGATCCAGGGGGACTGGATTCGATCAATGATCCAGAAAGAAGACTTGGAGGATCTGGCTGGCACGGCTTGATTGCTCACGGGTCCTGGAGGCTGCCAGGGAACAAGACCGAACCTCAGCCGCATGAGGGTGAGTGTGTCCTCCTTGCAACCCATGTCGACCGTGGTTTCTCCCTGCCTCCGCATCCTTTTTCTGGGGTTTCTTGAACTTCTTTGGTGTTCAAATCCACCATTTCCCCCCAAACACCTTCACCTATCTTGCAGCATACATTTCTTTGTGCGAAAATTTCTTGGGCTGTCAACCACACTGAGGTCTCTTCAAGCATATCTTCACTTGCCGTTCTCAAATGGTAAAGAAAGAAAATCCGACTGATGAGAAGACGCATGTGATCCAAATGTGTGGGGGTTTGGGGATTCAGACTAGGGGTAGAAGCACCTTTCGTTCCATAACCCTCCCTGAGTCAGTCCGCGGGTGGCAGTCGACCTGGTTTTATTGCAAGGACGTCCCGACTTCGGGTCAGTCGACCGATCTTCCCCCTTTCACCATGGATCGACGCTGCCAACCTTCTTCGTTGACCGTGACTCTAGAGGAGAAAGGCGAGGTTTCACATTCAGTAGACCAGGTTGTCAGATTAGTCCAGGAGGGGGTGACTGGCATGGACTTGCTGGAAGTGTTCCTCAGTCGATGTATCAAACCTCTCCAAGTCCTCGACCATCCGATGTGGATGTATTCGGGCGCTGATGACACTGCTCGGGTCCACTCAGAGGAGGTCACCGAGGAAACGGTGGCTCAGTGGCTGCGAAGCATAACTGGGAACAAGGACAACCCCAGGGGGTCCAGGAGGGTCCTGCCATTTGATGCTGAGCACGAGACAGAAGAGGTAAAGCTCAAAATGCCGAGTGTTTTCTTTCTTTCACTCGCAGTTGCTCTTGAATCCGACTGATATTTGTTGATATGCGCCTTTCAGATTTACACCAAGATGTATTCGATGCCAAACGGAGAGCGGTTTCAAGAAGGAGAGGAGAGCACGGATGAGAGTGGCGATTGGCAATCCCCAAATGAGAATGACAATGATAGCAATGACTCGGATGGCTGTGAGGAGGTCGACATGCTGCCCAGCTCAAAACGTTGATCCAAACAGTCCCAAGATCCTATAGGTGGGCGGGGTAAGGCAGCTCCTCCAAGTGTACAAGTGCAAAAGCACAGTCAGACTTCGTCCCCGGAACCGTCTGAAAAGGCCGCTAAGCAGCCCAAGGTCGCCCCATCAAAGCCTCGAAAGGGTTTGCCCAAGATCAAGGTGGATGTTCCTATCGCCTCTGCGTAAGTGTTTTGCTTCCCCTCTTTGCCTTCTATGCTTCTGTCGACTCATCAGCTTGCTTGACCGAGTGAGCTTTTGGAACTGTCAGTGCGGCTACCTCTGGGACGTCCATGAACATTGACAAGGAGCAAGATGATGAGGAGAGTGCAGATGTGGCCACTTCACGAGCAGGTATAACTCCACAGCCTTGCCCTCACTTTGTCAATTGTTCTTTTGGTTGACGGAACTCTTACGGTTGAGTGTTTTGTAGCGCCACCGAATATTATTAAACTTCCAGACGACGATGACCATGAAGACGTGCCTCAGAGGAACACATGAAGAAAGGGCAGGACTTCGAGCAGGAGGGTGCCTGCCAGCAAAGTGTCTCAGTCGGCTCCAGCACCAGAACCAGTCATCCAACAATCCGAGGATCCAGTTCGGGCTTCTGTTTCATTCGCCGATCCTCTGTCGATTGATCGTCCTTCAGCGTCGACTGCTCAATTCCCTTCTCCGTCTGTGCGACTCCATGCTTCAGATCCCATGGCTGCCTCGTCTGTTCCACCAACTCCGCTCTTTGGTACCCATCATGTCCCAGAGGACCAAGTAAGCGCTACTAAGGAAGCTATACGCCAGGCAGGCCTTATGATGGCGAAAATGAAGGTGGTGCACGAGGCCAGCAAGGCTGCCTACAATGCCAGCTCTGCCCTTCAAACCAATGTCTAGGTGAGTTGATTTCCGACTGGTCTTTTAGCTTGATCTTTGCTCTCTGTTAGCATATGGTACTTGAAAACTACTGCTTTATTATTCGTAAGATGTCCGTGGATGAGCATTTTCAAACCTTATGTGCATCTATCATGAACTTGCGTCTGTACACCCACTAGGTGTCTTCTTTCGCCTTGTAGCTTTTTTAGTTGAATCGCCCAATCTTTGTCGAGTGAACTCTTGAACCAGTGGGGGCACACGTAGTGCACCCACTGGGTGTAGTCCCCAAGACCGCCGTCGAATGTTTGATTCGGCGGGGGTCTTTCCAAAGTGTTGTTTTGCCACGGGAGTCTTAGAACTTGTTTGTTTGTAGTATATTCACTCGGCTTTGGACGGATCTCGTCGAGTGAACTCTGAGCCAGTGGGGGCACGCTAAGTGCACCCACTGGGTCTAGTCCCCGAGACCGCGGTCGACTGCGGGCAGTCGGCGGTGGTCTGAGCTCAAATGTTGTTGTCATTTTACTCCTTCCACTCGGACTGGACGGACCATGTCGAGTGGGAAGTCGAAACAGTGGGGGCACGCCAAGTGCACCCGCTGGGTGTAGTCCCTGTGACTACTGTTGAATGTTTGATTCGGTAGTAGTCTTAGAACTCTTTTTTCCGTAATAACTTGAACTTGTATCTTATCGCTCGGAAGCAATCGATCTTTGTTTCTGTCAACTGACGTGCCTTATCTATTGGCTGCAGAAATCTTGTGAGCTCGGGGCCCAGTTCACTGAATTAGAGAAGAAACAAATTTATCTCAACCTTGATCTGGAACTCGCCAAGGAAAATTTGAAGAAGGCCCAAGACGAAGTAGCCATCATGGGAGGTAACAATTCGGTCGACTGTTAGCCTTGTCATCCTTTCTTTTCAACCTTTAAACCGAGTGACTCCACTCGAACAGATGTGCGTAGTGAAAATCGTCAACTCCAAGCTCGTCTGAAGAATGTTATTTCTTTAGACAAAATGAAGCAGGCTCTAGAGCAAAAGGACCTTGACCTTGCAGCAGCACAGAAGACGGCGCGGGAGAAAACTGGACTTGCTGACAAGAAGCTGGCTTCAGTCGGCAAGTTAGAAGAAGAAAACGCCAAGCTAAAGACTGTCATAGATGAAGTGAACAAAGAAGTCGTGCAGCTGAAGAAGGACAAGGTGGCCTTGACCGACAGAGTCGAAGATCTCACTCAGAGGAGGGACAAACTGGAGACTTATCTGGGAGGCCTCGCCAAGAAGATGTTCCTCATGCTCGAAGGTACTTTCCCTTATCCGACTGTTTTGCAACCACCAACTCATCATACGACGGTCGACTAATTATTTTTTTGTGCATGCAGAATTCTGTCAAAACTTTGAGGAAGAGACTGGGCGGATTTAGACGAGTCTGGACCCCATCAACTCCCCTGTCAAGGACGAAGTTGCGATGAACATGCCGCGACTAGAATCTCACCTCACCAGTGTTATGAACTACCTTGCTCGACTGAAAGTGGCGGTGCCGCGGATCGACACAGAGCTCTGGCCAGGTGTGACGTTCCAGAATGACCTCAAGTCTCTGATGACTCGACTCAATGAAATCCCTGGTCGAGTGCAGGCATCGAAGAAGTCATCTGCTCGCTGTGGTGCTGACGTGGCTCTGTCTCTGGTCCGTGTTCATTGCAAGGAAGTTAGAGAAAAGAAGTTGGCGGCTCTCAAGGTCGCCAACACCAAGAAGCTTCAGTTCCAATCCTTTATGGAGACCTTCATCGAGGCTGCCACTCGCATCGCAGATGGAATCAACCTGGATGATTTCGTCGAGCCCGCTAGCCCTTCTCTTGCCGAATGAAAAACTTGATAGCTTGATTTAATTTGCCTCGGGATGCTGATTGATTTTGTAATTATTAAAACTCTTTCGGGCTTGATGCTCGAGTACTTCCGCTGGTGGTTCTGAACTTTCATGGATTTTATCCGAACTTGGTTTTTTCTTCTGAATGTAGTTGCTTTGTCTTTATCACCTTTGAGTTTTGACTTTGAGCGAATTTGGAATAATAACTGAAACTCCGAGTGGATGGGTCGCTCCCCACTCGGAGTTGACATTGTACTTGTGGCGCAACTCCGAGTACAACCAGACGTTGTACTTGTGACGCAGCTCCAAGAGCAGCCAGTAATTCTATTTGTGGCGTAGCTCCGAGTGCAACCAGGCGTTGTACTTGTGGCGCAGCTCCGAGGGCAGCCAGCCACTGTATTTGTGGCGTAGCTCCGAGTGCAACCAGACGTTGTACTTGTGGCGCAGCTCCGAGAGCAGCCAGTATACTATGTATTTTTGGCGCAGTTCCGAGTGCAACCATACATTGTATTTGAGGCGCAGCTTTGAGTGCAACCAACTCTCCGACTGGGAGGATTGCTCTCCACTCGGAGTAGTTTTGTAACTTAGGCAAGTACGGGGTCGCACCTACATTCCCGAGTGGGAGTATTGCTCTCCACTCGGAGTAGTTTTGTAACTTAGGCGAGTACGGGGTCGTAGCTAAGCCCCCGAGTGGGAGGATTGCTCTCCACTCGGAGTAGTTTTGTAACTTAGGCGAGTGCGGGGTCACAGCTAAGCCCCCGAATGGGAGGATTGCTCTCCACTCGGAGTAGTTTTGTAACTTAGGCAAGTACGGGGTCGCAGCTAAGCCCCGAGTGGGAGGATTGCTCTCCACTCGGAGTAGTTTTGTAACCTAGGCGAGTACAGGGTCGCAGCTAAGCCCCCGAGTAGGAGGATTGCTCTCCACTTGGAGTAGTTTGTAACTTAGGCAAGTACGTGGTCGCAGCTAAGCCCCTGAGTGGGAGGATTGCTCTCCACTCGGAGTAGTTTTGTAACTTAGGCGAGTACGGGGTCGCAGCTAAGCCCCTGAGTGGGAGGATTGCTCTCCACTTGGAGTAGTTTTGTAACTTAGGCGAGTGTGGGGGCGTAGCTAAGCCCCCGAATTGGAGGATCGCTCTCCACTCGGAGTAGTTTTGTAACTTGGGCGAGTACGGGATCACAGCTAAGCCCCTGAGTGGGAGGATTACTCTCCACTCGGAGTAGTTTTGTAACTTAGGCGAGTACGGGGTCGCAGCTGAGCCCCCGAGTGGGAGGATTGCTCTCCACTCAGAGTAGTTTTATAACTTAGGCGAGTATGGCTTCGCAGCTAAGTCCCCGAGTGGGAGGATTGCTCTCCACTCAGAGTAGTTTTGTAACTTAGGCGAGTACAGGGTCACAGCTAAGCCCCCGAGTGGGAGGATTGCTCTCCACTCGGAGTAGTTTTGTAACTTAGGTGAGTGTGGGGTCGCAGCTAAGCCCCTGAATGGGAGGATTGCTTTCCACTCGGAGTAGTTTTGTAACTTAGGCGAGTACGGGGTCGCAGCTAAGCCCCCGAGTGGGCTCCACTCAGTGTAGTTTTTGAAACTTAGGCAAATCGGGTTCACAGCTAAGCCCCCGAGTGAGAGGGTTGCTCTTCACTCGGAGTAGTTTTTGAAACTTAGGCGAATCGAGTTCGCAGCTAAGCTCCCGAGTGAGAGGGTTGCTCTTCATTCAGAGTGTTTTTGAAACTTAGGCGAATCGGGTTCGCGGCTAAGCCACCCACTGGGGGATTTGAACACATATGCTTAAAGGGTAACAATCATTAAGATACTACAAAAATCTTGTCTTTGAAAAGCAAACTGAAGGATTCTTATTACGACTCGTCGATCCAAGTGCTTCGGTATAAAAACAGCGGAGCAGCTCTGCATTCCACGAGCGTGGCTCATCTTCTTTCTTGGCTACATTTTAGAGGTGATACGCCCCATTGTGGAGCACCTTGGTTATGATGAAGGGGCCTTCCCAAGCCGGAGCGAGCTTGTGAGGTCGTTTCTGGTGCACTCGGAGCACAAGATCTCCTTCTTGAAATGCTTGACCTCTGACATTTCGGGCATGGAATCGACGTAGGTCTTGTTGATAGATGGTCGACCGGATTAGAGCCATCTCTCATTCTTCCTCTAGGAGATCAACTGCATCTTGGTGTGCCTGTTCTGCTTCAGCTTCTGAGAAGAGTTCCACTCAGGGGGCGTTATGCAGCAAGTCACTCGGAAGTACAACTTCAACACCGTATACCATGAAGAAAGGAGTTCGGTTAGTTGACCGGTTGGGAGTTGTTCTCAGTCCCCATAGGACAGATGGCAATTCAGTCACCCAAGCTCCAGCAGCATGCTTGAGATCACGCATCAGTCGGGGTTTCAACCCTTGAAGGATCAAACCATTCGCCCTTTCTGCTTACCCATTTGACTGCGGGTGCGCAACAGGTGTGTAATCGACCCGAGTGCCTTGGAAAGCACAAAATATCTCTGAACTCATCAGAATCAAAGTTGGAGCCATTATCTATGATAATGCTGTGCGGGACTCCATATCTGAATATTAGCTCTCTGATGAAACTGATGGTAGTGCTTGAATCAAGATTCTTGATAGGCTTGGCTTTGATCCATTTGGTGAATTTGTCGACTGCCATGAGCAAATGAGTGAAACCACTTCTGCCGGTCTTGAAAGGTCCAACCATGTCCAACCCCCAAACTGCAAATGGCCAGACGAGTGGAATAGTCTTCAAAGCAGATGCAGGCTTGTGAGACATGTTCGAATAGAACTAATAGCCTTCGCACTTGTCCACTATATCTTTAGCCATCTCATTTGCACGCGGCCAGTAGAACCCTGCTCGGTATGCTTTGGCCACTATGGTCCGAGAGGACGCATGGTGACCACAGGTCCCCGAGTGAATTTCATTTAGGATCATTCGACCTTCTTGTGGAGAAATGCAACACTGAGCAACTCCGGTAACACTCTCTCTGTAAAGCTGCCCACTTATCACTGTGAAGGCTTTGGATCGACGAACGATCTGGCAGGCCTCATCTTCATCCTCTAGAAGCTCCTGCCTGAGCAGATAGGCAATATATGGCACCGTCCAGTCGGGAGTGATCACCAAAATCTCCATGATCAAGTCGACTACCGCGGGAACTTCATTTTCAGTCAGATTGGTTGAACTTATCGGTTGCGGGGGCTCTTCTGTAAAGGGATCTTCCTGAACTGACGGGGTGTGGAGATACTCCAAGAACACATTGCTGGGAATAGGTTTCCAAGTGGAACCTATCTTCGCTAGATCGTCGGCAGCTTGATTCTTGATTCGGGGTATGTGGTGGAGCTCTAACCCCTCAAACTTCTTCTCTAGTTTCCTCACTGTGTTGCAATAACCAGTCATAGCTAGGCTCCTGATATCCCATTCCTTCATCACTTGATTGACCACCAAGTCTGAGTCGTCGTAGACCATCAGGTGACGGACGCCGAGTGAGATAGCCATACGCAACCCATACAAAAGTGCCTCATACTCGGCTTCATTGTTTAAAGAATCAAAGTGAATCTGGAGGGCAAAGCTGAGCTTATCACCCCTTGGGGATACCAGGACCACACCAGCACCAGAACCATTCAACATCTTGGACCCATCAAAGAACATAGCCCAATGCTTCGAGTGGATCTGAGTCGGTTGCTGCCGTTCGATCCACTCGGCGAGGAAATCTGCTATTTCTTGAGACTTGATTGCCTTCTTTGCCTCAAACTTGATATCCAAAGGAAGGAGTTCAATCACCCATTTGGCCACTCGACCAGTTGCATCCCGATTGTTCAGAATTTCTTATAATGGAGCATCACTGACGACTGAGACTGAGTGGTCTGAGAAATAGTGTCCAACTTTCTCCATGGTCAAGACTTCTGATAATGCGGATATCTCTGCTTGGACGGAGTCAAGACTTCGAAAATATAGTACACTAGGCGTTGAACCTTGTAGGCTTTGCCTTGTTCTTCCCGCTTGACTATAAGCACCGTGCTGACAACTTGTCCAGTGGCCGTGATATACAATAGTAGAGGCTCTTTCCTGACTGGGGCAGCGAGCACCGGCTGGGTAGAAAGCAGGGCTTTGAGCTCTACAAATGATGCTTCTGCTTCAGGGGTCCACTCGAACTTGTCAAACTTCTTCATCAATCGGTAAAGAGGCAGTGCCTTTTCACCGAGTCGTGAGATGAATCGACTTAACGCAGCCAAACAACCAGTAAGTTTCTGAACATCATGCACACGCACGGGGCGTTTCATTCAGAGGATTGCTCCAACCTTTTCTGGGTTTGCGTCGATCCCTCGTTCGGAAACGAGAAAACTGAGTAACTTTCCACCTGGGACCCCAAATGTGCACTTTGACGGATTGAGCTTGATATCATACCTTCTTAAATTGGAAAGGTTTCAGCGAGGTCAGTCAATAGGTCAGAACATTTGTGTGACTTGACCACAATATCATCCATGTATGCCTCCAAGTTCCGATTGATTTGAGTGAGCAGGCACTTCTGAATCATACGCATAAACGTGGAGCTAGCATTCTTGAGGCCAAAGGGCATGGTAACATAGCAGAAACACCCGAATGGGGTGATGAAAGTTGTTTTTATTTCATCGGGTCCAAACAGTCGGATCTGATGGTACCCGGAATACGCATCCAAAAAGGACAAACGCTCACACCCGTAGTTGAGTCGACAATCTGGTCGATGTGGAGGAGAGGGAAGTGATCTTTCAGGCAGGCCCGATTGATATGCTTGAAATCGATACACATGTGAAGTGAATCATCTTTCTTGGGGACCATGACAACATTGGCGAGCCACTTGGAGTGGTATATCTCGCGAATGAACTTAGCTGCCAGATGCCGAGCCACTTCCTCACCAATTGCCTTCCTCTTCTCCACGGCGGACCGACGGAGATGCGCTTTGATGGGTTTTGCTTTTGAGTCGACTCGCAAACGGTTCTCAACCAGTTCCCTGGGTACACCTGGCATGTCAGATGGTTTCCATGCGAAGATGTCCCAGTTCTCATGGAGGAACTGGATGAGCGCTTCTTCCTATTTGCTGTCAAGTGTTTTTGAGATGTGGGTCGGAGCAGCATTGGGATCAGCCGGGTGAATATGGACAGGCTTCGTCTCACTAAACGACTGAAATGCGAACTCTGAAGCAGGCTTCTTAGCTCGCAACAAATCACTCGGATCTGCATTTTTCTGATACTCTTTCATTTCCGCTGCTGCCATTTGCTCATCGGCAATATTTGAGCCTTTCTGGAGGCACTCTTCAGCCCTTTTCCTATTTCCTGTGACTGTAATCACGCCCCTGGGGCCAGGAATTTTCAACTTGAGGTACACGTAACATGGTCGACCCATAAAACAAGCATATGCAGTCCTGCCCAGAATAGCATGATAGGCACTATGAAAATCCACCACCTCAAATGACAACTTTTCCTTGCGGTAATTCTTTGAATCACTGAAAACCACATCAAGAGTGATCTGACCGAGTGAATCGTCTTTCTTTTCTGGGATGACTCCATGGAATCGCATGTTGCTTTCACTGAGCTTGGACATCGGGATGCCCATCCTTCAGAGGGTCTCAGCATACAGAATGTTCAAACCACTTCACCATCCATCAGAACCTTGGTCAGTCGGGTGCTCCCAACGACTGGGTCGACCACCAGCAATTGCCTCCCAGGGGTAGCAACATGCGCTGGGTGATCTGACTGGTCGAATGTAATAGGAGTTTTTGACCATTTCAAATACGTCGTAGTCGCCGGAGCAACCATGTTCACTTCTCTATTGATTCCTTTCAGTTGACTCTTTCTTTCGATGTCACAAAAAATCACCAAAGTAGCATTGACATTGGGGTAACCTTCATCTTCCACTTTGTCCTCTTCCTTATCAGATTCCTTCTCTTTTTCGCTGGGCTGACCCTCTCGGAAGCTCTAAATCAGGAATCGACATGGTTCAGTGGTGTGTTTGGGATAAATCCAGTTAACCTCTTCATCTTTTTTGGTGTGTATGTGGCATGGCAAATCAAGAACATCATTTCCAGCTTGATATTTCACTTTTTGGGGATCCATGGCCCTTTAGGCTTTCCCTTGAACTTCCCTTGATTCACAACTGCGGCTTCAGCAGGACCTGCAATTTTAGCTTTGCGCTTTTGCTTCTGACTGGAATTTCCTCCTCCGGTGTCTTGGGCGACTGGTTTATTCTTGCCACTGCGGAGTCGGTCTTCCTATTCGCCGTTAGCATACCGAGTGGCTATTTCCATCATTCGAGCCAGGGTCATGTGTCATGTCCGACCGGATTTCAGGTTGAGCTCTCTATACCGAACGCCCTCTTTGAAGGCGCAAACTGCTTGGTGTTGTGACACATTTTCCACTGTATGATGAAGAGTAGTCCATCTTTGAATGTAATCTCTCAAAGTCTCATTCGGTTTGTGGATGCAATGTTGTAACTCATTCAGCCCAGCAGGTCACTTGCAAGTGCCCTCGAACATTTTGATAAACACTCAGGCCAACTCCTCCCAACTGAAAATACTGCCAGGGGCCAACTGATTCAACCAAGCTCTAGTCGAACCCTCAAGCATCAGGGGTAGGTGCTTCATGGCTACATCATCGTTGCAGCCGCCAATCTGCACTGCCACTCGGTAATCCTCTAGCCAAGTATCGGGCTTCGATTCACCGGTGAACTTGCTCACGCCTGTCGCCAACCTGAAGTTGGGCGGGATCTCTGCAACTCGGATGGCTCTGCTGAAACACTCGGGTCCAGAAATATGCACTCGGCTTCCACTCGGGTGGTGAACATCTTGTCCCTCTCTGTGTGCCTGACCTCGGTCGACTAGATTTTGTACGAGAAGAGATCTCGCATCAAACCCAGGTTCCCTTGGGTCGACTGGAATTCTCCGCTCATCACCATACGGGCACCTACCATCATACCGCTGGGGCGCGTATGATCCGTCCCTCGGAGGGGGCGTAGGCACTCGACGGTGGTCGTCACGGGCGTACCGATGATCGTACTGTATGTGGCCTTGATCCAAGTGCTGATCTTGGAGGTGCCCATGATTGTGACGCCGCGGAGGCGATCTTGGGCTATGTGTCGACTGAACTATATCTGCAACCCTGGATCTATTGTGGATTCTGTTGCGCGACTGGGAGACAGCTGAATTTTGCTCCCCTGCCGCTCGAAGCAATGCTCGAATTTGCAACAATCCTCTACCAACTTCCGAGCGAGATGGCTGAATCGACTGCGCTATATGGGTTGCTGCTGCAAGATTCTGGATCGGTGTATGATATACCTAAGGTTTAGGCGGAAACAATTGTCGATGTCGTCGACTGGATTCAGGGATCTGACAACGAGCGCGCTCGTCGAGTGAATGTTGGAGATTTTCCAATCATGCGCGCTCAGCCAAGGTGGCTAGGCGTGCGGCCTCCAAGGCCCGAGCCTCAGAGGTCTCCCCAATGATGGGGGTGTGGAGCGCCTCCATGTTGTGACGATGCAGCTCGTCCCTCTGCTCCAAAGTGAGGGCTTCAGGATGATATTTGTCGTGACCACGCGACGGGCCGCCGCCTCCATCGCCAGTGATGGAATCCAGGAGGGTTGCGGGGCATGTCGACCATGAAGACTTCTGCCGCAGGGTCGCTACTTCCGCACTCGGAAAGAGTGTCCGCGAAACTAGTCGACAGGTCGAATAGTCAATAGAGAGATTCGCCGGGCTCAATTGTCGCGACTTGAGGGGTGGCCGGATGGTGGGCTACCGCATGTTTCACCCAAGGCTGAAGCCACAATCGACCAGATCTTTTGCGACGGCGTACAGCTGGAAGGGCGGATGACGCGGGAGCCGACCGATACCGGGTCGATGGCTTACGCAAGAGGACGCGCGGGCACTCGCACGAAAGTGCGCCGCCTCGCGGATGGGAAGGGCCTCAATGTCGAGGGGGGCCTCTTGGAGCCAGGAGGAGTCGTTGGCGATGAAAACGAGTGCGCCGAGACAGATCTCGCGGCCCAAAGCCAAACCACCGCCAAAAACCATGTTGATGGAGATCAGAAAAACTGCAACCTCACCGGAAGTCGCTAAGACACCTACCTCACGGTGGGCGCCAACTGTCGTGGGAGTAAGTCTTATAGTAAGGATGGATGTAGGAAGAGGTAAGATCCTAGCTACGCTAAGGTTGTGAACACAAGATGTATGAGTTCAGGCCCTTCTCAGAGGAAGTAATAGCCCTACGTCTCAGTGCCCGGAGGCTTGGTCGACTGGATTATGCATGAGAGTTACAGGGGTGCGAACCCTTGTACCTGAGGAGGGGGGTGGCTTATATATAGTGTGTCGGACCCCTCCAGCCCTCAGTTATACAGGGTTCAATGTACATCAAGACAAGGCGTTACTGGTAACGCTAGATATAAAGAGCTATAAATGGCATTTAACACTATGGAGTGAATGCCTGACCGTTGCCGTCCTGAGTGGCTTTATATCTTCTGTTCCCCGAGTGATTCTTCGTGGGTCGATTGACTCTATCTAGGTTGAATGGAATTGGGATATCCGAGTGGATAACTGGTCGAGTGAATTGCACTCCAAGGTGTTTTCAGTCGGTATCTTCTATTATACTTTGAGTGTCTTTGACTCTAGGGCAGTGTCCTTGGGTAGGGCGTCTTGGTCTGCCTATGACCCTACCCTAGGTACATGTCATTTTCACCGGCGTCCTCGCCCGAGCCGACTTCCTCGCCTGAGCCGGTGTCCCCGCTCGTGTCGGCCGAGCGGGCGTCCACTCCTTCCTCGCCCGGTAGGTCACCTCGTGTGACTGGTTCTACGTCTAGGGAGCAGTCTGCGTCGTCACCATCATCTTCGTCGACCCCATCTCCATCTCCACCACTACCTCTACCACCTACCGTTGTTCTGCGTCCTTGTACGCGTAGTCAGAGTGGTATTGTTCGGTCGAAGGAGCACACTGACGGCACAGTTGCATGGATTGTGGTGTGTATGGCACAGATAGATGTTGTCCCCACTGTCGAGCCTCGACATTTTCAGGCGTCTCTTCGGATTCCTCATTGGCGCAGTGCCATGGATAGGAGTTTCAGGCACTACAGAGGAATGATACTTGGCACTTGGTTCCTCTTGTGTCTGGTGTCAACATCATTGACTCCAAGTGAGTGTTTAAGGTAAAGAAGCATGCTGATGGATCTATTGAGCGGTACAAGGCATGGTTGGTGGATAAAGGGTTTAAACAATGGTATGGTCTTGATTATGAGGATACCTTCAGTATAGTTGTCAAACCTACCACCATTCGTCTGCTTCTGTCCTTGGTTGTTGCCAAAGGGTGGTCTCTGCGTCAGTTTGATGTTCAGAATGCTTTTCTCTATGGGGTCTTGGAGGAAGAGGTTTACATGTGGCAACCTTCAGGTTTTGTTGATCCTGCTCGTCCACATCATTTGTGTCGTCTCGTTAAGGCGCTTTATGGACTTAAGCAAGCTCCTCGTGCATGGCATGCCTGACTTGGCTCAGTTCTTCGACGTCTTGAATTTGCTACGTCCACTGCTGACACGTCTCTGTTCATGTTTCATCGTCCTGAGGTTACTATGTACCTGCTAGTTTATATTGATGACAGTATTCTTATCAGCTCCTCAGTGACTGCCGCCGATCGTCTGGTGCCTTCTTTGGATGGTCATTTTGCTGTCAAGGATCTGTGTGCTCTCCATTACTTCCTTGGTCTGGAGGTTTCACGGTCTCCTATTGGCCCGACTCTAACTCAGCGTAAGTATTCTTTGGACTTGTTGTGATGTGCTGGTATGTTGCAGTGCAAGCATGCTAGCACCCCCTATGTCTGCGACTGGTCAGTTATCAGCCTTAGATGGTGCCTTGCTTCCTTCAGATGATGCTACAGAGTACCACAGTATTGTTGGTGGCTTGCAGTACTTGACTATCACACGGTCGGACATCTCCTATGTGGTAAACCGTGTCTGCCAGTATCTTCCTGCTCCTAGGACTTCACACTGGTCAGCTGTGAAGCGTATGCTGTGTTATCTCTCTCATACTATCTCCAATGGTTTGCATCTTCGGTCTACCTCCTCGAGTGCTCTCTCGGCATTCTTTGATGCAAATTGTGTTTGGGAATGCAGTATTTCAAAAAAATCCCATGATCACGCAAGATCAATCTAGGAGATGCATAGCAACAAGAGGGGAGAGTGTGTCCACGTACCCTCGTAGACCGAAAGCAGAAGCGTTTTAGTAACATGGTTGATGTAGTCGAACGTCTTCCTGATTCAACTGATCCAAGCACCGAACGTACGCCACCTCCGTGTTCAGCACGTGTTCAGCTCGATGATGTCCCTCGAGCTCTTGATCCAGTTGAGCACGAGGGAGAGTTTCGTCAGCACGACGGTGTGTTGACGGTGATGATGAAGTTACCGGCGCAGGGCTTCGCGTAAGCACTACAACGATATGACCGAGGTGTGTAACTGTGGAGGGGGGCACTGCACACGACTAAGAGAAGACTTGGTGTGCCTTTTGGGTGCCCCCTGCCCACATATATAAAGGAGTGAGAGAGAGAGACAGACAGAGAGAGAGAGAGAGAGAGAGAGAGAGGCCGGCCCTCCTAGGGGCGCGCCAAGTGTAGGGAGTCCTACAAGGACTCCCAAGTCCTAGTAGGGTTCCCTTTCCTTTTCGGAGTAGGAAAGAAGGAAAGGAGGGAGAGGGAGAAGGAAAAGGGGGCCGCGCCCCCACCCCTTGTCCAATTCAGTTTGGGCAGGGGGGAGGCGCGTGCCACCTCGTGGCCCTTCTTCCCTCTCTCCACAAAAGCCCAATAAGGCCCATTAACTTCCCACGGTGAATTCCCGTAACTCTCCGGTGCTCCAAAAAATACCCGAATCACTCGGAACCATTCCGATGTCCGAATATAGCCTTCCAATATATCGATCTTTACCTCTCGACCATTTTGAGACTCCTCGTCATGTCCGTGATCTCATCCGGGACTCCAAAAAAACTTCGGTCATCAAATCACATAATTCATAATACAAATCATCATCGAACGTTAAGCGTGCGGACCCTACGGGACATGACCGAGGCACATCTCCAGTCAATAACCAATAGCAGAACCTGGATGCTCATATTGGATCCTACATATTCTACGAAGATCTTTATCGGTCAAACCGCATAACAACATATGTCATTCTCTTTGTCATCGGTATGTTACTTGCCCAAGACTCGATCGTCGGTATCATCATACCTAGTTCAATCTCATTACCGGCAAGTCTCTTTACTCATTTTGTAATGCATCATCCTGTAACTAACTCATTAGTCACATTTCTTGCAAGGCTCATAGTGATGTGCATTACCAAGAGGGCCCAGAGATACCTCTCCGATACACGGAGTGACAAATCCTAATCTTGATCTATGCCAACTCAACAAACACCATCGAAGACACCTGTAGAGCATCTTTATAATCACCCAGTTACGTTGTGATGTTTGATAGCACACAAGGTGTTCCTCTGGTATTCGGGAGTTGCATAATCTCATAGTCAGAGGAACATGTATAAGTCATGAAGAAAGCAATAGCAATAAAACTAAACGACCCATGCTAAGCTAACGGATGGGTCTTGTCCATCACATCATTCTCCTAATGATGTGATCACGTTCATCAAATGACAACACATGTCTATGGTCAGGAAACTTAACCATCTTTTATTAACGAGCTAGTCTAGTAGAGGCATACTAGGGACACTCTGTTTGTCTATGTATTCACACATGTACTAAGTTTCCGGTTAATACAATTCTAGCATGAATAATAAACATTTATCATGATATAAGGAAATATAAATAACAAATTTATTGTTGCCTCTAGGTCATATTTCCTTCAGATTGGGCTGGGAGCCTGGATGACCGGTGATCAATGGGGGGCTATGTTGTCTTCTTTGGTCGCAACTTGATCGCCTGGAGTGCGCGCAAGCAGGCCATGGTATCTCGGAGCAGCACTGAAGCAGAGTACAAGACGGTTGCCAATTCCACGGCTGAGCTCATTTGGATACAATCTCTGTTGAGAGAGTTGGGAGTCTCTCAAGATCACACACCGGTCCTTTGGTGTGACAATATTGATGCGACATATCTGTCATCTAATCCAGTTTTTCATGCTCGCACCAAACACATCAAAGTTGACTATCATTTTGTGAGGGAACGTGTTGCACAGAAACTTCTTCATATCAAGTTTATCCCTTCCAAAGATCAACTTGCTGACATCTTCACGAAGCCACTTCCACAGCCTCAGTTTGAAGGTTGTAGACGCAATCTTAACTTACTTTGTACTTCAGGCCATAGTTAAGATTGAGGGAGGGTGTTAGAATGTATATTTACACAGAGTTTTTGTACAACCCTGTATTGTAATTGTACACCATGTTTACTTCTATAAATATAAAGAGCCACACCCAATACGGGAGGTGTGCTGTATTCCCACAATCCTACGTTTTAACAGGCACGTCGTGCCGGATGTCATGGGACAGCAACACCGCCTTGCTACAGGGTTGCGCCTCCGGGACGCCGCCCGCCCTAGGCGGTGGCTTGGTCGGCACGACTGTCGCGCCCGGCGGGGCCGACGCAAAGGAGGGAGCACTATAGCCATGATTACTTGTCGCTGGAGGTTGGCTTCTTGGGACCAGCCGGCTGGCCGGGTTGCGCTGGGAATCCGGCCAGGGCGAGCCGGATTGAGGGCCGTTGCTGGCCCCGATGTTTTTGAAAAGGATCCGGATTCCGTTTCCTGCCCGGGGTCCATCCCCCCGACACAAAAGTTACCCCAACCACCCAAGCCTTGCTAATAAAACCCCACCCCTCCCAACAGTCCCATCCACTACCCGGTTTCCTCAGTCACCAGCTGACTGCTACAAACCCTAGCAGGATGGATCCAGATCTTGGTGACCTGATAGAGGAAAAAGAGGAGACCATGGAGGTGAGGGTGCCTAGGGCACTGATGCATAGGCAGAGGGAGTCACGGCCAGCAACTCACTGGATTACAAGCGTCGGTTGTCCAACAGGATACTGGAGTTCTGCACCGAGCAAGAGTATGAGCAGGTGTTGCCTACTGGAGACAGTCATTCATTCGACTATATAATCCATTGGGCGAGGAGGTAGGCTAACATGCATCCACAACCAGCTACAAGGGTTCGTTGGATGAGATTCCTTTACCTTGATCATTTTGTATGAATCTATGTTGTCATTGACAATTATGTATGAACTTGTTTATCTAGTACTTGAATATCTAGTATTGGTAAACTTGAACATCTCAGCGTTATGTATGGATCAAGCAATGTATGTGTTTCTCTGTCTCTGAAACTCTTAATAAACACCATGCCATAGAAAACTATGAATGAAATTTAGCAACAAAGTACTAAGATTGCGACAGGCCTAGAAAAAAATAATACTAACATTGTTGCAAGCCTAGCAAAAAAGTATAGGACATTCAAAATTAGATCCCATATTGATATATTTCAATGAATTTTTTGGGGGTCAAAAGTTACCATGTTTGGGGTACGTAAGTTATTAGATATGTACATATGTTACCATGTTGATTACATTGAAATTACTGGGCACTAAAAGTTGGAATTTTTGCAAGGTTTCAATGTTTTGTAGGTTGAAAGTGGTATTACAAGAGTTACCCATAGATGTTAATGTTCTATTACCCATGAACACTATGTAGGTTATCGAACTACTTGTGGATAGTTGATTCTAAAATTATACCTCGCCGCAACTACCATGTAACTACATGATTACTACAATGGTGAATGTGATCTAACACACTCGATAAATGTAGCACGCGCAACTGGTAAATATATTCACATCATGTTGGCAACTATAGCATGAGCAGTCTGATAACAACATAATTGCTATGTTGATAACTATAGCAAGAGCAGCCTGGTAATTATGGTAATTATTGCCTGAGAAGGCTGATAATTATAGCATGGGCAGCTTGGTAACTTCAATATGAGCAGGCTAGTAATTTTAATAAGAGAAGCGTGGTAACTTCAGCATGAGTAACTTGATATAGCAATATGGTGTGGTAATTATAACATGAGAAGCCTGATGACTTTAGCATGAGTAGCCTCATAACTTTAGCATGAATAACCTGATAACTATAGCATGAGCGTTCTGATAACTACAAAATCACTATGTTAGTAATTTTAGCCTGATCAGCCTGGTAACTACATATTCATTGTGTTGGTAACTATAACAAGTGTGGTATGGTAACTATATAATTACTATGTTGATAACTTTAGCACGCGCAACCTGATAACTACTTAATCACTGTGTTGGTAATTATAACATGGGCGGTGTAGTTCTTTAACTGAAATGGTTGGCATGTTCATACCTGTAGCATATGCAACTTCGTAACTACATGATTGTTACAACAGCTGGGTATACCACACCCGTTGGATTTGGCGAGAATCGCTGGCATCCAACTCAACCTCGAGGCATCATGCAAAAGTCACGCTAAAGCACTACAATGATATGGTAGGTTTGTACATCGAGATGCCCCGACACCCTCTTTGTGACCGACAACCCTACCTTTCCAACTACATTTCCTATAAAGGCCCTTACTGACCCATCATCAGCATTGTCCTCAATATTGATGAAGTGTTTACAGGGTACACCAAATTATGTGAAACCCGCATGAAAAAGAACCAACAAAAATCACTTTTGTACACTAGTACTATGTTGTGTGTCAGTTCCCTCCACTAGGAAGTTAGTTTCTCTTTTGTGAACATCAAAGGAGGTTGGGTGTTGTGGTTGTTTCCCTCAGCCTACACGTTACAAGGGCGTGCATAATGCGAGCCAACAAGGATTCAGACTTTCTCGAGCGCGCGGTAGACAATGGGATGATCGCGACTTTAGGATACCATCAGACAAGTTTGAATTCGTTTGGACTTCTTACAGATTTTGATGCGTCCACCAATTAACCTTTTCGATCTAAAAAAGCTAGAAAACACTTTGTGAGTGCCCATGGAAAATCATCATCTCATTTGATTTCAATGAATATATTTTTTTCACTATGTAGAATTCAAGAACTTACCTAGCGTTAATACATGTTTTCAAATTGCCTAATGTGTACTATAATTTTTCAAACAATTTGATTTCCCTGCCCCTAGTTTCTAAGGTTTCTCTTCTATGTTTTCGTTGACTGCACTAGGACGCAGTAATACAGCTGGAGGGATGGGGGTGCTGGGGCCATGGCTGCCCCATGGTGAACTTCTTGTCAAACAACCCCATATTTGTTAGCTCAAAATGCTCTAAATTTTTATGTTTGCCCCCCTCAATGTTTTACATCTTTTATTGGTCCCCTTTATATTGAAATTGTTGGGACGTGCGTGATATTGTTGTACCCATCAATCGCTTCAAATGTTGTTTATTTTTTGTACTGCAAAAGGTTGCCACCCCGCTTTATATATAAAGCTGATAAATCGATCAAAAAAGGAAAAGAAAAGAAACATCAAAAGATACAAGATGCTAAATAACAGCTAACATGATTTGAATGCACCAAGAACACTTGAGCATTGGAGCCCTCGGCGAATCCGAGGTCAAGCCATCGAAGAAACTAAGTCAGGTGAGCCGCCCGCCGCCAAAGGAAGACCTCACTCCGTCAACTCCCTTGAGGCCAACCATTTAGGCACCCCCGTACCTCTCTACCTCCGAAGAGGCCTCCCCACCCTCGCACCTTTGGGATTGAAGGACGCCGCGGTCGGTGGTAGTAATGCTGACCCTCGAGCAAGTATGAACAAGGCCAACACGGTGCCAGAAAGCGGACCACAAGCACGGTCACCTCACCCTGCGAAACAAACCACCGACGTCGACGTCGCCTCTAGCCAAGACCAAGACAGAGACCTCAAGCCGCTGAACATGATTAGCACTAAAGATACGCCGGCAATCGACCACCCACACCGAAGGTTCGCCCACCCAACCAAAGTCCTAGGGCAGCTTCTTCAAGAAAAAAATGATGCCGTTGGAGCACTCTCGCCGTCCAATCCAAGGAATTTTGAGCTTTCACCCGGGATGTGGAGGAGGAGGGAAGGGGTTGAACCTTTGATATAATCTATGCATTTTCGAGATGTGGTGATCAAGCTTAGATGGTTTGGTTCTTTTGGTACTGAAACTAGATTCGATAAATAGGTTATAGTAAATACAAGATTATACCCCACAAAAAATACAAAATTATTAAAAATGTATATTTTCTTAAAAAAATCCTTCTCTGAACATAAAGTAAAGGTATATTTCTCTATTTTTCCATTTTGAAAATCTGGACTTCGGCTTCTGGCTGCTCTAGGCCGTCCGTCTCCGTCCCCGCGTGCGTGTTAGAGATAAGATGTCCTCTTGCCAGTGACCCGGAACGGGGCTAGCTCTCGCCATGGAGCTGCCGCTCTCTGCGCCGCGCGCGCATGCCGCCGCTGCCTTCCCCTGCAGCCCCACTTCTATCTTCCGCCTCCACGGGGCAGCCACTCCCCACAGCCGCGCGCGCCCTCTGCACGCCCGCAGGAACAAGAACTCCAGGGGCGACGCCGCGGAGCCCAAAGTCATCACCATCGGCCGGCCCGGGAAGAAGAGCAAGCGGCGCGGCGACAAGAAGCAGGATCAGCAGCAGCTCCCGGCGGACCAAGAAGACGAAGACGACGAGGAGGACGATGATGAGGAGGAGGACGAGAGGGACGTGGCGATCCCGGAGGTGGTGACGAACCGGATGATGCGGCGGGTGGGGGCGTCGGTGGGGATCCCGCTGGCGCTGGGGCTGGCCTTCTTCCCGGCGTTCTACTACCTGAAGAAGGTGGCGAAGGTGGACGTGCCGAGCTTCATCCCCTACGGGCTGTCCTTCGTCTTCTTCGGGGCGGCGCTGGCCGGCGTGAGCTACGGCATCGTGTCAGCCAGCTGGGATCCCGCCAGAGAGGGCTCCCTGCTCGGCTGGAACGAGGCCCGCCGCAACTGGCCCGTCTTCTGGGAGTCCTTCCGGGGCACCCCTCCTCCGAGCCCTCCTCGCCGGGGACGATGATCATAGGCTGTGGTGGTAACTCGGTTAAGCTTAAGTACTCTTGTCTCCCACAATTTCTTCTTCTTGCTGTACGCCTGTACGTAGCTGTAGATGTTCTTGTGAGCGTGTGTGTGTAATACAATGAGATTTTGTTGGCCAGTCACTCATCAGTAAGAGACGGAGCAGCATAAGTAGAAATCATTCATTACGGCATAATCCAAAGCATATAATTACTGTCAAAATAACTCTAGTCAAAAGGAAGAAACATCCACTGCTACTGCTGTTACATATCAATTCCCACGGGACGCACCCAACGAGGCTCGGAACAGCAAAGGCGGTCCTGTACCGCAAAGGGTTGTGCATAAGATCAGGAGGCTTATATTGATATGATCCAACAGCGTCTTGTTTCCCCGGTGTCTACCTCTAGGTGTGAGCCATCATCACTAGTGCCAAGATGGTTACTACTTCATTGATGATCAAATGATGGGTGTGGGAGTGTGATGTCCTGGCTCAGTTTGTCCAGACTCTTCAAGGGGTCATCATCCAAGAACTGGCTGAAGCAATAGCGGCTTTGACCAAAGGTCTGCATTTTGCTGTGTCGGAAGGCTATCGACGAGTGATGATTCTGGCTTCAGATTGTCTGATGGTGGTGAACAAGCTACAGGCCACAGCTAGTTGCTGATTTCTACTTCCATTGCTCTTCAGATTCAGAGTTGTTTCATCTCTCCTGTCAAATGTATCTGCGTCGAGATTGTACAAGAATTTGCCAGTCCTTCAATTTTCATAAGAGTTGAATTCATGATCTCATTGTCCAAGTGAGTAGCTTAGCATTATAATGTTGCATACCTTGCTGCAACGAACCAGCCCTTAAAATGTTTCCTGCTGGTAGTGTTTGCCACCCCGAGTTGATTCTTACATATACATTTTCCTGCTCTAAGTTTCTTCATGTGACAGCAATTGAGGTCACTAACTTCAGTTTTGGCTACAGCCTACGTTCTCCATTTATCGGATAGCTTCAAGAGATGTAGTGTCATTTGACATATCTTCATTCACAGACTGCACCCGACTTTAGGGCCACCGCGCTCATCCTCTATGTCGCCACCACCCTGGAACACACTGCTTAGGTCCAGTTTCAAGGTCCCGTGGTAGCAGTCACTATGCCCCCAATTTAATCGTACACTAATCATACACGCAAATGTGTACGATCAAGATCAAGGACTCACGGAAACATATCACAACACAACTCTAGACACAAATTAAAATAATACAAGCTTTATATTACAAGCCAGGGGCCTCGAGGGCTCGAATACATAAACTCGAATACACAAGAGTCAGCGGAAGCAACAATATCTGAGTACAGACATAAGTTAAACAAGTCTGCCTTAAGAAGGCTATCACAAAAGCAACAACGATCGAAAAGGCAAGGCCTCCAGCCTGAAAGCCTCCTAACTACTCCAGGTCGTCAGCGGCCGTCACGTAATAGTAGGCACCCTCGGGTAGTAGTACTCATCAGTGGTGTCGTCTGACTCCTGGGATCCGTCATCTGGTCGCAACAATCGGGTATGGGGGAAAAGAGGTAGCAAAGCAACCGTGAGTACTCATCCAAATTACTCACAAGACTTACATCAGATCTAAACTAAGTATGCATCTATATCGAAGGAAAGGGTTGTATCTGTGGACTAAACTGCAGAATGCCAGAAGAGAAGGAGAAAGCCTAGCCTATCGAAGACTAGCATCTTCAAGCAGCTCCAAGCATCTGTAGCATTCAGAACAGTATAGAATAGCAATATATATTTAGCAAACATGTTGTAACATTAGCGCCCACAGATCACTTCCCCGACTCCCTGCGAGGAAGCAATCCCGAAGCCATCATATTCATTACATGCCTCAGCATTCAGTATCCAGTTCTAGTTGTATCGATCGGGATACAACTACGAGCGTCCGTTACCGTAGGACAGGCTATCGGTAGATGTTTTCTTCCCTGCAGGGGTGCACCAACTTACCCAACACGCTCGATCAACTCCGGCCGGACACACCATCAAGTCATGACCGGCCTTAGCAGATCAACACACCACAGTCCTACCTAGGCTCAACAGAGAGGCCAGCATGCCGGTCTACATCCTAAATGCGAAGGGGTCATGGGCCATCGCCCTTTGCAATCCTGCACGTTGCGTACGCGGCCGGTGAGCAGACATAGCCTCCCTTATACAAGGCAAGATGTTCCAGTCCAACCCGGTGCGCGCCGCTCTATCGCCGACATCCGTTGAGTTTTCGGCTAATACATACGACGCAGAGTGCCCATACTTATTCCCACGTGATGGTTAGTGCGAAAAAGGCCAGAGGCCTACTCGGATCAAATATCCAAACCGTAAGTGTCTTGATAGTGCGCTAACGATCAATGATCCACGATATGTGGTCATGTCGCCCCGTCTCACGGACTTGCGGCAAGGGCTAAGGATGCCCGGCCGCGCCGCGTGAAAAACTTGCGGGTATCCTCCAGATCAACCCGACTTCACATCACTCGCGGGTACCCCTCGGGGCCAACCCGATGTCATCATGGCTCTGTGGTAAGTCAAAGTAATCGTGTGTCTGAAACAACAAGGGGGAAACCTGAGGAATCACCCTCGATGGATTCCCACTCGATGTAACCATCAAGGTGGACTTGGAGGAATCACCCTCGTTGGTCCACACTTGAGGGGTTGCACGACAGAGTCATTATTGGGAGTGGTCAAGGAGGAATCATCCTTGATGGCCACGATCGAATAGCTACGCTACAAGGTTAACATCAGAAGTGCTGATGAGGTATCACCCTCGGCACTCGATAGTAACTCTGCAGAGTCGTACAACTAAGGGGGTTGATGTGCGGTGTCGGGGCCTGGACGTCGATCACGTTGATCGAGTCATCGAACATAAAGCAGGGGCAACTGAGACAAGGTGGGGGTCACTGATGGATCTCTAACCAACCTATACTAAGCAGTTTAGAATAAGCAGGTAAGGTATGAAAGCAGGTAACAAAAACAGGCTATGCATCAGAATAGGATCATACAAAAAGTAGTAGCAGTTCTAATGCAAGCATGAGAGGGAAAGAAATGGGCGATATCGGAATGCTCATGGGGAGTTTTCTTGCCTGGAAGCTTTGCTGCAAAAGAAGGGCCGTCGACGAGGTCGATCACCGGGGCATCATCGGCCTCGGGGTCTACCGGAGAGAAGATGGGGGAGAAACAATAAATATAAAGCAAACAAAGCATCACAAAGCATAACATGGCAATATGATGAGCCGAGTGTGACCTAACGTATGGCTACACGATATAGGTGAAGGGGGAATTCAACCGGGAATGTTTTCCCGGTTCCGGACCTGTGTCAGACAGATGACCGGAGGGGGATTGTTCCATGTTCAGCATTCTAGGGGCATGTGACAGATGAACGGACCGTGTATTCGGATTCGTTGGATTTTTCTTAGCAACTTTCATATATAAAGTTTTTCAATCTGAGCTACAGTTTATTTTCTACGAATTTTAAAAGATTTAAACATTTTCAGAAACTATTTAAATTAACAGAAAAGGAATATTGCATCATGATGACATCATAGTGACATCAACAGTCAGTAGCCGCACTAACCAGGTCAAACCTGACCAGTGGGGCCCACCTGTCATTGGTAGTGGGCTAACAGCAATTCATTTTAATTTAAACAGAGTAATTAGTGACTGGACCCCACGTGTCAGTGACTCATTAGTTTAGCTAATTATTTTTATTTAGGAAAATGTTTTAATTAGTTTAATTATGCGGGGGGTGCGTGTCAGTGGCACTGAGTGCCCAGTCAGCAAAGTTGACCACGGTCAACGTGGTCAACTGGGTCCAGGGGGCCCACGGGCAGCGACCCAGAGGCAGGCCCCACCGGTGCCGGAGCAACACCGGCGACCATTTCGCGCAGCAGACATCACTGGAAATCGCGCACAGAGCATGGGGAGGGTCGCGCGTGGGTGCGTTGGAAAGAGCATGCGACGGAGAGGCGATCTGCGACGGTGGTGTGGCCGGAGGAGCACCGTAGCGACGACGGCGAGCTCATCGGCGGACGGCGGCGCTCGGGAGCAATGACGATTGGTGATGCGGGCGCGCTAGCGAGCAAATAAATTGCCAGACGACCTCTACGTGACGCGATGATCGTGACAGTGGCACTCACGGGACCCAAAGGTCACCGTGGCTATGCCGGCTACGAGCGCGAGCGGCTGAGTGTTCGGTCGTCGGTGGCATCGGTGGCTACGAAACGTGGGCGGGCTAACAGAGAGGGGGAGGACAGGCAGGAGCTCACAGCAGAGCCGTAGGGAGTGGTAGTGAGCTTGGGGAGGGCGCGAGGTAGTCGGAATCGGCGACGAACGCCGGCTATCGTGGAATTGTCACGGCAGATGTCCTAGTGTGAGGACTTAGTTGTGAGGCCAACGCATCTATGTGGTAGCTTGAGAGGGGTTGATCGGAATCGAGAGACGCGAGGTTTTACCCAGGTTCGGCCCCTCATGGTGGAGGTAAAAGCCTACATCCTGCTTCATTGATATTGATGATGATGATCACGATTATAGGGGTGCTCTATTTCGAGAGCTATTGACTTGTCTGTCTAAACCTAACTTGTGAAATCTGTGGAACCTCTCCCTCTTGGGGTGCCCTGCCCCTCCTTATATATGTTGAGGGGGCGGGTTACATGACTAGTCCTAGTAGGATTAGGATTACTCTATTACAAGTGGAGTCCTAGTCTTGCTTCCTTTGTAGGAGAATATTCCTTATGCCTTTCCTCTTAAGCCGGCCCACCATAACATGAGCCGGTCTTCTAGGCCTTGTCATCCATCTGAAACACCTGCCAGGTTACTAATGAGCCACCAAGATCGGGCGGGTTACCCGTTATTCGCCAAGCTCCGGGCGGGTCACCAGTGAGTCGCCAAGATCCATCTGGGTCATACATCCAGCCAGGTTACACCGCGGGGTATATCCCCGACATTAGCCCCCAGTTTAATTTGGATTTATCCATGTTAAACTGATCCTACAAAATAAACACAAGAACAAATTTGACAGGTTGTGCTTCGGGTTAAAAATTTGTAAGTCGGCACCTGATCATCCTTAAGTCCTTGTCATTTCCTCCTTCTAGAAAATCTGGGTCAATAGGCCAGCTTCATAATCAATTTGCTGACGTTGGCTTCTCATAGAAATATATTGTGAAGAATATTTGATTCAACTCCCAATGCTTAACAAAAATATTGGTCTTGAAATACTCATCTGATTTTCAGCCGGCTTGTAGAACTTGCCGGTTTATCATTGCCAAAATATCCGGTTTGTAAATATTGATAGCATCGGGTCATAATTGTTGCCGATGCCGGGTCATAGTTATTGGTGACACCGAGTCATGATTGTTGGTGACGCCGGGTCATAATTGTTGCAGACACCGGGTCAATCTGGTTTGCTCAAAACTCAAAATTGGAAGATATTTCTCCCTTATATCCATATTACCTGTAGCCCCCAAGTCTTGAGAAGAACAAAGTGATGACTTAAGACTTGCTTCAATATGAATATTGGCACTTTGAAGAAATCCATGTTGTTCATCTTAGTCACTAGTAAAGACTGAATACTCCATATATGCAGCCCCCAAGTGTCGGGTTGTCATGCTTGCAGCAACCTGGGACTTGTAATTGCCTTATACTCATAAAAACTTCAACCAGTGTAGCCCCCAAGGGCCGGGTCATTATGCAATAATGAGCAGGGACTTTATAAATATGATCATGTAGACTTGAACAACAATGTGTAGCCCCCAAGGGCCGGCTCAGTAAGATAATATTGAGCTGGGACTTTATATATACTTCTTTGAAAAGAACATCATATGATGTAACCCCTATCATGGGGCTTGAATCCACGTCCACAAGGTTAAGAGCTTTGTGCTTTACCAACTGAGCAGTGGACCCTTCAATATAATGGAATAAGACTTGTGTACCTTGAATTGTTGACAAGAGCAATTGGTAGCCCCCAAGGGCCGGCTCATTATGATGTAATGAGTCGGGTCTTCAATAAGGCCAGTAAAAATGACTTTGCATTAGCCCCCAAGTGTCATGGTGCATGCTTGCAGTGACATGAGACTTGCGTATTTGATGTAATCTCAACTTGAATAATGTAGCCCCCAAGTGCCGGGTCGTAAGCCTGCAGCGACTTGGGACTACTCCTTAAATTGTAGAATAAATTATATCCATTGATAAAATAATATCCATTGCGCTGAAGCGACTTTGAAAACCTCAATCATAATATTGGTTATTGATAACCATAAAAAATCCAGCCATATTGGCTATTCAAGATTTGAATAATATAATCTGTCGAGGGTGTTGACCCGTAGGCATGCAATAGCATGATTTTGATTGCTCAAGCCATGGTAATCATAGTTATATAACCAAAACTGGACTGAATGATAACCATATAATTTAAAATATATCATACCTGTGATATTTGATCACACTATTGGTTTACCAAGGCAGTGCAGTAGGGGTGATAACCCAAATTTTTGAGCACTGGTAATTATCAGAAATTGCCGGTTTATAAAGAAAGTCGGGCCGGGTTAATAAACACCGGATCATATCTCAAACTGGCGACTTATAGTCAAAAGCCATGTCGGGCTAATAAACACCGGATTCTATCTCATCTCATATTGGCGACTTATAGTCGAAGACCAGGCAGGGTTAATGAACACGGGTTAATGTCATATATGACTCAGAATGTCATATATAACACTAACATTTCTTCTTGTAATTATGTTTTATCTATGTTGGATGGCATTGAAGATCAAAGAATTCTCAGCACTATGGAAGCCAATTTCAGGACTATATTGAGGAGGCACATTTCCAAATTAATGGAAGTGAAAAGAGTATATTGGAAAACAAGATTTAAAATGAGGTGTGTGAAACTGGATGATGAGAATACCAATTTTTTCCATGCCATGGCTACCCAGAGTTACAGAAAAAACTTCATTACTTCTATCAATGATGAAGATGGAAATCCTGTCCAAAACCATGATCATAAGGCTGCTATCATATGGAAATCTTTCAAAGACAGACTGGGCAAGTCAATTGATCCACATATGTTATTTAACATGGAGGAACTTATTCAACCATCTGACCTCTCTGAAGTTGAAGCCCCTTTCACTATGGAGGAGATTGATCAAGTGATTAAGGATATTCCATCTGATAGAGCACCAGGACCAGATGGCTTCAATGGTGCATTCCTAAAAAATGCTGGGATATAATTAAACAAGATATTTACACTATGATTTGGGATTTTTTGAAGGGAACAGTGACATTCAGAGTATCAACACTGCCTTCATTACTCTTATTCCAAAGATTTCAAACCCTGTCAATATGAATGATTATAGACCTATTTCCCTGGTCAGTCTTCCTTTAAAAATTATTACTAAGCTTATGGCTAATAGAGCTCAGAAAATTATTACCTCAGTTATACATCAGAATCAGTATGGGTTTATCAAAGGTAGAAATATTCAAGATTGTTTGGGTTATGCTTTTGAATATCTCCATTTATGCCATCAGTCAAAAGAACCCATCATCATTCTAAAATTAGATTTTGAAAAGGCATTTGATAAGGTGGAATACAAAACCATTACTGCTATGCTCAGAGCCAAAGATTTTGGACCTAGATGGATCAAGTGGGTAGAAAATATTCTCCAAACTGCATCTACTTCTGTCCTACTTAATGGAGTGGCTGGGAAAAAATCATCTGCAAGAGAGGGGTCAGACAAGGGGATCGTCATTCCCCTTTATTATATGTTATTACTGCAGATCTTCTTCAAACGGTTATTAATGCTGCCTGGTCAAATGGATAATTAGCTCTTCCTATAAATCATGTATATGGTCAAGATTATCCAATCATTCAGTATGCTGATGATACTTTGTTGATTATGCCTGCCAATGAAGACCAGCTAAACCACCTCAATTACCTTCTGAATCTGTTCAGTCTGTCCACTGGTCTCTTTGTTAATTTCAGCAAATCCTCAATGATTCCCATCAATGTGAATCATCAAGAGGTCACCAGACTTGCCATAGTATTTGGATGCAAAGTGGAGAGCCTCCCCTTCACTTATCTAGGTCTACCCATGGGCACCACAAAACCATCAGTACAGGATCTCATTCCTGTCATATCTAGAATTGACAAAAGATTAGCTGGGGTTGCTAGATTCATGAATTATTCTGGCAGACTTACTTACATCAATTCAGTTGTTGCTTCAATGCCAATATTTGCCATGTGCTCTCTCAAAGTGCATATCACCATCCTAGATCATGTTGATAAATCAAGCAGAAATTTCTTATGGTATGGAAATGATATTAATAAAGGTGGCAAATGTTTGGCAAGCTGGCAGATTATATGCAAACCAAAAAATCAAGGGGGTCTTGGTGTTTTGAATTTGAGAGAACAAAACAAAGCCCTACTTATTAAGCATCTTTACAGATTTTATAACAAGATGGATGTACCTTGGGTTAAACTAATTTGGGAGGCCCATTATCAGAATAATGAAGCTCCTCATGCTAACAGAAACAAAGGCTCTTTCTGGTGGAGAGATTGCATGAAAATGTATGATTACTTCAGAGATATGACAACTGGTGATATTAAAACTGGGGATACCAATATGCTATGGGAGGATAAATGGAATGGTGATATTAGGAAGCTAAAGTATCCTGAGCTACACTCATTTACTTATAATGAAAATATATCTATCAAGGATGCCAAGGATATGGATAATTTGTATAGTTTATTTCAACTACCCCTATCCATTCAAGCACATCAGCAATTTCATCAACTTTCTGATGAATTAAATGCCATCAGGCACAACCAAGAGCATGACATTTGGAATTTCAATTGGAGCAACAACAAAAGCATGACCAGGATGATTTATCAATTTCTTATGAAGGGTGAAGATGTTGCTGATACTTTTAAGTGGATATGGAAATCATGTTGCCTTCCTAAACATAATTTTTTCTGCTAGCTTATGCTTAATGACAGGATAAATACATGTGACCTTTTAACTAGAAAGAGCATGCACCTTGATTCCACTACATGTGTGTTATGTAATGCAGAAGACATGGAAGACAGAATGCACCTCCTCTTCACTTGCCCATTTAGTCAAGGTTTCTGGTGGGATATTGGATTTGAATGGAATTCAGATTTGGATATTCATAGTATGATCATGGATGCCAATCACAGATACAAAATCAAACATTTTATGGAAATTATGATAGTGGGCTGTTGGAGCATTTGGAATCAAAGAAATGGGATGATATTTGAGGGGATACCTTGCTCAATTAATGAATGCAAGTATGATTTCATCAGATCTTTCAAGATTACCATGATGAGAGCTAAACCATCTCTGAAAGATGGCATGTCATCTTGGATTGACAACATTTAATTTCAATAATTTAGATTACCTTTTCTTCTCTTTTCATCTTTTATTGTATTTCTCCCTTTTCTGGTTGTCTCCCCAACAACCATTGTAAGACCATCTTATTTGTTTCTTTGTTTTAATGAAAAATGACATACATTAGGGTTGTTGCCCTACTGTTCTTTGGTCAAAAAAACCATGTATTACTATGTCACAAGAAAAAATCTCAAAAAGACGTTCAAAGCAACAAACAACAGAAAATGCAAGGCTTTCATAGGCCGCCAAGCCAAAATATCTTCTTCAATGAAACTAGCATTAGCCATTGGAAGGTACGCGCTTTCCGTGAGCCGACACTCACATTACCCAATCGACATTTTAACCCAGATAAGTTCAGTTCTTATTTAAAGATAGACTTATCAGGAGTATGCGGGGTCAGAGTAGCATCGTGCATCACAGGCCGATTTATCCAAGTTTCAAGGAAGGCGGCTTTATTAGCCTGAGCTTCTCCTTGCTTTTCGTAAACCGTTCCCTCTCATGAGAAACCGGCGTTTTAACCTTAATGAGTTCAGGGTCTTGTTTAAAAGATTGACTGTTAAGAGTTCGGCAGGTCAATCAGGATTACCTGATGGAGAAGCATCTCGCATACAGGCAGGATAACCCGGGGTAGATCCGAAGGTTGAAGACAAGCTCGTTCCTATTGGAGTAGAGGCGCTCGGCTCGATCTCGATGGCGTAGGCGACGCAGACGATGACGAGGAAGACGGTGAGCACCAGATCGAGGCGCGGGAGGCACGGTGGCCATGGAATCAAGCGGCAATGACGGAGAGCGTTTTGGGTGAGGTGGGGAACGAGAGAGGGAGCAGCGCGCGGGGGCGAATGGGTAGCTAGGATTTGCGGAAGGGCGATAGGGACTCGGGGCAGGTCTTAACGACATCGGGGACCGCGGGATGCGTGACAGCGAGGCAACTGTCGAGCGCGCGCGACAGCGCACGATGAGGACGACGATGCGGCTAGGTGGACTGGGCTGGGAATAGCTGCAGCCCAGAGGCCAGGTAAGCCTGTGCCCTTTCCTTATTCTGTTTTTTTCTTTTAATTTAAAACAGAGAAGGGAAATGATTTATTGGAGCATCCAAAGGATTTAGGAAAAATATGGGATGTGCCCCTTTTATTCCCTGGTGATCTTAGACAGTGTCACAAATATTTCGGAGACCAGAAGAATTCATTTGGTATTTTTCATAAATAGGATAGCATTTAAAAAAATGCTGAATTGGTGCTGTTATAATTGCTAATGCTCATCTTTGCACAAAAGTGATGTTGTGTTCTTAACAAATAATTGTTATGGAATTTTTGAAAAATGATGAACATTTTTCCAGCAACTTTTGAGCAACTTCAAACTTCACTTGAATTTGAATTGACTGGAATTTCAAATGGGATATTGAACAAAGGTGATTAAGCACTGTTTGGAAAAATGATTAGTTTAATCACAGAGGGTTACTATAGCATGACACTAGGGATGTTACAAATCTCCTCCACTACAAGAAATCTCATCCCGAGATTTAAGAGGTGCAGTAAGGGGAAAAGGATTGGTTACGAAATTCTAACAGCTCTTCTTTCCTTGCTGCTCTCATCGAAGAGGTTGAACCATAACGTTGATGTCTTCAATTTTCTGCATATGAGCATCATTATGAAGTCGTCATCCTGTCTTCGGGAATTCCATCATACTTACGAATAGGAAAAGGGGCGGCTTGACAATGATAGAATGTTATAAGGGGTAATCATCGGGGGTTATCCCACGAATGAAAACATGAGTATCTCTCGAGTTGAACAAAGAAAACACGTTGAGAGCGAAGTAATAAGGTACAATAAGAAGCTTCAAACGGATAGACAATCGTTCGATGTTTGAAACAAAGTGTGAAAGAGGTCCAGAGCAATGAGAATACGTATTGCGTCTGATACCAAAATAGATCACTCACAAGGTGGCTCGTGAATTACAAATGAAGCCAAGCGCAAGCAATAACTTTTGGAAAATAGGGATGTATAGAAGAGTCAGGTTTCGATCCTGTGGAACTGTGGATTATGGACCCACCATGTGGGATAAAAGTGGAAAGGGCGCTGACATCTTGCATAACCATGTAAGTAAGGCATGTCAGAGGATAGCCTGTCAGTTATGTCGGCACAACATCGGTACCAAGGGCGAGGGATGAAGAGAACCATCTTCCTGCTCGTTGAACGAGGCGGACCAATAGGAAAAGTTCTCGTCCATCGGTGGTTACCGGAATGTCATCAACAATAGTAGCAGGTTCTTACTGACAGAGTTGTACACCAAGGTGCTTACAAAAGCAGTGACTTATTACTGCTTAGATCATATAAACCTCAAGAACGTTAAAAAATAATGGAAAGGAAAATGTGATTATCAGACTAAACAGAACAATGGAAAGGAAAATGTGTTTAAACACATAATTCAGGGGGTATATTCTTCACAACGACTACATCAAGTAAAAGGACTGATGCAGCATAAGATATTGAAACCACAGATATGACACCAACTCGGAATCAAGCTTGTTGTTTGAGGTGAAATGATAAGACAAGGAAGATCGACGAAAGGTTAGCTCATCGTCAAAAATTGTGCTCCGAGAAGAAGGACCAGGTAGCACAGTTAAAATTAGCACGATAATGATGTAGCCGATCAGGCTAGGGATGACTTGAAGGATTATTAAACTCATAAGCAACGAAGATTACTTAGAGGTTGTTGAATCGTAGTGCGGACTAGATTTAGTTATGGCTGTCCTCGAGTGACTTAACAACTCAGACCCAAAAAAATTTGGAATTAATGAGAATGTAGTACTTGATAGAGAACTCATAAGAAGTTATGCAGTTCCGTGATAATCTCGAGATAACATGGGGTAATACTCGATGGTAGATCAAAGTAGAGGCTGGACTGGTGTATTGACTTGCAAAATACAAGTGCTTTAACTTGTCCGAGAAATGGGATCAAAGAAGAACAATCATGGTTGGAACCACGATTGTAAAGGACAGATCCCAGATATAAGATGAACTTATACCCAAGGAATAATTAATTTAAGAGAAGCGTTAATGATAAGATCTACATCGTGTCCATGGGCATGAACACAAAGTTCAAGGTCGACTCCCACTTCTCCAATGCACAACTTTTCATTCACTAACCACTTTCGAAGGAGTTGTAGTGTTGGAATTTTATCTGACGAAAAGCCAGTAGAGTATAATCCGTAGTAGATTCTGGATTCACATAGATTAGAAAAGGCATAGGTGCATCCCATCAGGGCATCTTAGAAACGTATACCACAAGCTTCAAGAGTAAATATTACCAACTCGATAACAGAGCATGGTTGATCAAATCAGAGAATAGGATTTACCAGTGGCATTATGTATCCGAGGGAAAACTCACAAGGTTATTGAATATGAAGGACGTTGTTGGTTGAAATCCAACAAAGGATCTCGAGTCCACAAGGGATCTGATGTGAGCATCGGTACTCAACTAGAAGGAGAAAGAATGCAAGGAGATCATATGATAGAAACAACTGACTAATTCAAAGCTCAATGTAGAGGAATTATGACTTCCAAATTAAGGAATCAGAAGCAAACGCTCTAATTAAGGATGGATAAGTTGAGTAAGCTTAGGGGTACAATCGACGACAATTTGATCGGTCAAGATCCAGCTCATGTTTAAAATGACGTCAGAGCCGGAAGGATGAATCCTAGGATCTGATTCAGGATTGCGAGCATTCGCAACATATTGGATCAAGGGACGGACAAGACTCAAAACGATAGCGACAGAGGATGTCAACAGAGATTACTAGAAATATGGAATTAACCATAATGCAGGTACGCGGGACTTTCAAGAGTAATAGGCTTCTAAGGATTTCGGAAGATCGAATAGTATTTCAAAGGATTTTGTCAAACACATGAATCATCTGGGGATGAGCAGATACTCAATAAGTGCGAGAAATTATCCGTAGGGGTATTCAGGAGGCAAAGAACTGCAAGGCAGTAGGCACAAAGTATTCTCGGAACAATAGAGAGAATTTCGGTGTATCTTGTAATGACAAGATTAACTGGGGGTGAATGTATGAATGACAAATGTAGGTAGTTATCCATAAGGATACATCGGTGGTAGGGAATTGTAAAAGCGATGACACATAGTCTCGAGAGAACATCATAGGGTGTCTTCGGTTCTGGTGAAACAACCGATCATTCGGACCGAGGGGCTCTCCGGGAGATAGTATTTACGTGAACCTAGAGTTAGAGTTAGCAAGATCGTTTAACCCAAATAGGAGAGAGATCGGAGTCCTAGATTATAGATGAGGAGTAAAACATCCTAATACCACCCAATGGCGACGTGGGCCCGTAAGACACACAGCCATGTTAGTAAAAAGTTTTGGAATGACTAGAGATCGGAGTCCTAGATTATAGACGTCGGCCAAGGAGTTTGGAAGGGGGATTCCTAAAGGCAGTCGGCTCTGATACCAACTAGTGACGCCCCCAATTTAATCGTACACTAATCATACACGCAAATGTGTACGATCAAGATCAGGGACTCACAGGAAGATATCACAACACAACTCTAGACACAAATTAAAATAATACAAGCTTTATATTACAAGCCAGGGGCCTCAAGGGCTCGAATACATAAGCTCGAATACACATAGTCAGCGGAAGCAACAATATCTGAGTACAGACATAAGTTAAACAAGTCTGCCTTAAGAAGGCTAGCACAAAAGCAACAACGATCGAAAAGGCAAGGCCTCCTGCCTGGGATCCTCCTAACTACTCCAGGTCATCAGCGGCTGTCACGTAGTAGTAGGCACCCTCGGGGTAGTAATAGTCATCAGTGGTGTCGTCTGGCTCCTGGGATCCGTCATCTGGTCGCAACAATCGGGTGTAGGGGAAAAGACGTAGCAAAGCAACCGTGAGTACTCATTCAAAGTACTCGCAAGACTTACATCAGATCTAAACTAAGTATGCATCTGTATCAAAGGAAAGGGTTGTATCTGTGGACTAAACTGCAGAATGCTAGAAGAGAAGGGGAAAGCCAAGCCTATCGAAGACTAGCATCTTCAAGCAGCTCCAAGCATCTTGCAGCATTCAGAAGAGTATAGAATGGCAGTATATATTTAGCAAACATGTTGTAACATTAGCGCCCAGAGATCGCTTCCTCGATTCCCTGCGAAGAAACAATCTTGGAGCCGTAATATCCATTACATGCCTCAGCATCCAGTATCCAGTTCTAGTTGTATCGATCGGGATACAACTCCGAGAGTCCGTTACCGTAGGACAGGCTATCGATAGATGTTTTCTTCCCTGCAGGGGTGCACCAACTTACTCAACACGCTCGATCAACTCCGGTCGGACACACCATCAGGTCATGACCGGCCTCGGCCAATCAACACACCGCAGTCCTACCTAGGCTCAACAGAGAGGCATGTACGCCGGTCTACATCCTAAGTGTGAAGGGGTCATGGGCCATCGCCCTTTGCAATCCTGCACGTTGTGTACGCGGCCGGTGAGCAGACCTAGCCTCCCTTATACAAGCGAGACATTCCAGTCCAACCCGGTGCGCGCCGCTCCATCGCTGACGTCCATAGAGCTTTCGGCTGATACATACGACGCAGAGTGCCCATACTTATTCCCACGTGGTGGTTAGTGCGAAAAAGGCCAGAGGCCTACTCGGATCAAATATCCAAACCGTTAGTGTCTTGATAGTGCGGTCGATCAATGATCCACGATATGTGGTCCCGTCGCCCCGTCTCACAGACTTGCGGCAAGGGCTAAGAATGCCCGGTCGTGCCACGTGGAAAACTTGCGGGTATCCTCTAGATCAACCCAACTTCACATCACTCGCGGGTACCCCTCGGGGCCGACCCGATGTCATCATGGCTCTGTGGTAAGTCAAAGTAACCGTGTGTCTGAAAGAACAAGGGGGAAACCTGAGGAATCACCCTCGATGAATTCCCACTCGATGTAACCATCAAGGTGGACTTGGAGGAATCACCCTCGTTGGTCCACACTTGAGGGGTTGCACGACAGCGTCATTATCGGGAGTGGTCAAGGAGGAATCACCCTTGATGACCACGATCGAATAGCTACACTACAGGGTTAACATCAGAGGTGCTGATGAGGTATCACCCTCGACACTCGATAGTAACTCTGCAGAGTCGTACAACTAAGGGGGGTGATGTGCGGTGTCGGGGCCTGGACGTCGATCACGTCGATTGAGTCATCGAACATAAAGCAGGGGCAACTGGGACAAGGTGGGGGTCACTGATGGATCTGTAATCAACCTATACTAAGCAGTTTAGAATAAGTAGGTAAGGTATGAAAGCAGGTAACAAAAACAGGCTATGCATCAGAATAGGATCATACAAAAAGCAGTAGGAGTTCGAGCATGAGAGGGAAAGAAATGGGCGATATCGGAATGCTGAAGGGGGGCTTGCTTGCTTGGAAGCTTTGCTGCAAAAGAAGGGTCGTCGACGAGGTCGATCACCGAGGCATCATCGGCCTCGGGGTCTACCGGAGAGAAGAGGAGGGAGAAACAATAAGTATAAAGCAAACAAAGCATCACAAAGCATAACATGGCAATATGATGAGTCGGGTCTGACCTAACGTATGGCTACACGATATAGGTGAAGGGGGAATTCAACCGGGAATGATTTCCCGGTTTCGGACCCGTGTGAGACAAATGACCGGAGGGGGAATGTTCCATGTTCAGCATGCTATGGGCATGTGACAGATGAACGGACCGCGTATTCGAATTTGTTGGATTTTTCTGAGCAACTTTCATATATAAACTTTTTCAATCCGAGCTACGGTTTACTTTCTACGAATTTTAAAAGATTTAAACATTTTTAGAAACTATTTAAATTAACAGAAAAGGAATATTGCATCAGGATGACATCATAGTGACGTCAATAATCAACAGCCGCGCTGACCAGGTCAAACCTGGCCAGTGGGGCCCGCCTGTCATTGGCAGTGGGCTAACAACAGTTCATTTTTATTTAAGCAGAGTAATTAGTGACTGGACCCCTTCTGTCAGTGACTCATTAGTTTAGCTAATTATTTTTATTTAGGACAATGTTTTAATTAGTTTAATTATGCGAGGGGGGCGTGTCAGTTGCAGTGAGTGCCCAGTCAGCAAAGTTGACCACGGTCAACGTGGTGAACTGGGTCCAGAGGGCCATGGGCAGCGACCCAGAGGCGGGCCCCACCGGCGCTGGAGCAACGCCGGTGACCATTTCGCGCGGCGGCGCGTGGCGGACATCACCGGAAAACATGCACAGAGCATGGAGAGGGTCGTGCGTGGGTGCGTTGGAAAGAGCATGCGACGGAGAGGTGATCTGCGGCGGTGGTGTGGCCGGAGGAGCACCGTAGCGACGATGGCGAGCTCGTCAGCGGACGGCGGCGCTCGGGAGCAATGACGATTGGCGATGCAGGCGTGCTAGCGAGCAAATAAATGGCCAGACGGCCTCTACGCGACGCGATGAGTGTGACGGTGGCACGCACAGGACCCAAAGGTCACTGTGGCTACGCCAGCGACGAGCACGAGTGATACGTCTCCAACGTATCTATAATTTTTTATTGTTCTATGCTATTATATTATCTGTTTTGGACATTTAATGGGCTTTATTATGCACTTTTATATTATTTTTGGAACTAACCTATTAACCGAAGGCGCAGTGCAAATTGCTATTTTTTTGCCTATTTCAGTGTTTCGAAGAAAAGGAATATCAAACGAAATCCAAATGGAATGAAACCTTCACGATGATCTTTTTTTGGAACAAACGCAATCCAGGAGACTTGGAGTGGAGGTAGTAAGCAATGAGGCGACCACGAGGTAGGGCGGCGTGCCCAGGGGCAGCGCGCACCCCACCCTTGTGGGCCCCTCATAGCTCCATCGACCTACTTCTTTCGCCTATATATACTCTTATACCCTGAAAACATCGGGGGGAGCGGCAACCTTCTGTACCCGTGAAATCCCATCTAAAGACCTTTTTCTAGCGATCTGCCGAAGGGGGATTCGATCACGGAGGCCTTCTACATCAACACCATAGCCTCTTCGATGATGTGTGAGTAGTTTACCACAGACCTTCGGGTCCATAGTTATTAGCTAGATGACTTCTTCTTCTCTCTCTTTGGATCTCAATACAAAGTTCTCCTCGATCTTCTTGAAGATCTATTCGATGTAATTCTTTTTGCGGTGTGTTTGTCGAGATCCGATGAATTGTGGGTTTATGATCAAGATTATCTATGAACAATATTTGATTCCTCTCTGAAATCTTTTATGTATAATTTGTTATCTTTGCAAGTCTCTTCGAATTATCAGTTTGGTTTGGCCTACTAGATTGATCTTTCTGGCAATTGGAGAAGTGCTTAGTTTTGGGTTCAATCTTGCGGTGTTCTTTCCCAGTGACAGCAGGGGCAGCAAGGCACGTATTGTATTGTTGCCATCGAGGATAAAAAAATGGGATTTATATCATATTGATTGAGTTTATCCCTCTACACCATGTCATCTTGCCTAATGTGTTACTCTGTTTTTATGAACTTAATACTCTAGATGCATGCTGGATAGTGGTCGATGTGTGGACTAATAGTAGTAGATGCAGAATCATTTCGGTCTACTTGACACGGACATGATGCCTATGTTCATGATCATGCCTAGATATTCTCATAATTATGCGCTTTTCTATCAATTGCTCGGCAGTAATTTGTTCAGCCATCGTAATATATACTATCTTGAGAGAAGCCACTAGTGAAACCTATGGCCCCCGAGTCTACTTTACATCATATAAGTTTCCGATCTACAATTCTAGTTTACTATTTATTTTGCAATCTTTACTTTTCAATCTATACAACAAAAATACAAAAATATTTATCTTATTATCTCTATCAGATCTCACTTTCATAAGTGACCGTGAAGGGATTGACAACCCCTTTATCGCGTTGGTTGCGAAGTTCTTGTTTGTTTGTGCAGCTACTAGGCGATTTGCGTGTAGTCTCCTACTGGATTGATACCTTGGTTCTTAAAAACTGAGAGAAATACTTACGCTATTTTGCTGCATCACCCTTTCCTCTTCAAGGGAAAACCAACACATGCTCAGGAGGTAGCAGCGAGCGGCGGGGTGTTTGGTCGTCGATGGCATCGGCGGCTAAAAAAAGTGGGCGAGCTAACGGAGAGAGGGAGGAGAGGCGGGAGCTGAGCTCGGGGAGGGCGCGATTTAGCCGAAATCGGCGACGAACGCCGGTGATCCGAAGGTTGAAGACGAGCTCGTTCTGGTCGGAGTAGAGGCGCTCGACTCGATCCCGATGGCGTAGGCGACGTAGACGATGATGAGGAAGACGGTGAGCACCAGATTGAGGCGTTGGAGGCACGGTGGCCATGGAATCGAGCGGCGACGGCGGCGAGCGTTTCGAGTGAGGTGGGGAACGAGAAAGGGAGACACGCGCGGGGGCGAATGGGTAGCTAAGGTTTGTGGGAGGGCGAGACGGACTCGGGGCAGGTCTTAACGGCGTTGGGGACCGCAGGATGCGCGACAGCGAGGCTGCTGTCGCCGTGTCGATGAGGACGACGATGCGGTTAGGTGGACTGGGCTGGGAACAGCTGCGGCCCAAAGGCCAGGTAAGCCTCTACCCTTTCTTTATTCTGTTTTTTTCTTTTAATTTAAAACAGAGAGGGGAAATGATTTATTGGAGCATCCAAAAAAATTAGGAAAAATATGAGACGTGGCCCTTTTATTCCCTGGTGATCTTAGACAGTGTCATATTTTGGAGACCAGAAGAATTCATTTGATATTTTTCATAAATAGGATAGCATTTAAAAAAATGCTGAATTAGTGTTGTTATAATTGCTAATGCTCATCTTTGCACAAAAGTGATGTTGTGTTTCTTAACAAATAATTGTTATGGAATTTTTGACAAATGATGAACATTTTTCCAACAACTTTTGAGCAACTTCAAACTTCACTTGAATTTGAATTGACTGGAATTCCAAATGGAACATTGAACAAAGGTGATTAAGCACTGTTTGGAAAAATGATTAGTTTAATCACAGAGGGTTACTGTAGCATGACACTGGGGGTGTTACACATCGCAAGGAGCCAGAAGACAAGGCTACCTCGACGCATCATGTGGTTTGTGTTCTGAGCAGACTTGAGTCGGTTGGTGTAAAAAACCATGCCAAAATGCTGCGAAGTACACGAAGCGTTCAACTGAGTCACTCATGTTAACTGTTAACTGAATATGGAGGGAAAAATTAAGAGAACTAAATATTGTAGTTCTGATTGGATGTTATGATTGAATAAGAGTTCCAGTCGCTACTTGTATACGTGTAGGATTGAACATATTTTAATGGCAAAATGTTCCAGTGTTTGCTTGAACGTTATGACTCTCTAAGCATTTGCAGAATTGAACAGAACAACATATGCAGAATTATGAACAAAACTGAACCGGATTCCACTTGTTGCTCCTAACACTTAACTAAATGCACAGAAAACTGAACTTGAACTAAACTAAATGGCAACTATTGCCTAGAGTTTGAACTGAACTTATAAGTAAATGGAGGGAGTACAAAATTATACTATGCTTGCGACACTTATTTTGGGACGGAAGGAGTCATGCATATTTGCATGTGGTGCACGATGAACCAAAATTGCAACAAATCCATTAACAACATTTGCCCATCATGTATTATGTTATAAAGGTACATTCTACAAAAAAAATTGTTTCTCCCATACCTTACAAAAAATGCAAGGTAAATTCAAGTGGTGACTTTCATAAGGCAATTACGCTAGAGCTCTAAAGTCTGACTCACACTAGGGGAATTCTGCAAAGAGGAGAAAACAGTAGTATGTTTTCATGGAGTTCATCATGATTAATGACAAATTGATAATAACTAATCCCTCCGTCCCATAACATAAGAGTGTTTTTTATACTACACTAGTATCATAAACACTCTTACATTATGGGACAGAGGGAGTAGATCTTAGTTATATGGTGTGGCCTCACCTGGATCGCTTCAACTACCAAACTGAATTAAAGAATGAACCTTGCTTCAATTAATAGAAACCACGTCAAGAAACAATGGTAGTTGGAGGCAAATGCCTTTCTTTTGAAATTGGATATTTGTACCTCCATGAGAATCAGGAAACAGTAGAACATGCAACAAAAATTAACACCGCATGTACCCAAACTACAAGCTGAAGAAAAATTGTAAGAGGCTACTCCCTCCGTTTCTAAATACTTGTCTTTCTAGGCATTTCAACAAGTGACTACATACGGAGCAAAATGAGTGAATCTACACTCTAAAATATGTCTACATACATCCGTATGTAGTAGTCATTTGAAATGTCTAGAAAGACAAGTATTTAGGAACGGAGGGAGTAGATACCAAGGTCGCAGCTATGCTTGCATTGTGGCAGATGCCACAGTACGCCGATGCAATTTCTGTTGACCAGCTCGATACCAACATAGAACTGCTACCTAATCTACCTAACTAAGGTCAACGAGGCAGCACAAGAGATGTAAAATTTAATAATGAAGTCTCTGTAATTTTATTTCACTAGTTAAAAACAATCGAACACATTACAAAATATTCAATCCAAAAATGCTGGTTCTGAAATTGATAAATGGGTTCTTCCCCATTACAATTTCAGGAACCACCAGTGGCTCTAACATAGTGATTTTTGGCAGAAACTTTTGGAAAAACTTACTACAACTACTATTGTTCTCAAGTGAAAGAGCACACTGAATATGTATGGACATATCATGGCAAGGCATAGTTAAGGATAATGCCATCATCCAGATCACGTTTTACACTTAAATGCGTATGTAATTCGGTTTTACAAGACATCTTTTTTGGATCAATAAACATGTACACGGTTACTATGAGCTAACTAAAGCCCATGTATTTTCGGTCATATGACGTGTTGATTCCAGAATGATTAGTTTTGCTAAGCATACCTAATGTCGCCATTGGAGTGTCCAAAACTGAAATGCATAGTGCTAATGGAAATAGTACAATACATGTTAAACTCAAACTCGGAAGAGAATGGGTGTGTCTTCCTTGAGAAGCAAAACCTAGACATGCCCATGCAAATGTGATGATGTCAACTGTTCTCGGTTTAATGTAAGCTACTACCAACAGTATCAGGCTATGTTTCTTTAAAAAAAAACTTCAATTGGTGAGATTTGCCATGTTTCTTTAATGGATCTTCTAAGAAGGCAAGTGTGGCAGCTTTATTATGGTAATTATTGATCCTACTAATCAGTGGAGTTACATTCTCAAAAGAAGATAAAAAAAATAGGAGCTACAAATCAGTAACAAAAACACATAAGTGTCAACCGAACCAAAACTTGCAAAATCAACTTGCTCTTCCCGGTTCCTGTATCCATGAACAAGGTCAGTAGTAGCTAAAACAAGAAGAACCAAAGTACAAACAGGATTAGGACCTCTCAATAGTTAAACTAATCCTTGAGTAAAATTGTTTTAGAAAATTACTTGACAGATTTACAAGGGCAACCTACTTTTTATCATTGTTAGGTTCAAACTATTTTTTTGCAGCTTCTCTATTAGTCTCATACAAGCTAAGTTTCACAAAAGTTTCGCTTTCTCCAGACCTATATTATGTGCCACCTCTGCAGCTTGGATATCAAATTCTGAACAAAAGGTTTGACATCTCTGCAGCTTTACAACAAAGGACAGTATATACTTAAAGTTTGAATTGATTAGTATCTACAAAGGAAAGGCGCTAAGCATCATATCTACCCATTGCCTTAGTTGCTATGACTGTTCTTGAATATATATATATATATATATGCTAATTAGATTTGGACAGTGTAAAAAACAAACCATGAGGTAATCACACAGAGACATATTTCATGGTGATTAGACTATATGTATGCTAATTAGGTGTTACTATTCATCACCCAGGGTGCAGAATAAGTTATTCTTCACCCGAGGTAATTTTACGATCATTTCATAAATATAAATTATATTTAAAATACAAATAGTTACATTTTCCATGCACGTGGGATTTCCCATGATTTATGCAGGGGCTAAACTATTGCTTTTGGGTCACTATCATACTGTTGAGCACTAGAATCAGTTTGACCCCGTGTAATGTAAATATACACAATAATCCTAGCCCCTGCCTTCAGTCCTCAGTTCACAGGAAGAAATTCATCTTATGACTGTATAAGAAAATTCAGTACATACTACTAAAGCAAATTTCACTCCCCAACTAAGATTTTTAATGAGGCCATCTTCGATAGTGATGCTATCAAGCATAATCAGATATTCACAATAACAGCAGGCAATCAACAAGTTGCACCATCAAAATGCATTTTTGGAACTAGAATAAGGCGCAGAGAAATATGAACTAGGGAGTGGAAATTCTGCTCTTGAACTACAAAGGGTTAACAGTTAGTACTTAATAGCATCTAAGGCCTAATATAAAGGCTTGTGTGACTGACAAGTAAGAACAACCAATCAAAAAAATAATTTTTTTACTACAGAACCTAAATACTGTACAAGGAACATCTTTATCTCTCATGCGAAGGAGACCCTATGCACAGAAGGTTAGACAAATTAAGTTTATATCACCGGAAGTAAAAGGAATGCACCTTTAGTTAAATGGGGGATATCTGAAAAGCCTGCCTTACAGGAAGATTCAAAAGAATTATCAGGAAACCTTGATTTGAATCTTTTCAAGTTACTGATTTCTGGACTACCAAGGAGAACAAAGGAGAAGAGGGTCAACCAAAAATGGAAATGACTCCTCTTGGTTTGTGGGTTGGTTCAACCAAAAAATAAGCAAATATTAACAGCCGTTCTCATTGCAATGGAAATAACTCTATCTGTAAACAGGTACTAGGAGCCAAGCATTGACAGCATGCACACAGACCAACATTTGAATTACTCATGTCATCAGATGGATAATCACAATAATTTTACTTATGCAGTTGGTTGAAGAGAGAATAGCAGGTTACTTCCATACACAAACTAATGGAGCCTAGCTATAACCATATGATCACTCAGCAAAATAACACATTCTCGTCTAGTTTATTCTATAGAAATTAACAGGAAATAACCTGAATGAATAATGGGTGAGCGTCAGTACGACACTCTGCAGTTCAAATAAATCTAACTCGAATTATGTGAATATCTGGCTAATGGCAACTAAACAAAAGAAATTACGTGATGCATTGTATCTGGAATTCTGGAGTGAGAAAAGATTTGGGAGCATTACTGAAGAATACACACGTAATGAAAAAGGGCTGAGAAAATAGATCCTTGCCAGAATCTCGTACCAGCCTGGCCTGACGGTAGAGGATGGAACTGCGGCAAGGAGGGCTAGTAAAGGACTTGTGGGGCTGGATGCAGGTCTTCCACCGGTAGGAAAATGCCCAAATCCTCTGCATTAGATTTCACGTGGTGCTGCCCACCGCCAAATAACCTCAGGGCAGAAGCGGTGGCGGTGGAGACGCTGTAACGTGTCGCTGCGAAGCTGAGGCATCGATTCCTCCTGGCTGAAAGCCAATGCCGACGAGGGCGCCCAACGCGAAATCGCCCGCTCGCCGCCGAAACTGCTCGGCCCTCGCCTCCGATCTCGATACTGCTGGTAATGGAGCCCACATTTTCCAGAAACTTCGGGGAGGGGGTAGGATTAGCTCGCAATACCTGCACCATAAAAAATCGTGTGCCAGCCCCAGGCGTGGTGGGATTTTTTTGGGGGGGGGGGGGGTATAAGAGCATTATAAGCATGAAGTCTGGTACACAAGTTATATATAGGTGACACCGAAGGTTTACGATGGTGTCCTCATAGGAAGTGAGAAGTTAGACAGAGGCGGAGGCACTTTGCCTTGCATCTGAAGGTGAAGGCATACATCGTTCCTTCATCTATGTTTGCCATGTGAAGAACTCCGTCCAGTTTGTTGTTAAACCTTGTCAGCAGCTCCTTCCAGAGAAATGTTTTCTCTTGTAAAGTAGACCATAAAGAAACCTGCACCATACAAACAGAGAAATATTTTCTCTTGTAAAGTAGACCATCAAAGTTGAGGAAGGTGCTTCAGAACTGAAAAAAAATAGTAACTTCACACGAGAAATAACCTCTCCAATATGTATGCAAATACAATCGGCTTAAAATGAAATGAAACAGAAACAGAAACAGAAATCAAGAGAAACTGAGAAATGCATACCAGACCATGCTAAGCACCTTCAGTTTGACCATAAGTCAGGGTGCTAAACCAAATACACACACACAAAAATTAGGCAATATTTCAAGTGAATGAAGAAGGAATTAATAAGATGGAGAACTACATTATCATCATTAACAGAAGGAAAAGGCATAGGCAATGAAGAATGTTTGTTTTATACTAGGCATGAATATAGACATACACAGGATATTTTTCAACAATATGTACAATTTAATTTAAAGAAATCCCTGTTGTTTGATAGTAGGAAGACAACACTTGCACAGACAAAAATACAAAAATTGAAATGTAAGATCCGAGTAACTATAAAGATAGGCGACACAATAGAATGTAAAACATGATAACATAGAGCACTGTGTCCAGGAGCAGTTCTTAGGAATAGCAGTCAATTACATCATATAGTAATTGGATCCAACACCATCAACCCATGGTACTTTTCTACAGATAAAGCACACAAAAAGATGATATAAATGCTTCTTTTGATATTCTGTACCAAATATGATCAGTCCGATCTTTGTGACTGATCAGTCCGATAAAATATGCAAGCCATATGATTACAACCAAAAAGATGCACAAATCAGAATATATGTGTACTGAAAGTTGAAAGAGATTCAAGCTTCCAGATGCAAAACATCGATAAAATAACTCAGGATGTTGCAATCAGCTGACATTATACTGCAACCTAGTGCTGCTGCTCACCATGAGACCTGTACTGAACCATGAAACAAAAAGAATGTGCGACCTGACACTATACTACAGTTTCTTGTGACCGGCAGATTAGGAATGCCGAGCATAAAAATATGGTGGATATAATGATAAATTGTATGACTGGAGCTAGCAAGAAGGCTCGTGGAATATGTCAAACAGAAGAAATTACTGACATGAAAGTAGTTGTCATTTGTAAGACCACCCCTCAGTGTTCTGGTATGCATGTGCGACCTGAACATTGTTATGACGCTAAACATATTTCTTGTTAAAAAGATAAGTGGTTCCCTTTCATACAAATCTTGTATATTTATTTGAGTGGATGTCAATAATTTTTTTTAAATGAGACCAACCCAAGGGCTAACCCTCGTTGGTATTTTTTTATAGGAAAAGCTCCGCGGGCATCACGCGTCAAAGCCGGGGCTCGAACTCGGGTGGACTGGCTGGTACCCCAGCTGCCCAGCCAACGGGTCGACGCCCCGTCCTCTGATGTCAATAATTTAGATAGTCACTATCTGGGAATAAGGCAGCTCAAATCACTACTTAGTTCTGTATCATAGAGCAAAATCTAGGCATAATAGTCAGGCTACAATACAACTATGAGGTGCACCAACTTCTTTTTGGAAAATACAAATACCCACTAAAGAAGAACGAAGTTGCACTCGGCCAGCAGGGCATTTAACGGAAATGCATTGGCTAATGCCAATGATGTCTGCTTGTTACCTAGGTTAGCCATGAAATTGTTAATCATATGAAAGTACAGGAATGCAAAGAAACCATGATCATTCCACAATTGTGGAAGCAAGTTATTATGTTTCAAGAAATCCTACAGAAAAGAAGCAATGTAAAAAGGGGAAACAGCTAGGCATGCACTAAGAAAGTGACGAACAATATCTGTCCAACTAAACATCTACACCTGATGAAATCAATATCGTTGCGGAGGGCCCTATACAATTGAAACAGAAAAAACAATTTTCAAAAACAGTGCCCCTCTGTTATCACCATACTCTAGCAGATTAATTTAACACAATCTCGCTACTTGTGCTTTCTGGTGCCTTGTGGCATTGCTAATGAAAATACCTTGCGAACCCATTTAAATAATTTGTACACTTCTGTTGGTTGTCAAAAGGAACATACTGTAATAACCAGGACAAGCACCTCTACAGAAGTTGGCATTAGAATAAGCTTAATGACCTTTCGGAATAACTTCTGTGGTACTAAAAGAGCTACCCTGCAATTACAGTCAACAGTTAATGGCTTCATTCTTAGTGGAGCTAGGAAAATAGGGAGCACAGATGAAAATGCTCATACAGGAAGATCGTCATCGATGGGGAGTGGGAAAGTGTTCTGCACTTGGAGAGCAAAGCCTGCAAAAATGTATAGAAAGAACATGAACTATTGACCTGTTGCCATGTCATCGGCAGAGTGCCATCGCCATGACCGAGTAAAAAAAATATAGCCTATCCCAGCTTGACTGGATATATAGATTCCCAAGGAAAAATTACAAACCTATACCATACTAATATAGTGAATATCAAGATTCTTAGGAGAAATGTGTAACCTAAAATACTAAAAAGGAATCATAGCCCATTCCAAAACGACTGCATATATATACAAAGATTTTCAGGAGTAGATATGATTCTAGCATATGTTCAAACCAGGAATACAAATAGTGAAAATGTTTAACCTGAAATTTGCTCTAAAACCAGACATATGTTTACTTTACAAATAGTGAAACATAAACATAAGCATTCCTTTTAGAATAAAAAAGAGGATCAAAACATTTAAAGAAAGAACCACCTTTTTTCTCAATCATTCCTTTTCTAGGAACATTTGTTAGGCAAGCCTTGTGGCATCTGTAACCCTGAAACCACACATAACTCCCCATCAGAAAATTGAAGTTTCAAGCTCCTATAAAGGGGCATTTGCATTCCTAACATGCCCAGCAAAAAAATCAATCATGCAATCAAGATATGTAGGTAATCAAATGAAAGAAAGCTCTTCACTGCAAATCTCATCTAACTTTGTCGTATTCTCTTCTCTCCCTCATGTAGTCATGTTTATAGCATCAAAATGAGAGGACAAAGGTTAACAAGAGGGAGAAAAATCACCTTGATCTTCTTCAGTTCTTCTTGATGTACTCACTGAAGTGAGATTGGTACTTCTTAGGTTCCTCATCAGCTATTGACTGAAATAGGGTAGGGTAGCAGTTAAAACGAGATTCAGTAAGCTCCTTCAGAAATAAGAACAAAGTACACTGCTTTAGGATACTTTATATGGGTGAATCAGGCCCAGATATATCTTCCAGAAAGAATTCATGTATACAACAATGATAGCCCTAGGGAGTGAAGAAATGGCATTATAATACCACGAGGGCAATGGATCCAACTCACCTTCATGTAGTCAGCAACATGACCTTCATAGATGTATTTGAGGTGAATCTCAGCGCCCAACTGCTTCTTATCCTTCTTGAAGCCAGCAAATCTCCTGTCACTGTGCGGAAGATCAAGACCACCATCCAAAGCTCCCTGCAGTAGCCAACAGACTTGGGTCTCAAACGGATAAACTGTATGCTTCCTAATTAAATAGCTTAGAACCCCCCAAATATAGAATAAAAGAAACACACCTATGACAGGCAATAAATGCAGTCCAAGGTTAGGCATACTTCAGGTCCATCGTAAGTAAGCTATATATTTTTCTTGGCTTTCCATGTTTACCAACTAAATCCTTTAAAATGTCTATAATTTAGATTTCTAACCTATCCAGCAAAATTATCAATCGTGCATTCAAGATCTGTAGGTAAACAAAATAAAGGAGACTTTTCACCACAAAGCTCATCTAGCCATCACAAATCATAGCATCAGAATAAGATAACAAATTTTAACAAAGTGACAAAAGAAAAGAAAATTAAAGCATTACAGCAGCAGCTCACCATGGCAATCCTGGAATGCAAAGACTTGTCAGTGTAGAAGAGGTGTGTGAAACCCTCTCTGCCTGATCTTCCTACTCTTCCTCGCGACTGCAGATGAAAAGAAAAGCAGTGAACTTGAGGTCCAGATCTCAGATTCATACATCCAACTTTTTTGCCAAAAAAGGCAAAGTAAAAAATCTGAGAACTAAAACCAACTGATACAGCTGCGGGAGCCCAAATAGTTCTGCATACAAGAATCTTTATTTCCCCATAACAAAACTTCTTTATACCAAGTTGTATATTCTTTGACACTTTCTGTGGAAAAAATATTTAGCAATAAAATTGATCATTGAAGCTAAAGCACCATTCACCTATGCAACAAGAACATAAATTAGTATCAGAGTTCTAACATCAAATGTAGGTGTAGTCCATAGATAGGCTAACTACCTGGAATACCTAGCAATTTAAAATATATGCTTGAATGAAGCAGTAGAATGAGACAAAAAAGGGAGACCAGAGTGAGAGAGGAGGGAGAGACGAGGTGGAGGCAAACCTGAACCGCCTCGGCATCCTTGCTCCTACTCCTGTTGTGCCGGGAAGGAGAGGGTTGCGGGGCGCAAGAGATGCGTGGAGTCGCCATTGTGCACAAGTTGCAGGTGTCACCGCCCACCTTCGCAGGCCTCCGCAGGCCGCACGAGCCCCCGCACCACTTCACTGCACATGCTCCTCGAGGAAGAAGCGAAGCGCCGCCAAATTAACTCTCATAATCCACCATAAAATTTGATTCAAGATCACAGTCGGCTAACTAAATCCAAGTTATTCCAAATTTATTAAATATTCATTTATCCACCAATATAATAATCACCATGCGCATCTATTAGACCTAAAATCTCATAATCTACCAAACATCTTTGACTATCTTCTCAAAACACAATCACCTAAATAAACACAACTAAAATCTCATAAATCACGGAGAAATTTGTTTAAATATCACAACCACCTAACTATATGCAAATTGTCCAAGATTAATTAATACACCGAACATCTTTGACTATCTCCTCAAGATTACAATCAACTAACTGATCCATCACAATTCTCATAATCCACCATAAAATTTGGTTCAAGATCACAATCGCCTAACTAAATCCAAACTTTTCCAAGTTTATTAATAAATTATTTATCCACCAATACAATAACCAACATGCTCACCCACTAGACCTAAATTCGCATAATCCACCGAACATCTTTTACTAACTCGTCAAGATCCCAATCACCTAACTAAATCCAACCAAAACCTCGTAATTCACCTAAAATTTGGTCAAAAGATCACAACCACTTAACTAAATCCAAATTGTTCCAAACTAAATTAAATATATGTGTATCCACCAATATAGTAATCACCATGCTCATCCACTAGACCTAAAATCTCATAATCCACCAAACATATTTGATTATCATCTCAAGACACAATCACCTAATTATATCCAACTAAAATCCCATAAATCATAGAGAAATTTGGTTCAATATCACAATCACCTAAATATATTCAAATTGTTCAAGATTAATTTATCCACCGAACATCTCTGACTATCTCCTCAAGATCACAATCAACTAAATCCATTGCAAATCTCCACCATGAAATTTGTAATAGGTCACAATCACCAAACTAAATCCAAATTGCTCCATGTTTACTATAGACCCATTTATCCACCAATATAATAATCAACATGCTCACCTACTAGACCAAAATTCACATAATCCACCGAAAATCTTGTAATAGCTCGTCAAAATCACAATCACCTAACTAAATCCAACCAAAACCTTATAATCCACCATAAAATTAAGTTAAAGGATCACAATCACCTAACAAAATCCAAATTTTTTCAAGTTTATTAAAAAATTATTTATCCACCAATATAATAACCAACATGCTCACCTACTAGACCTAAATTCGCATAATCCACCGAACATCTTTTACTAGCTCGTCAAGATCCCAATCACCTAACTAAATCCAAATTGTTCCAAACTAAATTAAATATATGCTTATCCACTAATATAGTAATCACCATGCTCATCCACTGCACCTAAAATCTCATAATCCACCAAACTTATTTGATTATCATCTCAAGACACAATCACCTAATTAAATCCAACTAAAATCCCATAAATCATAGAGATATTTGGTTCAATATCACAATCACCTAAATATATTCAAATTGTTCAAGATTAATTTATCCACCGAACATCTGTGACTATCTCCTCAAGATCACAATCAACTAAATCCATTGCAAATCTCCACCATGAAATTTGTACTAGGTCACAATCGCCTAACTAAATCCAAATTGCTCCATGTTTACTATAGACCCATTTATCCACCAATATAATAATCAACATGCTTACCTACTAGACCTAAATTCACATAATCCACCGAAAATCTTTTAATAGCCCGTCAAAATCACAATCACCTAACTAAATCCAACCAAAACCTTATAATCCATCGTAAAATTAAGTTAAATGATCACAATCACCTAACTAAATCCAAATTGCAAACTAAATTAAATATCACTTTATCTGTTTATCCACCAATATAATAATCACCATGCTCATCTATTAGACCTAAAATCTCATAATCCACCAAACATCTTTGACTATCTTCTCAAGACACAATCACCTAACTAAATCCAACTAAAATCTCATAAATCACAGAGAAATTTGGTTCAATATCACAATCACCTTACTAAATCTAAATTGTTCCAAACTAAATTAAACATTTGTTTATCCACCAATATAATAATCACCATGCTCATCTACTAGACCTAAAATCTCATAATCCATCGAACATCCTTAACTATCTTCTGAAGACACAATCATCTAACTAAATCCAACTAAGATATCATAAATCACCGAGAAATTTGGTTGAATATCGCAATCACCTAACTAAATTGAAACTGTTCAAAATTAATTAATCCACCGAACATCTTTGACATCCCCCAAGATCACAATCTATTAACTAAATCTATTGAAAATCTCGTAATCCACCGTGAAATTTGTTCAAGATCACAATCACCCAACTACATCCAAATTGCTTCATTTTTACTAAAGATCCATCTATCCACCAATATAATTACCACCATGCTCACTTACTAGATCTAAATTAACATAATTCACCAAACATATTTGACTATCTTGTCAAGATCAGTCACCTAACTAAATCCAAAAAAATCTCAAAATCCACCGTAAATTTGGTTGAAAAATAACAATTACCTAAGTGAGTCAAAATTGTTCCAAACTAAAATAAAGATTTGTTTATCTACCAATATAATAATCACCATTCCCATCTACTAAACCTAAAATCTCATAGACTAGCAAACATCTATGACAATATTCTCAAGACACAATCACCTAACTAAATCCACCTACAATCTCATAATCCAGCGTGAAATTCGGTTCAGTATCGCAACCACTTAACTAAATCCAAGTTGTTCAAGATTAATTAATCCACAAAACATCTTTGACTATCTCTTGAAGATCACAATCAACTAACTAATCCATCAAAAATCTCATCATCCACCATGAAATTTGATTCAAGGTCACAATCGTCTAACTAAATGCAAATTGTTTTAAATTTATTGAAAATTTATTTATCCATCAATATAATAATCAACATGCTCACCTACTAGACCTAAATTCACAATAATTCACCGAACATCTTTTACTAGCTTGTCAAAATCACATTCACCTAACTATATAATGATCACCATGCTCATCTACTAGACCTAAAATTTATTTATCCATCAATATAATAATCAACATGCTTACCTGCTAGACCTAAATTCACAATAATTCACCGAACATCTTTTACTAGCTCGTCAAAATCACATTCACCTAACTATATAATGATCACCATGCTCATCTACTAGACCTAAAATCTCATGATCCACGAAACATCTTTGATTATTATCTCAAGACACAATCACCTAACTAAATCCATATTCTTCAAGATTAATTAATACACCGAACATCTTTGACTATCTCCTCAAGATCACAATCAACTAAATCCATTCAAAAATCTCATAATTCACCATAAAATTTGTTCAAGATCACAATCGCCTAAGTAAATCCAAATTGCTCCATGAGATTGAGGTTTCTTCTACCTCTAATGGCTTCTTTATTTCCTAAGAGCAGTATGTCCAGGATCTTCTTGCTCGTGCTACTCTTACTAATGAGCACACTGTTGAGACTACTATGGAGCTCAACATCCACCTTTTTGTCCACCTCCGCTCCCTGTAAGTCCGGATGGGCGTCCGTTGCCTGGTGGCGGGTTGCTATGTGTGTTGTCTTGATCCCACATCATGTGTTCCCTTGCTGGGCGGCACAATGGCGAGCAAGAGCTCAGACAATCGACGCATACCTGAATTTTACCCACGGGACGCGTCCGAGAACACGGCGCTACCTATCGTCAAGGCCAAGGGCGCACATTAGGAGAACGTGGGATGCTTAATCAAGTGCGTGACACAAATCCGCAAACAGGACAAGGACACCAAGCCGGATCAGCGGGGAAGGAGAGTGCACTGGCAGGTAGGATGCTGGATCAAAGTCCATCTACTGCCATCACCCCAGTCTCTCCGCCTCTCTTGTCGTGTTTACCAGTTGTTTTTAGTAGTGGCACCATCGCCTTGAGTCACTCGTGTGGCCCTTATTTCTACCCACCAATATAATAATCAACATGCTCACCTGCTAGACCTAAATTCACATAATCCACCAAACATCTTTTACTAGCTCATCATCAAAATCACAATCACCTAACTAAATCCAACCAAAACCTTCTAATCCACCGTAAAATTAGGTTAAAAGATCATCATCACCGAACTAAATCCAAATTGTTTCAAACTAATTAAATATTTATTTATCCATCAATATAATAATCACCATGCTCATTTATTAGACCTATAATCTCATAACCCATCAAACATCTTTGAAGAGGTAGGATGCTGGATCAAAGTCCATCTACTCCCATCACCCACAGTCTCTCCGCCTCTCTTGTCGTGTTTACCAGTTATTTTCAGTAGTGGCACCATCGCCTTGAGTCACTCGTGTGGCCCTTATTTCTACCCACCAATATAATAATCAACATGCTCACCTAGTAGACCTAAATTCACATAATCCACGGAACATCTTTTACTAGCTCATCATCAAAATCACAATCACCTAACTAAATCCAACCAAAACCTTATAATCCAGCATAAAATCAGGTTAAAAGATCATCACTGAACTAAATCCAAATTGTTTCAAACTAATTAAATATCTGTTTACCCATCAATATAATAATCACCATGCTCATTTATTAGACCTATAATCTCATAACCCATCAAACATCTTTGATTATCTTCTGAAGACACAATCACCTAACTAAATCCAACTAAAATCTCATAGATCACAGAGAAATTTAGTTCAATATCACAATCACCTAACTAAATCCAAATTGTTCGAGTTAATTAATACATCGAATATCTTTGACTATCTCCTCAAGATCACAATCAACTAACTAATCCATCAAAAATATCATAATCCACCATAAAATTGGTTCAAGATCACAATTGCGTAACTAAATTCAAATTTGTCCAAGTTTATAGAAAAATTATTTATCCACCAATATAATAATCAAGATGCTCACCTATTAGATCTAAATTCACATAATCTACCGAACATCTTTTACTAGCTCGTCAAGATCCCAATCACCTAACTAAATCTAATCAAAACCTCATAATCCACCCTAAATTTTGGTTAAAAATCACAATCACCTAACTAAACCCAAACTGTTCCAAACTATATTAAATATTTGTTTATCCACCAATATAATAATTGCCATGCTCATCTACTAGACCTAAAATATCATAATCACTGAACATCTTTGACTATCTTTTGAAGACGCAATCACCTAACTAAATCCAGCTAAAATCTCATAAATCAACGAGAAATTTGGTTCAATATCACAATCACGTAACTAAATCCAAATTGTTCAAGATTAATTAATCCACCGAACATCTTTTACTATCTCCTGAAAATCGCAATCAACTAATCAAATCCGGCTAAAATCTCGTAATCCACCATGAAATTTGGTTCAAGATCACAATCGCCTAACTAAATTCAAATATCTTCAAGCTTATTAAAGATCCATTTATCCACCAATGTAGTAGCCACCATGCTCGCTTACTAGACATATTAGTCCATGAAACATCTTTAACTACCTTGTCGAGATCACAAGCACCTAACTAAATCCAACCAAAACCTCATAATCCATTGTAAAATTAGGTTAAAAGATCACAATCCCCTACCTAAATCCAAATTGATCTAAATATTTGTTTAGAACTAATATAATAATCACCTTGCTCATTTACCATACCTAAAATCTCATAATCCACCAAACATTTTGACTATCTTCTCAAGACTCAATCACCTAACTAAATCCACCTAAAATCAAATAAATCACCGAGGAATTTGGTTCAATATCACACTCACCGAACTAAATCCAAATTGTTCCCATCGACTACGAGGCACCTACGCTGACTTTGTAAAATCTCAAGATGAAATGCCGGCTTAGTCTCTCGACGGTGCTCATAGGGATAGGGTGTGCGTGCGTGCGTTCATAGAGGTGAGTGTATGCACGTTTATATAACACTTGCGCTTGTACTATGTTCAAAAAATATTAATTAATCCACCAAATCTTGGACTATCTCCTCAATGTCAGGACCCCGATTCCAAGTCACATCGATCTAGCCGGTAGCACCTCATATCACTTTAGGGCCTCACGCACGGTATTCCCACGGGTGTCGCCTTACCATGGCCCGGGACCGTTTGCGCCTTTTGGCTCACGTATATGATAATGTCGCTAGCATCCATATGACAGAGAACTCGGGCCGACATGGCTAGCCGTGAACCCAAAGCGGCACCAACCTATGGGGACAGGCATACATGAATCACATCGAGCATGTCGGTCAGCAGCGTGTGAATCCGGGCTGTAGCACTGGGCTGACAGGACTCCGGGAACCCGGGCTGTAGCAGGCTAGGAAGGACTCCGGATTTCACCGCGTGACATTTCCCCGGAGGACAGACACAGGAACGAAGTGAAACACATGCCGACCAGTCAAGTGTCCTAAGCAGTAGTGCTGGGCTAGCAGGACTCCGGTGAACTGGGCTGTAGCGGACTACTATGGCTCATGGAAGCACTAGACTACATTTCCCCATAAGAGAGGCTGCCAAGGATAAATAACTAGATTGTCGAATCCCACACATACCAAGCATTTCAATCATACACACAATATGCTTGATATGTGTAAATACAACATGGCATCACAACATAACTCTACGACTCAAGTATTTATTCATTAGGCTCCGAGGAGCGAGAAATTACAAACATGAGTCTCATGACCCAACAATCATAGCATACAAATCAAAGCACATGCGGAAGCTTAACATGTCTGGGTACAGACATCTACAAATGAAAAAGGCTAAGAAGCCTGACTAACTACCAGATCTTGCCGAGGGCATAAGATCGTAGCTGAGGTATCAAGCTAAACGTCGAAGTCCACGCGAAACTACTAGCGAGACTGAAGTCTCTCTGCAAAACATAAATTAAGCAAACATGAGTACAAAGGTACTCAGCAAGACTTACATCAGAACTAGCTACATATGCATCGGTATCAACAAAGAGGGGTGGTGGAGTTTAACTGCAGCAAGCTAGCTTTGACTCGGTGGCTATCTTAAACTACGACTGTAAGCAACTCATTTGAGGTGGCGCACACAAGTCCACATATTCACCATATCAATACACCACTATGGATCCGCTCCCGTCTCCCTACGAGCAGGCCATCCATAGCACTCACGCTTATCTTGCGAGTTTTAGAGCATCCACTTTCACTTGTCTATGAACTATGCAAGGGGTCCAAGTTTCCATCTCCGAGGAATCCGGCTATTCGAATAGATAATGATAACCCTGCAGGGGTGTACTTCTTCACACACGCTCCCACCACTTACCGTCGTTTACACGACATGTACTCGGCAACCTTCAAGCGGAAGCCCAACGAGGGTGTCGGCCACGGCCTACCTAAACACTTAAGTCTCTAGTCCAGGTTTATCGCCTATCCAGGTTCCATCCGCAGGGAGTCCGGCCGAGGTTTCCGCATACGGCCCCGAACGATGTGAACAGGGTTCCCGAGACACCAAACGGGCGCCCGATACACCGTGCCACGGTGTATCTACCGCATCATAGCCCACCCCTAGGGTCAGCACTACGCACGGCCGCCAACACATAACCTACAAACACCAGAAACTAGTTGCAACTCCTCGACAGAGTACTAGGGTGATTAAGAAGCCGAGAGGGTCAATTAAGGATCCCAATGAGTGGTAGTGGTTGTTCATGGATCACAGACACTGAACTCAGTTCCTAAGGACGGTTTCAATGAGACCCACCATGTACTCCTACATGGCCTCTCACCGCTACCTTTACCAAAACGTGTTCACACACTTAGCTCACACACAGTAGAACATGTTCACACACCTCCGATTCATTCCCGATGAATCAGACCTGACACAACTCTATGCAATAGCAGGCATGACAAACAAGCATGAATGAGTAGGCACATCAGGGCTCAAACAACTCCTACTCATACTAGTGGGTTTCATCTATTTACTGTGGCAATGACAGGTCATGCAGAGGATAAGGGGTTCAACTACCGCAACAAGTAACAGATGAATCGTTGTTGTCCTAATGCAGTAAAAGAGAGCAGGAGCGAGAGAGTGGGCTTGTATCGGAATGAACAAGGGGGTTGTGCTTGCCTGGCACTTCTGAAGATATCATTGGGTCTTCATCAGTGTCAACGATCATAGCGTCGGTACAACGTCTATCGAGAGGGGACAACCACCGGCAACAGAGAATGAACACAATCAATGCAATGCACAATATGATGCATGATCATGACATGTCAATATGCTGTGTTTTGAGCTAATGCAACTAGCAACATGTTAAATGGAGTTGGTTTGAACCCTAGGTTCAGATTCAAACTTCCATATGTGAGGGTTTAAAAGCCATTTATATGATTTGGCCTAAACAGCAGCCATAAGTTGTTCTAACATGCATGAAAATGGTACAGATGGATAGATTGGATTTTTCTGATCATTTTTCATATATAATTTATTTCATTTGGAGTTACGGTTGAATTTCTATGATTTTTAGAAGTTTAGGCAATTTTCTGGAATTTTCTGAATTATTTTTAATCTAGAAATGACTTATTGCGTCGGCATTGCGCCATGCCTGCGTCAGCAAGTCAACAGCAGCGGTCTAGGTCAAACCTGACCAGTGGGGTCCACTGGTCAGTGACACAATGTTGTTCAGTGTCAATGACAGGTGGGGCCTGGTCAACGGTGACGTGGCCAGGTCAAACTGACCTGTGGGCCCGTGGGGTTAGTTTAGTCTAAACAGGAGCTAAGCAGTGTTAATTAGGCCGTGGGGCCCAGTAGTCAGTGGCTCTGGGGAGGGTTAGCTGGCGGTGATTAGCGCTAATCACGCGGCCACGTCGGCTCGCTGGAGTTCAACCGGCGGCGACCACAGAACACGGCGGGGCGCGTCGGATTTGCGCTAGAGGCGTCGGGTTAGCGCGCTGAGGGCACCAGGGCATAGCCCTTGCTCGTCCGCATCAAGAGGAGGCGGAGTTGGGCGCGGGGTCGCCGGAATCGACGACGGCGAGCGCATCCGCGGTGGCCGGAGTTCGGACGTGGAAGGGGTCGACGCTACGGTGCACTAGAGGAGAAACCGAAGGGTGCTGCGGGCTCCTGGGAGTGCAGCGAACACGGTGACGCGCTCAGGCGCAAGCTGGGGTGGCCCTGGCCACAGCGGTGAGGAACTACGGCGGCGATGAGCTCTCGGGTCCGGTGGTTAGTGCGGCTACGGCACGCAAACGAGGAAGAGAGGAGAGGGGAAACGACGAGGTGCTCACGGCGAGGCCGTCGGGGTGCTCAGCAGGCTCGGGGGAGGTCCGGTGCAGGCGGAACGGCGGTGACGATCTCGGCGGACCGAGGTTGAAGAAGACGGTGTGGTCGGCGTTTGAGGGCGTTCGGGCTTGCGCTTGTTGAGGGGGAAGCTTCACGGCATCGAGGCGGACGGCGGGGATAGCACGGAGAGGCGTGGGGACGGCTGTGGCCGCGGTGGTCGGCGATGGTGGCGAGGGTGGGTTCGGCCGTGAGAGGGAGAGAGAGCAGAGGAGGGGGAATGAGCTCGAGAGGGACTGAGAGGTGCAGGGGGGGCACGTGACGCTCGGGAGAGATCCAGAGCGATGGGGACGCAGGCAGGCAGGGTGGAGGTGGCCGGGGCGTGTGCCGACGCGCTCCGGCCACGCGCTCTGCCTACTGGCCTGGGGAGGAAGACGACAGGAAGGAGAAGGTGGGCTGGGCCGAAACTGCTGGGCTACCAGGTAAGTGGGCCTCAGGTAAGTCTCTGCTTCCTTTTTTTATTTGTTTCTGTTTTCTATTTTTCTGACATTTGTTTCTAATTTAGTAAAATACTAAATCAATTTTAAACTTCATGAAAATAATTGTGTCAACTAAGTGGACTTATAAAAGCCACACAACAATTTTCAGAATTATTGAACATATATTTATACATATAAAAAAAGTTATTGAATTAATAAATATATTTATACACAAACCAATAAATATATGTATAAACATATATTTATACATATAATAAATATAAATCCAATTCAAATAGTTATTGAATTAATTCCAAATTCCCAAAATAAATATTTCTGAGACTCCAAAAATATTGGTTTGAGTTTTACCTCTTGACAATATTTTTATAGCTTGACAGGAACATTTTCTTGGGTTTATTTGAAACAATTTTTAGTGTTGATCATTTTTATAAAAGACTTCTGAGGCTTTCCGCTTTCCCCAATTCAACTTTCATAAATATATACATGATGCATGAGTGCTTGTGCAACTAGTTACAACCAATTCTAAGGCTGTGACACTCAAGATCTCAATCAACTAATTAAATTCATTCAAAATCTCATAATTCACCATGAAATTTGGTTCAAGATCACAATCGCCTAACTAATTCCAAATTACTCTAAGTTTACTAAAAATCCATTTATCCACCAATATAATAACCACCGTGCTCACTTACTAGACATAAGTTCTAACATAATCCATCAAGCATCTTTGACTATCTCGTTAAGATCACAATCACCTAATTAAAACCAACCCAAACATTAAAATCCACCATGAATTTGGTTAAAAGATCACAATCATCTAATTAAATTTAAATTGTTTCAAACTAAATTAGAGGTCTATTTATCCACCAATATAATAGTCCTCATGCTCACATATACTAGACCTAAAATCTTAAAATCCACCAAATACCTTTGTCATCTTCTCAAGATCATAATAACATAATTAAATCCACCTAAAATCACACAAATCATCATGAAATTCAGTTCAATATCACAATAGCCTAACGAAATTCAAATTATTGAAGGATAATTAATCCATTGAACATCTTTGAGTATCTCCTCCGGATCACAATCAACTGACTAAATCCATCTAAAATATCGTGATTCACCATGAAATTTAGTTCAAGACCACAATCGCCTAACTAAATCCAATTTTTCTTAAGTTTGTTAAAAATTTACTTATTCATCGATATAATAACCACCATGCTCACCTACTAGACCTAAATTCACATAATACACCAAACATCTTTTACTAGCTCGTCAAGATCACAATCACCTAACTAAATCCGACCAAAACCTCATAATCCACCATGAAATTTGGTTTAAGATCTAAACCACCTAACTAAATCCTAAATGGTCCAAACAAAATTAAAGATCTATTTATCCACCAGTATAATAATCACCATGCTCATCTACCATACCTAAAATCTCATAATCAACCAAACATTAGACTATCTTCTCAAGATTAAATCATGTGACTAAATCCACCTAAAATCTCATAATTCATCATGAAATACGGTTCAATATCACAATCACCTAACTAAATCCAAATTGTCCAAGATTAATTAATGCACCGAACATCTTTGACTATCTCCCCAAGATCACAATGAACTAAATAAATGCATCGAAAGCTTACAATCCACCATGAAATTTGGTTCAAGATTATAATCGCCTAACTAAATCCAGACTGCTTCAAGTTTATTGAAGATCCATTTATCCGCCAATAGAATAACCACCATGATCATTTACTATACATAAATTTTTATAATCCACCGAACATCTTTGACTATCTCGTCAAAGATCACAATCACCTAACTAAATCTCCACTTCAACTCCATTTATACAACCTTATTTTCAGAATCATACCATGGGCATCAGTGACACCCTTAGGTTTTTGTAAAACATTTATGAGTAACAAAGATTCTTCCCAAGTTCTATGACTTATGCGACTAGCATGGCTAAGCATTACTGTCAAACTTGCACAGGGTATTATCAAAGGGGGGTGTCAATATCAAGCACATAGAGCATAGCTAAACCCTAGCTAATTTACTTAGCATAAGAATGTCAAAGGGGTGTCAATATCAAGCACATAGGGCATAGCTAAAACCCTAGCTAATTTGCTTAATAGCAATACTAGTAAAAAATACTTTATGCATGAAAAATAATTCTAAGTGTAATGCAAATATGGGTTCAACATGATCAAAGTAGGTTGCTTGCCTCGCTCACCAAAGTCTTCAATGGTACTGGTCACTCCTCGAACGTCCTTGAATCTTTCGAAAGATAATGATTTCTACTCGTTGGAAAAATAAAATTAACACACAATCAATAAACAATATGTGCAAAGGGTTCCAAAATTTACAGAAGTTATCATTGGAAAGAGGAAACTTTAGATGAAATCTGGAAGTACCCTGGATTTTAGAAAAAGAGAAATGGCATTCTGGGCCAAAGATGTACAGAAATAGCAAACGAAAATTTGACAGGACAAGACCAGGTATATGAAATCCAATCATATAATCCAAATACAAACTAGTTCCTTCTGTTTCGATATAGAAATACCAGGCATGTTCCTGGATGTATGTATTATATTCTAATGGTATACTCCAATGGTACACATGAGATTTTTATACCAAAACAAAGGGAGCAGTTCATAATTTCATCTTTCATCCACCAGCATCAAGTATATTAACATTAGGTAGTAACAAATCTGCCTCCGGGATTGATGTGTGCAGCCCTCAGAACTAGTTACTGACACTAATTTGGCCTTATGTCAAGATAATGATCAATAGACAGTATAGCCTGCGATATATGGATAACACCACAAGCACCGGTATGATACGTGGTGAAGATGTATATGGTATATAAACCTCCCAATGGAAGTATGGATTTGCCAGTATTTAACTATGATTGTTCAAAGATTTCTAGTATCTTCATTAGAGAGACTACACAGAGCATAGCAGCTAATAACAAAGAGACTGCGCAAATTACAAATATAATTTCAGATTTGTTGTGCGTCTCTGAACATCTCAGAAGCAAGCACACAATTGTATAAAGTATACAATCATGTCAAAGCCATACTGCTGCTGCTCCATGACCACCTTGTTTTACAAGACAACCCGTTGAGACAACGTTTTGGACATGTACATTTTGACAAGAATATAGGGTATGTCATAACTGAAGGGAAGAGTTTCACAAGCAAACAATGGAAAAGGAAGGTCAAGTGGAGAAATATAAATCAAGACAAAAAATACAGTAACATAAACAAATTGATAATTAAACCCACATAATTTTAACAACACTGCAAGAATGCAAAAACCAAACGAGTAAACTCCCAAGTAGCATACCTTCCATTTGGGATATCAATTTTTTTTGTTGTACTACGACTCTGGTATCCACCACCATATGAAGAATACTGAGGTGTGTTTCCTTGATAAGATAAGGGTGGGATGGAAGAACCATGCCTGAAAACAAAACAACAACTCATTATATTACTGATAGCTGCAGATCTGTTGAGTGAGAAAAACCTTCATGTGGACAACATAAAACAGGACAATGATGTCAGTACATAAGTAACAAACTAATAACATTCAGAGGTGACTGAAAATATTACTGGAAACCACATCATCTATGTACTAGATGAGATAATCAAATATTTGGCTCTGTGCCGATAGACAATCGTCAATGCAGTATGTTACTGTTTTTTTGCATGTTAAAAAGGAACCACAGAAACTATTGTCATTTGTTGCATCTAGCAAACAGGGCCAGTTCCATGAGACATTGAATAAAATATTACATGATATATCAAAATCAAACTATGGATACTATTGATCATCTACACAAGATATACTTGCCAGAATTATTAACAAACTCTACTAGCCATCCTTATAAGCCCGTAATAATATTGGAGCTCATTATATGGACATCTAGACTCCCTAGCAAGGATAAACGAATTGCTAGGCGTTTTCTTGTTGCCTAGATCCTAGTACAGTTAACCTTCGCCTAGGCGGGCTATTTTCTTCCACTGCTTCCTAAACATATCGCTAAATTGCATGGATCGCATAGAGCAGTACTCAGCAGCTAAGGTCCACTTGGTGGCGAGAGAGAGAGAAGGGAGAGAATGACGGGTGGGAGCCAGCTGTGTAGTATGTATATGTATAAATTTCATGTAGATTTGATGAGAAACTAGTGACACTACATTTGACTTGGGTTGGGTTTGATTTGTGGGGTACGGACAATGGCAGCATCAAGACCAAGTTATTAAACAGGAACTCAACATGTATATAATTTGACTGCCATGCACATGCACATACTATATTCAAACCCAGCCTACAAGAACAACCTAAACCTCTGTTTTATTCTACACAAGAGTAATCAAACATCTAGTCATGTTAAACTCGGCGTGAAAATAACATATATATACACTGAGAAAAATACATGTAGCTATCGTACTTATTAAATCTTGTCACTTGTTGGGCACAAACACTGAAAGTCATATACTGTAAATTTATACAAGAATATTTTCACATGGCATAATTTTTGTTGAGCTTCTCAGGGATGAGCATGCAACTAAAAATTAATTAATGTGCAGTGTTAAGTTTCATTGTCTACCAGGACCATCATCGTACTATTCCCGAACCAATACAATTATATTAGTAGGAGAGGGTCGATAACAGAAACTTTATATGATAATGCAGCAAGTTTGCAGCAAAATGCTGAACATCAACATGCATATGGGTAATTGGGATATTCTAATAAGCATGTACAACTACACGGACTTTAGCGTCGACTCTACTAAACCTTAGTATCAGGGCTAAACAAAAAGGGGAGAAGAAGCAGGAGAGAACATTAAGGAGCGTTACTGTGGTTCCATGAGGTTGGCCAGTACTCCAACAAGTTGAAGGAGTGGAGCTGGAGAGTGGGTCAGAAGCTGTGGCATGCGACATGCTAGGACTGAAGTAATGGGCACTGCGACCAGGGGTATGGTGGCACACAAGAGTTAATTAAGTAGTATGGCACCAGGTCGACCTCACAGAATATCGTAGTTGTTGGAATCACACTTGCTTATATTCAACCTTTAGTTCTGATGCTTCTCAAGCCAACATACTTGCACCTGAAACATAAGTTTTATGGTAAGCTTCACATGAACATCATTTCGAAAGATGGAAAATTGAAGTTAACAACATGACACATGCAATCAGGTATAGCCTTGTCATGTTCCTCACTTAGAGAAAATAGAGACAGTTGAGTACAATGATTCCTGTTGTGCATTGCATCAAACACATGATGTGTACATTGTTAAGGAAATCAAAGCCTGAATTGTTTACAGAATTTTTTTATATAAACTATGAAGACTTCACCGGGAAGAGAGACTTGCCAAGAGCAAAGAATGGAGCGTTCAGACACACGTTGTGACCGTCTTCTCCGCTTTTCATCACGAATGCTCCTTCTAGTCAGTTCAAGTTACATGAATCAAAGCTTCTCCCTACAATGAGAATGAGATACTAAGTATAATTAACAATCAGTATAATGAACACCAATGGAAGCCATGGCTGGGCTGCAGTCTCACCATGGTCCTCCCCTAACGAGCTAACTTCCTATTCCCCTACATCATTGTCATCATGAGAAATAAATTTTATATAGTGTGCATGCCATAAATTGAAGGAGAGAAATAAGACACATCCAAGAAGAAATCTGAATCGAGCATTTCATCGAACACAAGACTCACAAAATCTCGAGCAAAAGGGGAAATCCAGTAGCATGAGGGAGAAGCAATTACGATTGGACTGTCCTAATGCTGAGGTGCGAGAGAGACTGAGCGGCACACGCATGCCCATGACGCCGAGGAGCAACCGGAGGTCGTAGTGGGCTGCATCAGCGCCGGCCGCCTTGCAGACACGACGACGGCGTTCGCGTGAGATTAACGAGGACCAACCACCCCAACCTCCCCTTCCTCCCACACCGCGGCCCCCGCCATCGGTGACTCCAGCTTAAACTCCCTTCCCACGCTGCCAGGAGAGCCTCGCCTTGTTGAGATGACCGTGACGGGAAGCAGAGGAGGTACCATGGTGCTTACCCAGATTTTCGGGATGGTGAATGTTCGCCGTCGCTTATCTAGATCGTCGGGGCGCCGCGAGCGGGGTGGTTGGGCAGCGCGCGGGGGTGGGAATGCTGGGGCGCGGCCGTTGTAGGAAACGAGGCGCGCGGTGGCGGTGGGTGGAGCGGCTAGCGGTGGCCGCGGGAGGCGCTTGACTGGCGGCGGCGGTGGGAATAAGACAGATCGGGGTTGGTTAGATAAATGGGCTGTCTCTGGGCTCCGCTTCGGCGTTTCCTAAACGGCGCCTTATGTGCCCGTTATAGGTCTTTCTGCAATCCGGGGAAAACCCTATTTGACGCATTTTGCGTCAAACAGTCGACGTATCGCATAGGCGGGCGACCGAGCGCGCGATTTGGGCCGGCCTAGCTATAGCGTATGTACAGGTTCTGGTTTTGTGAACTTTCTAGAGGATGCCCAGCCGGTTGTTACTGATTTTTGGAACCTTCTAGAAGTTTCTGAACCGGTCATTATTTTTCCTTTCTATTTTTATTTTTTTCCTTTTTCTATCTTTTTTTGTTTCTTTTTACTTTTCACTTTTTTGTTTCTTTTTTTCGGTTTTTCCTTTTTCAAGTTGTTTTTCTTTTAAAATATTTTTTGATAATTCCAAGTTTTGTTCAGATTTCAAAAAATGTTTGTACTTTCAAATTTTGCTCACAAATTCAAAAAAATGAATTTCAAAAATTTTACAGGAACTTTCAAAATTTGGTCAAGATTTCAAAAAATGTTCAGTCCAATTTTTTTTATTTAACAATAATTGATAATTTGGAAAAATGTTTGTGGTTTCAAAATTAGATCATAATTTCAAAAAATGTTCGCATTACAAAAAAATGTTCAAGAGTTTTAAAAAGGTTCAACTTGAAATTATTCGGAACATTTTTTTCTTTTCCTTTTCTTGTTTCAAAAATTGTTTGAAAACTTAAATAATGTTCATGCTTATAAAAAAGTTCAAAGTTTATTAAAATGGTCATGTTTTTTCAAAAAAAAATCCATTTTAAAATTTTGTTCAGTTATTCCAAGAAATGTTCCCATTTTTCAGAAATTGTTGGAATGCTTTTGTTCTTGCATTGAAAACTTGATCATAAATTCAAAAAATATTCTTGTTTTCGAATTGTTGGTCATGTATTGTCAGGACCCCGATCCTAAGTCACACCGATCTAGCATGTAACACATCATATCACTTTGCGGCCTCACGCATGGTATTCCCACGGGTGCCACCTTACCTGGTCCGGGACCATTTGCGCATTTTGACTCACGTATATGACAGTGTCACTAGCATCCATATGACAGAGAATCTGGGCCAACATGGCTAGTCGTAAACCCAAGGTGGCGCTAACTTACAGGGACAGGCATACATGACCAAGCAATGAACTTGTAGATCATCAATGTATGAACCCAAGTCGTAGCAAGCTACAAAGACTTAATGGAACAACGCGTGACATTTCCCCGAAAGGACAGACACATGAACGAAGAATGACACATGTCGGTCAGCCTAAGTGTTCGGAAGCAGTAACAAGCTACCATGGCTCAGTGGAAGCGCTAGGAGACATTTTCCGGTAAGAGAGGCTATCAAGAATAAACAATTAGGTTGTCGGATCCCACACATACCAAGTATTTCAATAACATACACACAATATGCTCAATATGTGCAAACACAACATGGCATCATAATAAAACTCTACGAATCAAAGTGTTTATTCATTAGGCCCCAAGGGGCCAGATATTACAAACATGGGTCTGATGACCCAGCGTCATACAAGCAATAAGCACATGTGTAAGCTTAACTTGTCTTAGTAAAGACAACTACAAATGAAAAAAGCTGAGAAGCCTGACTATCTACAAGACCCTACCGAGGGCACAAGATCGTAGCTAAGGTAACAAGATAAACGTTGAAGTCCACGCGGAACTACTAGTGAGACTGAACTCTCTCTGTAAAAACATAAATTAGGCAAACGTGAGTACAAATGTATCCAGCAAGACTTACATCATAACTAGCTACATACACATTAGTATCAACAAAGGGGTGGTGGAGTTTAACCGCAGCAAGCCAGTTTTGACTCAGTGTCTATCCTGAACTACGTCTGCAAGTAACTCTTTTGGGGTGGCTCACACAAGTCCACATATTCACCAAATCAATACACCGCTATGGATCCGCTCCCGTCTCCCTATGAGAACACCATCCATAACACTCACGCTTATCTTGCGCATTTTAGAGTATCCACTTTCACTTGTTTATGAACTGCATAAGCAACCAAGTAGTCCTTTACCACGGACACGGCTATTCGAATAGTTTGATAACCCTGCAAGGGTGTACTTATTCACACATGGTTTCGCCACTCACCGCCATGTGCACGTCATGTATCTCGGCAACCTTCAAGCGGAAGCCTGGCGAGGGTGTCGGCCACGACCTGACTAACCACACAAGTCCCTAGTCCAGGTTTATCGCCTATTCGGGTTCCATCCCCATGGAGATCCGGCCGGGATGTCCTCAACGGCCGAGTTTCCGAGACACCAAACGGGCGTCTTGGTACACCGGGCCACGTACCTACCGGCTACCGCGTCACAGCCCACCCCAAGGGTCAGCGCTGCGCACGGCCTCCAGTATACTACAAACGCCAGAAACTAGGGCGGTTAATAAGTCGAGAGGGTCCATTGGTTTCGGGCCCAACGCGTGGTAGTAGCTGATCTTAAATCACACATACAGATCTCAGTTCCTAAGGACAGTTCCAATGAAACAACCCACCATGTACTCCTACGTGGCCTCTCATCGACACCTTTATCAAATCGTGTTCACACACTTAGTTCTCAACAGTAGGACATGTTCACACATCTCCAATTCATCCTCGATGAATAAGACCTGGCTCAACTCTAAGCAGTAGCAGGCATGACAAACAAGCATGAATGAGTAGGCGCATCAGGCTCAAAAAACTCATACTCATGCTAGTGGGTTTCATCTATTTATTGTGGTAATGACAGGTCATGCAGAGAAAAAGGGGTTCAACTACCCCAACATTTAACAGATGAATCGTTGTTGTCCTAATACAGTAAAAGAGAGCAGGAGCGAGTGTTGACATGGATTTTGACCAAGATAAAATAAAATGCATAAACCACATAAAAAATAAAATGCAAAATGACAATAATCCGTTTTATGATGAAAGGGGTAATTTAAAAATAATCGATCATTCAAAGCAAGGGCTGATGAAAACCATGGTATGATATATTGTTGATTTTATGGACATTGAAAAGAGCCAATAGTTATAAAATATGCTGAAACAAATAAATGCTCGTCAAGTTTTGTCCTAAAGAAAATACACAGGACACATGGCTCGCCTACATATATGCCGCCACCGGCGGCGGAATTCTATTTTCACATGAATTTAAATTGTCATAGACAGTGTTGATATTGCTAAAATACAGAACCACAAAGTAAAAGTGGACATTATTTCAGCACTGTTAATGAAATGTCACACGCCCCATATGAAAGGAAAATATCCCACGTGACAACATATTAAAAAAATATGTGTTAAGACTGTTACTGAAATATTCGTGTATAATTTTAATTGAAAGAATATCTTCTCATGTATTTGTCTAGTGTGACATTAGGAAAATTAGTCTTAAAGTTAGTGCATGCGCAGCCCCATCCGTCAACGTTGCACGCATACAAGTGAATTGGTTTTTGTCCAAACTCCACACATTGACTAAAACTTGGCTTAAGCCCACACCGATTAACTAGAAGTGGCCAGGCAATTAGCAATTAAAAATAGAGAAAAGGGAAAGAAGCTAGCCCCTGCTCCCATGATCCCCACGATTGGTCAAAGCGTGGGGGTGCGTACAGCCGACCGTGGGTTGCACTCCTCTACCTCTTATAAATACAAGGCCCCTAGGCTGCTCTCAAGGGGGTTGAACTTATTTTTGCTGCGGAGTTCTTTGGTCTTCTTTCTCCTCTAGTAGCAATATTCTACTACATACTATAAATCATATAAAAGTACATAGAGAAAGAAGAGGCAGGCAGGGTGCTTGCTGGAAGGTTGAAGGTGAGATTCATGGCTCTCCTCTAGTCTCTGGTTTGGCCATTGTGGTACAGACCAGGGAGCTTTCTTCTTCCTCCTTTCCCAAAACTCTAGCCCTTGATTCAACCATCATGGTACAAATCAAGGAATATGTTTCATCTCCCCAAAATTCTCACTCTTAGTCCGGCCATTGCGGTACAGACTAAGGTGCATGTTTAATCTATCCCAAAATTTCGTCTTCGGTTCAGCCATTTTGGTACGGACTAAGGAGTGTGTTACATTCATCTCAAATATTTGTCTTTGGTTCGGCCATCGAGGGACATGTTATATACACCCCAAATTGTTGCCTTCGGTTCGGTCATCACGGTACAAATCAAGGAGCATGTTATATCTACCTCAAACTTTCGCCTTCGATTCGGCCATCGCGGTATGAGTCAAGGAGCATACATGTTCCTTCTGCATGTTGCATATGCTTTGTCCGAATGATCTCCTTGGTTCGGTCCCTTTAGTGATACAAGCTAGGATGACCGTCTCGTTCCTCGGTTTGGTCCCTATATGCGGATACGAATCAAGAGATTATCATAGGCACGAAAACTTCATAAAAAATGCCTTAATTTGATCACCATAAAAAATGAATATGACTAAGTTGGAATGAAATCACAAATATGCTAAACTGAATTCGTTTTTGTTCGGTTACGCTACAAACCTTATGTGTCGCGTTGGTTGTAAAACGAACAAGAATATACAAAATGTTGCTTCACTTGGTTACGCTACACGAGGGCATTATCTTAATGCTACTCGGTGTTAGTAGCAATACGAGCAGGGCAAAACTTACTAAAAAATGTGTTCATATTACACACCCAAAAAACCAAAATCATGCAAGATGAATTATAAAACATGTTGCATCATAAAAACTAATCTTACTTGGTTACGCTACACACTGGCATTATCTTAACGCTACGCAGTGTTAGTAGTAATACAAGTGAGAGAAAATTAAACAAAATTTTCGGGCTACATATTTTGGCCAAAAAGGGCAGCCCGGTGCATGTAGCTCCCGCTTGCGCAGGGTCGGGGAAGGATCCGACCACTTTGGGTCTATAGTACGCAGCTTTTCCCTACATTTCTGTAAGAGGCTGTTTCCAGGACTTGAACCCGTGACCTCATGGTCACAAGGCAGCAGCTTTACCACTGCACCAAGGCTCCCCTTCATATTTTGGCCAAAGTCAAATAAAATATGTCATGAAATGCTCCAATGCTATAAGAGCCTAAACTATTAGTATCATCACAAATGGATATCACAAACTCACTTTACGTGGGTTATGCTATACACAAGCGCCGATGAAATGACGCTACGTGGATTTAGTGGTAATACCATTAAGGTACATGTGACGCCCGGATAATTAAGTTACAGTAAACCTCTGCTAATGACGCCATGTCATCACTGTTACTATTGTTAAACTCGCGTTGATTCGAAACCTGTTCAAAATTCAAATTCAAAATTAAAGTCAGAAATTCAAACTTGTCAAACATGATTACAAAAAATGTTCGAATAATCCTATAAATTCCCTTGATCATTGTCATGTTGAAACCAACTTCAACTGACTTACTAATAAATTCCTAGGAAAATTATAAAGTGATCCAACATCATATTAATTAACCTTTTCAGTTTCTAAAAAAATGCTTGAACAATTCCATTGGCCCTGAAACTTTTTAGGCAACACCATAATGTTGTACCTGGATTATTTTCTAAGTTTCACATTCAACAAAATCATTTGATGCCTTGTTTCCATCCAAAACAGTAGTTATCCTTTTAATAGGAAATAAAAGAAATAAAAATAGAGAAAAAAAGGATACCGCCCTCATCACCCTGGGCCTTAGGCCACATGCCGGCCTGCTAGGCCCAGGCGCCCCCACCAACTGCTTAACCTAGCCCACAACCAGCCTCCTCTCGTCCCAATCCCCACCTCGCGCCGCCAGGGAGAGCCTCGCTCGATCCCTCACCATCTTCCTCGCGCCGCACCTTATGCCCGAACCCCCTCGCAGCCCCTCCTCTCCCCTGCTCCTCCGCAGCTCTCCGACGCTCCTCTGGCGGGTCGCAACTGCCGTTCGTCAACGAGACAACCACCGCGCCCCTCTTCTTCAGTGTTGCGCTGGACCTCCTTCCCCGGCTGCATCCGCCGGTCGCCGCCGCTCGATCTGCGCCTCTCCAACGAGCTACGACCTCGTCGAGCCTCCATCAAGCTCCGCTATGAGCCGCCGTCCGTTTCCCACTATCCCCTTGCTCGAATTTGCCCGTCCCTGGCGCCGTTGCCGCAAGGCCGAGCTTCGGCCGCCGCCAGGCTCGCGCGTAGGCATCGCTCTAGCCATCCTTTGCCTCGGCCGCTTGCGCCACTAGATGCGCGGCTGCAAGGTGAACTCGTAGGTTCATGCCACGCCTCAAATGGCCGCCAGAGGCTCCCGTTTGGTCGTCGTCGCATCCGCTGTGCACCTCCGCCGGCCGTCGTTCGTATGGCCAACTCCAGCCCCTCGCCCGCTCTGCTTACCGCGTTGCTGCCCTGCTGCTGCGTGCTGCTCGAACTACTACTGGTTCTTGATGTTGTGCTGCCGCTGCTGCTAATTACTGCTGCTGCTGCTGCCCTTGCGCTGCTGCTACTCATGCTACTGCTGGTCTACTACGGCCGTTAGTTGCTGCTGATGCTGCTTGGCCATGACCACCAGCGCCATTTGTGTGTGCTTGTGCGTGAGCTTCACGTACAGCCACACAATGGCTAACTAGTGTCACGCCATATGGGGCCGGGCCTAATTAGATTAAAAGTTAATCACTGTTAGTGCCATCCTGCTACTAATAGTCACTGATGCTGGGCCCCGCTGCCTAAATAGAAGAACTAAAATCATCTAATTGAAGTATAAGACAATGACACATGTGACCCACTTATGCTATTCATACCTTCGAAGCGTGCATTCGGACTGATCTAGGGTTCAATGGAGGGGCTTTTCCATTGGGACTTCTCCCCCGGCCTGGCGGTCGCGGCTCAGGTGCGTCGTTGTTTTGGATCTTCGGTTCACTTCTCCTTATCCGATCATACCAAGGAATTCTTCTTGGTTGTGCATTTCTCGTCTGCCTCCTTCCTGCTCAATGAGGAATCAGTTGTGGTGGCCCTTCAATGTTGCATTGGTGGTCTCCCCTCTGGTCTCAACATGGTACATCTGCATGGAAGAAGATTTCGGTTTTCAGTTGCTTCTAGTCGAGTTGGTCATTTCATCTATGGTCTTAAGGATCGAATTTGGCCAGACTTCGTCTGTCATTTTAGCCTCTACCATCCTGAGGATGGTGGTAATAGAGATTCATCTTTGAGTTGGCATCTTGATCAGACAATTCCAGAGGTTTTGGTTCGTTCTCCCTTGGCGATCAAATCTAAGCTACCATTTACTCAAAAAGAGGATATTTGTGACGATGCTTCTTTGGATGTCCTCTCAAAATTTGGGTTTCTCAATGTCCCTAACGGTGGGGATGACCAACCGGAATCCTCGTCGGCGATGGCTTCCCGGCTAGCTCCGGTGACCAGTCAGGACGTGCATGGTAAGGATCAATCCCCGGATTCTAGGGAGCATTCATTACCAGCTAATTTGGCTCTTGGCTGCTTTAATTGCCCCATCAATGCTAGGGATAATGGTGTCTCTAATCATGAGGTTTTACCGGAGACTTTACCTGTCGGAGATTTCAATGTTAATCTTAAAAGGCCGCTTATTGATTATCCCGTGGGTTTCAAGGGGAAATTTGAGGCTCATAATTTCAAATATAATGAATGGAAATCTCTACCCCCCTTCGCGCTTCTCCATATTTTGGATCATCGTCGTGTTGGAATCTCAGATGACAAGATTGCTTCAATTTGGAAAATTTCCTTTGTCCCGACTCCTGCATTCATTTATGACACTTTAAGGATCTTCTCAAATTGTGGAGACAAGGATCACACGGCTGATAATTGCCCGGGATCCTATTGTTCGGTTTGTTTGGATAGACCATGCGCGTGTACATGTACTGAGCCAGCTCCAACACATGCATGGGCCTGTTTCTCCTGCGGCTCCTCCGAACATGTGTTCTTCGATTGCCCGGCCCGTTCTAAATGCTCGGCTTGTGGCTGGCTGGGCCACTTAAAAAACAATTGCAATCGGCCCCATGTGTCTCGTTTATGTTGGAGGCCCAAAAACTCGTCCTCGGGTGCATCTACATATATGGATCCTCCTATTACTTCAAATCAATCTTATTCCAGTAGGAGATTGCAAATTGATTCTGTTAATCCTCAAATTGGTAGCTTGCCTCCTAATGCTGATTCATTGCCTTTTAACCATGAAAGAGATCGGTCTTTACACTGAAGGAGGATGATAAGGGATATTGGGCCTACCATAAATGACAATCAGAGTTTACCATTAAATGGAAAGTTTAATAAAGACCCTCCTGCTAGGTAGGCTACGAGGACCGTCCGATGCTCATCCTGTGGAATACATGGACACGTGGTGGCTGACTGCCAAAAGTGGGTGCACGTTGATCAAGGAGTCTGGGTACCCAAGTCTCCCACCCCCGCGGTCGATACGCATTCCGCCTCGCACTCTGCACCAACCTCTGCTCCAGCCTCTGCTCCTCCGCTCTCCCCTGTCATGGCGAACTTCACCCTCAATGTCGTCCCCTACCTTCCCCAAGGGATGACGATTGAGCTTGGGCCACCGGATCGGAGGGTGCGTGATGACATGGTGATTGGCCTAGTGCCTCCTCTGCGCCATGATTTCCTGGACATCGTAGAGGCGAACCGCTTCGTCCCCCATCACCGCAAGGCTCAGCTGCGCCACACAGTGGAAGGTTTGCTCCATGAATCTCACATCTTCCCTACTGAAGTTGATGATCATCCTCTTGGAATTGCAATATTTGGATTTGTGGACTTCGTGGTGAGGGATACTGTAGTGGGCACTGTTGGAAATATGCCCTAGAGGCAATAATAAAATGGTTATTATTGTATTTCCTTGTTCATGATAATTGTCTATTGTTCATGTTATAATTGTATTAACCGGAAACCGTAATACATGTGTGAATACATAGACCACAACATGTCCCTAGTAAGCCTCTTGTTGACTAGCTCGTTGATCAATAGATGGTCATGGTTTCCTGACCATGGACATTGGATGTCATTGATAACGGGATCACATCATTAGGAGAATGATGTGATGGACAAGACCCAATCCTAAGCCTAGCACAAGATCGTATAGTTCGTCTGCTAAAGCTTTTCTAATGTCAAGTATCATTTCCTTAGACCATGAGATTGTGCAACTCCCGGATGCCGTAGGAATGCTTTGGGTGTACCAAATGCCACAACATAACTGGGTGACTATAAAGGTGCACTATAGGTATCTCTGAAAGTGTCTGTTGGGTTGGCACGAATCGAGACTAGGATTTGTCACTCCGTGTAAACGGAGAGGTATCTCTGGGCCCACTCGGTAGGACATCATCATAATGTGCACAATGTGACCAAGGAGTTGATCACGGGATGGTGTGTTACGGAACGAGTAAAAAGACTTGCCGGTAACGAGATTGAACAAGGTATCGGGATACCGACGATTGAATCTCGGGCAAGTACTATACCGGTAGACAAAGGGAATTGTATACGGGATTGATTGAATCCTTGACATCGTGGTTCATCCGATGAGATCATCATGGAACATGTGGGAGCCAACATGGGTATCCAGATCCCGCTGTTGGTTATTGACCAGAGAGTTGTCTCTGTCATGTCTACGTGTCTCCCGAACCCGTAGGGTCTACACACTTAAGGTTCGGTGACGCTAGAGTTGTAGAGATATTAGTATGCGGTTAACCGAAAGTTGTTCGGAGTCCCGGATGAGATCCCGGACGTCACGAGGAGTTCCGGAATGGTCCGGAGGTATATATAGGACAAATGTTTCCTATAAGCAGTGGTAGTTACCACCACTTGCGTTTTGTATGTTGTATGTAGTATCTATCAAAACCGAGAGTATATACGTGTAGTATGTAGTATATAACAATGATTAGGTAGTATATATACTAATTTTTAGGTAGTATGTATCATTTTTTGAGTATGCTCATTTTTACGTACAAATATGTACGTATTTTACAAATATAACAAAAACTATGGGCTCATATGCAATTTTTTCATGTAACTTGCTTTGAAATATCTTAGATATAGTATATGAACATATTTAAAATAATAAAATAGTATATATATAGTACCACATGCTAGTATATGAGACATGTGGGGTAACTACCACCGGGTGGTAGGATGGATTTTCCATATATATATATATATATATATATATATATATATATATATATATATATATATATATATATATATATATATATATATAGGAAGTTCAGTTTCGGCCACCGGGAGAGTTTCAGGGTCACCGGTATTGTACCGGGACCACCGGAAGGGTCCCGGGGGTCCACTGGGTGGGGCCACCTGTCCCGAAGGGCCCCATGGGCTGAAGTGACATGGAAACCAGCCCCTGGTGGGCTGGTGCGCCCCCCTTGGGCCTCCCTTGCGCCTAGGGTTGGAAACCCTAAAGGGGCGGGGGCGCCTCCACCTGGCTTGGGGGCCAAGCCAACCCCTAGGCTGCCCCTCCCATTAGATGGGATCTCTAGGGGCCGGCGCCCCCCAGGTCCCCTATATATAGTGGAGGGGAGGGAGGGCAACAGCACCCTAAGCCCTGGCGCCTCCCTCCCTCCAGTGACACCTCTTCCTCCCCGCTTGAGCTTGGCGAAGCCCTGCCGGGATCCCGCTACTTCCACCACCATGCCGTCGTGCTGCTGGATCTCCATCAACTTCTCCTCCCCCCTTGATGGATCAAGAAGGAGGAGACGTCTCCGCTCCGTACGTGTGTTGAACGCGGAGGTGCCGTCCGTTCGGCGCTAGGATCATCGGTGATTTGGATCACGACGAGTACGACTCCATCAACCCCGTTCTCTTGAACGCTTCCGCTTAGCGATCTTCAAGGGTATGAAGATGCACTCCCTCTCTCGCGTTGCTAGTATCTCCTACATTGATCTTGGTGATGCGTAGAAAATTTTAAATTTCTGCTACGATCCCCAACAGTGATATCAGAGCTAGGTCTATGCGTAGATTCTATGCACGAGTGGAACACAAAGTAGTTGTGGGCGATGATTTGTTCAATTTGCTTGTCGTTACTAGTCTTATCTTGATTTGGCGGCATTGTGGGATGAAGCGGCCCGGGCCGACCTTACACATACACTTACGTGAGACAGGTTCCATCGACTGACATGCACTTCATGCATAAGGTGGCTGGCGAGTGTCTGTCTCTCCCACTTTAGTCGGATCGGATTCGGTAAAAATGGTCCTTATGAAGGGTAAATAGCAATTGGCATATCACCGTTGTGGTTTTGCGTAGGTAAGAAACGTTCTTGCTAGAAACCCATAGCAGCCACGTAAAACATGCAACAACAATTAGAGGACGTCTAACTTGTTTTTGCAGGATATGGTATGTGATATGATATGGCCAAAAGGATGTGATGAATGATATATGTGATGTATGAGATTGATCATGTTCTTGTAATAGGAATCACGACTTGCATGTCGATGAGTATGACAACCGGTAGGAGCCATAGGAGTTGCCTTAATTTATTTATGACATGCGTGTCAATGAAAACACCATGTAATTACTTTACTTTATTGCTAACCGTTAGCCATAGTAGTAGAAGTAATAGTTGGCGAGGCAACTTCATGAAGACACGATGATGGAGATCATGGTGTCATGCCGGTGACGATGGTGTTCATGCCGCGCCTCGAAGATGGAGATCAAAGGCGCAAGATGATATTGGCCATATCATGTCACTTTATGATTTGCATGTGATGTTTGTCATGTTTACATCTTATTTGCTTAGAACGACGGTAGCATAAATAAGATGATCCCTCGCAATAATTTCAAGAAAGTGTCCCCCCTAACCGTGCACCGTTGCTAAGGTCCGTTGTTCCGAAGCACCACGTGATGATCGGGTGTGATAGGTTCTAACATTTGCATACAACGGGTGTAAGCCAGCTTTACACACGCAATACACTTAGGTTAACTTGACGAGCCTAGCATGTATAGACATGGCCTCGGAACACGGAAGACCGAAAGGTCGAACATGAGTCGTATAGTGGATACGATCAACATGAAGATGTTCACCGATAATGACTAGTCCGTCTCACGTGATGATCGGACACGGCCTAGTTGACTCGGATCATGTATCACTTAGATGACTAGAGGGATGTCTATCTAAGTAGGAGTTCATTGAATAATTTGATTAGATGAACTTAATTATCATGAACATAGTCAAAAGGTCTTTGCAAATTATGTCGTAGCTCACGCTTTGGTTCTACTGTTTTAGATATGTTCCTAGAGAAAATTTAGTTGAGAGTTGACAGTAGCAATTATGCGGACTGGGTCCGTGAACTGAGGATTGTCCTCATTGCTGCACAGAAGGGTTATGTCCTTAATGCACCGCTCAGTGTGTTGAACCTCGAGCATCGTCTGTAGATGTTGGGAAACATCTGACATACACGTTTTGATGACTACGTGATAGTTCAGTACGTAATACTAACGGTTTAGAATTGTGGCACCAAAGACGTTTTTGAAACGTCGCAGAACATATGAGATGTTCCAAAGACTGAAATTGGAATTTCAGACTAGTGCCCACGTCAAGAGGTATGAGACCTCTGACAAGTTTCTTAAGCCTGCAAACTAAGGGAGAAAAACTCAATCGTTGAGCATGTGCTCAGATTGTCTGAGTACTGCAATCGCTTGAATCGAGTGGGAGTTAATCTTCCAGATGAGATAGTGATGGTTCTCCATAGTCACTGCCACCAAGCTATTGGAGCTTCGTGATGAACTATAACATATCAGGGATAGACATGATGATCCTTGAGCAACTCGCGATGTTTGACACCGTGAAAGTAGAAATCAAGTAGGAGCATCAATTGTTGATGGTTAAACCACTAGTTTCAAGAAGGGCAAGGGAAAGAAGGGATACTTCATGAGACGGCAAATCAGTTGCTGCTCTAGTGAAGAAACCCAAGGTTGAACCAAACCCGAGACTAAGTGCTTCTATAATGAGGGGAACGATCACTGAAGCAGAACTACCCTAGATACTTGGTAGATGAGAAGGCTGGCAAGGTCGACAAAAGTATTTTGGATATACGTCATATTATTGTGTACTTTACTAGTACTCCTAGTAGCACCAGGGTAATAAATACCGGTTCGGTTGCTAAGCGTTAGTAACTCGAAATAAAAGGCTGCGGAGACTAGCTAAAGGTGAGATGACGATATGTGTTGGAAGTGTTTCCAAGGTTGATGTGATCAAACATCACACGCTCCCTCTACCATCGAGATTGGTGTTAAACTGAAATAATTGTTATTTGGTGTTTGCGTTGAGCATAGACATAATTGGATTATGTTTATCGCCACACGGTTATTCATTTAAGGAGAATAATGGTTACTCTATTTATTTGAATAATACCTTCAATGGTCCTGCACCTAAAGTGAATGGTTTATTGAATCTCGATCGTAGTGATACACATGTTCATGCCAAAAGATATAAGATAATAATGATAGTACCACGTACTTGTGGCACTGCCATTTGAGTCATGTTGGTATAAAACGCATGAAGAAGCTCCATGTTGATGGATCTTTGGACTCACTCGTTTTTGAAAAGATTGAGACATGCGAACCATGTCTATTGGTAGATATGCATGAAGAAACTCCATGCAGATGGATCGTTTGGACTCACTTGATTTTGAATCACTTGAGACATGCAAATCATACCACATGGGCAAGATGACTGAAAGGCCTCATTTTCAGTAAGATGGAACAAGAAAGCAACTTGTTGGAAGTAATACATTTTGATGTGTGCAGTCCAATGAGTGCTGAGGCACGCAGTGGATATCGTTATGTTCTTACTTCACAGATGATTTGAGTAGATGCTGAGTATATTTACTTGATGAAACACAAGTCTGAATTATTGAAAGGTTTAAGTAATTTCAGAGTGAAGTTGAAGATCGTCGTGACAAGATGATAAAATGTCTATGATATGATCATAGAGATGAATATCTGAGTTACGAGTTTGGCACACAATTAAGACATTGTGGAAATTGTTTCACAACTAATACCGCCTGGACCACCATAGTGTGATGGTGTGTCCGAACATCACAACTGCACCCTATTGGATATGGTGCATACCATGATGTCTCTTATCGAATTACCACTATCGTTTATGGGTTAGGCATTAGAGACAACCGCACTCACTTTAAATAGGGCACCACACAATTTCGTTGACACGACACCGTATGAACTATGATTTAGAGAAACCTAAGCTGTTGTTTCTTAAAAGTTTGGGGCTGCGATGCTTATGTGAAAAAGTTCCAGGCTGATAAGCTCGAACCCAAAGCGGATAAATGCATCTTCATAGAATACCCAAAAATAGTTGGGTATACCTCCTATTTCAGATCCGGAAGCAAAAGTGATTGTTTCTAGAAACGGGTCCTTTCTCGAGGAAAAGTTTCTCTCGAAAGAATTGAGTGGGAGGATGGTGGAGACTTGATGAGGTTATTGAACCGTCACTTCAACTAGTGTGTAGCAGGGCACAGGAAGTTGTTCCTGTGGCACCTACAACAATTGAAGTGGTAGCTTATGATAGTGATCATGAAACTTCGGATCAAGTCACTACCAAATCTCATAGGTTGACTAGGATGTGTACTACTTCAGAGTGGTACGTAATCCTGTCTTGGAAGTCATGTTGCTAGACAACAATGAACCTACGAGCTATGGAGAAGCGATGGTGGGCCCGGATTCCGACGAATGGCTCGAGGCCATAAAATCCGAGAGAGGATCCATGTATAAAAGAAAGTATAGACTTTGAAAGAACTACTTGATGGTCGTAAGGCTGTTGGGTGCAGATGGATTTTAAAAGGAAGATGGACAATGATGGTAAGTGTCACCATTAAGAAAGCTCGACTTGTCGTTAAGATGTTCCCCGACAAGTTCAAGGAGTTGACTACGATGAGACTTTCTCACTCGTAGCGATGCTAAGAGTCTGTTGGAATTATGTTAGCAGTTACTGCATTATTTATGAAAACTTGCAGATAGGATGTCAAAACATTGTTTCCTCGACGATTTTCTTGAGGAAAGGTTGTATGTGATACAACCAGAAGGTTTTGTCAATCCTGAAAGATGCTAACAAGTATGCAAAGCTCCAGCAATCCTTCTAAGGACTGGAGTAAGCATCTCGGAGTTGGAATGTATGCTTTGATGAGATGATCAAAGATTTTGGGTTTATACAAAGTTTATGAGAAACTTGTATTTCCAAAGAAGTGAGTGGGAGCACTATAGAATTTTTGATGAGTATATGTTGTTAACATATTGTTGATCAGAAATGATGTAGAATTTCTGGAAAGCATGCAGGGTTATTTGAAAAGTGTTTTTCAATGGAAAATCTGGATTAAGCTACTTGAACATTGAGCATCAAGATCTATAAGGATAGATCAAAAAATGCTTAATAGTACTTTCGAATGAATACATACCGTGACAAGATTTTGAAGGAGTTCAAAATAGATCAGCAAAGAAGGAGTTCTTAGCTGTGTTACAAGGTGTGAATATTGAGTAAGACTCAAGACCTGACCACGGCGGAAGAGAGAGAAAGGACGAAGGTCGTCCCCTATGCTTTAGAAGTAGGCTCTACAGTATGCTATGCTGTGTACCGCACCTGAAGTGTGCCTTGCCATGAGTCAGTCAAGGGGTATAAGAGTGATCCAGGAATGGATCACATGACATCGGTCGAACTTATCCTTAGTAACTAGTGGACTAAGGAATTTTCTCGATTATGGAGGTGGTAAAAGAGTTCGTCGTAAAGGGTTACGTCGATGCAAACTTTGACACTAATCCAGATGACTCTGAGTAGTAAACCAGATTCGTATAGTAGAACAATTATTTGGAATAGCTCCAAGTAGCGCGTGGTAGCTGCATCTACAAGATGACATAGAGACTTGTAAAGCACACATGGATCTGAAAGGTTCAGACTCATTGACTAATAAACCTCTCTCACAAGCAAGATATGAACAAACCCCATGGGTGTTGGATTCATTGCAATCCCATAGTGATGTGAACTAGATTATTGACCCTAGTGCAAGTGGGAGACTGTTGGAAATATGCCCTAGAGGCAATAATAAAATGGTTATTATTGTATTTCCTTGTTCATGATAATTGTCTATTGTTCATGTTATAATTGTATTAACCGGAAACCGTAATACATGTGTGAATACATAGACCACAACATGTCCCTAGTAAGCCTCTTGTTGACTAGCTCGTTGATCAATAGATGGTCATGGTTTCCTGACCATGGACATTGGATGTCATTGATAACGGGATCACATCATTAGGAGAATGATGTGATGGACAAGACCCAATCCTAAGCCTAGCACAAGATCGTATAGTTCGTCTGCTAAAGCTTTTCTAATGTCAAGTATCATTTCCTTAGACCATGAGATTGTGCAACTCCCGGATACCGTAGGAATGCTTTGGGTGTACCAAATGCCACAACATAACTGGGTGACTATAAAGGTGCACTACAGGTATATCTGAAAGTGTCTGTTGGGTTGGCACGAATCGAGACTAGGATTTGTCACTCCGTGTAAACGGAGAGGTATCTCTGGGCCCACTCGGTAGGACATCATCATAATGTGCACAATGTGACCAAGGAGTTGATCACGGGATGGTGTGTTACGGAACGAGTAAAAAGACTTGCCAGTAACGAGATTGAACAAGGTATCGGGATACCGACGATCGAATCTCGGGCAAGTACTATACCGGTAGACAAAGGGAATTGTATACGGGATTGATTGAATCCTTGACATCGTGGTTCATCCGATGAGATCATCGTGGAACATGTGGGAGCCAACATGGGTATCCAGATCCCGCTGTTGGTTATTGACCAGAGAGTTGTCTCTGTCATGTCTACGTGTCTCCCGAACCCGTAGGGTCTACACACTTAAGGTTCGGTGACGCTAGAGTTGTAGAGATATTAGTATGCGGTTAACCGAAAGTTGTTCGGAGTCCCGGATTAGATCCCGGACGTCACGAGGAGTTCCGGAATGGTCCGGAGGTAAAGATATATATATATAGGAAGTCCAGTTTTGGCCACTGGGAGAGTTTCAGGGTCACTGGTATTGTACCGGGACCACCGGAAGGGTCCCGGTGGTCCACCGGGTGGGGCCACCTATCTCGGAGGGCCCCATGGGCTGAAGTGACATGGGAACCAGCCCCTGGTGGGCTGGTGCGCCCCCTTGGGCCTCCCTTGCGCCTAGGGTTGGAAACCCTAAAGGGGTGGGGGCGCCTCCACCTGGCTTGCGGGCCAAGCCAACCCCTAGGCCGCCGCCCCTCCCATTAGATGGGATCTCTAGGGGACGGCGCCCCCCAGGTCCCCTATATATAGTGGAGGAGAGGAGGACAGCAGCACCCTAAGCCCTGGCACCTCCCTCCCTCCCGTGACACCTCTTCCTCCCCGCTTGCGCTTGGCGAAGCCCTGCCGGGATCCCTCTACTTCCACCACCACGCCGTCGTGCTGCTGGATCTCCATCAACTTCTCCTCCCCCCTTGCTGGATCAAGAAGGAGGAGACGTCTACGCTCCGTACGTGTGTTGAACGCGGAGGTGCCGTCCGTTCGGCGCTAGGATCTTCGGTGATTTGGATCATGACGAGTACGACTCCATCAACCCCGATCTCTTGAACGCTTCCGCATAGCGATCTTCAAGGGTATGAAGATGCACTCCCTCTCTCTCATTGCTAGTATCTCCTAGATTGATCTTGGTGATGCGTAGAAAATTTTAAATTTCTGCTACGATCCCCAATAGGCACAATGTTTGAACTAGATGAGGATGAGGCTGATGAGCACATTGTTATTTCTTTCGTTCCGCATGATACTGCTTTGAATATGAGACTCACCACCTTTGGTCCTGAAATATGGTTGCTTTACATCGGATTTCTGTATGACTACCAGACACAACATTACATTCACAAATATGTTGATAAGTTTGGTAGTCTTGTTGAGTGGCACAATCCTAGGAATGATAGAAAGTTTGTTCTTGTTAAAGTTTGGGTTATTCATCTGCGGCTTGTTCCCAAAAGCCTGGTTATGCGTCAGTTAGGTGGTCCTAGGCAGAGCTGGACAGTTGTGGTAACCATGTTGTGCAGCTCGGACTGGAATGCACATCTTCCTGAGGTCCCTCCGGCAGGGGAAGATCCACCGCCCACTGACGGCATTCCGCATCCTCTGTTTGGCAATGGCTTGACTACGGAACAAATCTGTCAGCAGCAGCTACACAACTGGCAACTTCAGAATGCTGCAGCTAATGCAAATCAGGGAGAAAGCAATAGTGAGAACATTGTTGTGGATGAGGTAAATGATATTGATTTCCACCCTGAATGGGGAGTTTGGCCTCCACCACCTCCGCAAGCCCCACCAATGCTCTATAATTTTCAAGAATGGTTGGCCGGGGAACGGCTCCAAGTGAACCATGGTATTGTGCCCCCAAACAATCTCCAAGATAGCCCTGCATCTGCATGGAATGATTCAATTTATATGTATGGCAGTTCAGACTCCAGTACTACTATCTCTGATTCTTATGTGCTGGTACCTGTCACGTTGATGAACCAATTCTGGCCTCTGGAAGCATCCACTTCGGCCACCCAAGCCCTGGCCACCTCTACTGTACACACTCAGCCAACCAATGCTTTGGAAATCTCACTCACTGTGTTTGAAACTGGGATGCAATTAAGTATGGTTGATCAAGGTAATTTCAGCCCAGCTATGTTTCTGAATGAATGTGTGCCAATGCTGAGGTTTAACACCTACCTGAAAGCTGCTGTTATGCCCATCATTGCCTCTTATGGCCCTCGGAGATCCAATTATGGTTTCAAACACAAATGTGTGACTCTCAACTTCACACTCTTTGAGAATGATGGTATTCTGACTATCACTTCTGCCACTCAGACGATCACACAGCATGATAGTACTCCTACATGGACTGAAAACTATCCAGGTACAGGCAATTGGAGTCTGAACAATATTGCCTCTGCTGGTAACTCAGTGACTAACCTGCCTTTGCTGGAGTATGCACCTGTCACTGAACCAAGCCAGGAGGATCACCTGACTGTTATCGCTGACGCTGCTGAAGAGGTTTTGATGCATGACCAGCCGGTCAATGCTGACACTGCCAATTCTGAAGAGGTAGAAGTTGTTGCCAAACGCAAGGGGAAGGCCGTAGTGCCTGAATGTTCTGTCTCTCCGCGCCGTATTACCCGCTCCAATAAATATGATGGATTTCGCATAGATCCAGTTTCTGACACCAAGATGAAGGTCTCCAAGGTTAAGCCTCGGATTGTACCAGTTGCTATGAGGATGTGATGGCCTGGCTTATTAGGGATGATAGACTACTCATATCAATAAGGAATTCCTTCTTCTCCGGGAGCCCATTCGGAAAGAACTCCAAAGTTAAGCGTGCTCAGCTTGGAGTAGTTTCAGGATGGGTGACCGACCGGGAAGTTGCTCCCGGGTGCGCATGAGTGAGGACAAAGTGCGCAGAAAAGACTAGTATTGATCTGTGGGGCCAGTCTAGATCCCGCCCGGAGTAACGACCACCGGCGGTTGTGTTCGGGGCGTTACAAGTTGGTATCAGAGCCGACCTTCGCGGTTACACGGATGTTTGTGGACAGGTGCGCGGTCATGTTGTTCATGACGTTTGTGACCCGTCTTGGCACACGACATGGTACATGTACCGGACTGGATGCACAGACGTATGTGCCAAGAGGGAACGTTCCTGTGGCCCGACGAGGACGTCGGTTCCTCTGAGTGGGGGTGTATGTGATGGCCTGGCTTATTAGGGATGATAGACTACTCATATCAATAAGGAATTCCTTCTTTTCCGGGAGCCCATTCGGAAAGAACTCCAAAATTAAGCGTGCTCAGCTTGGAGTAGTTTCAGGATGGGTGACCGACTGGGAAGTTGCTCCGGGGTGCGCACGAGTGAGGACAAAGTACGCAGAAAAGACTAGTATTGATCTGTGGGACCAGTCTAGATCCCGCCAGGAGTAATGACCACCGGCGGGTGTGTCCAGGTGTTATAGAGGATCAGTGACAACTTTGAAGAACAAATCCCCCGCCAACTCCTGTCAATGTTATTCAGCACACTGGCACCAACCTGTGTGCTATCCCAACTGGTGAGATCTCTGATGATGCTCTCATGGCTCCTCTGGAGGAGGAGTAGGATGCCTCTACTTAATATTTTACCCTCTTTTACTTAATGCCTCCATTAGTGAACTAGAATGTTTTATGTTGGAACGTTCACGGGTTAAACTCTGATGACATGCTGTCAGGTCTAGTGGTTGTGCTGTCGTCTGTTTGCGGGAAACGAACAAGACCTCTTTTGATCTACATTTGTTAAATCTTGTTTCCCGCATAATTTTGATCAATTTGATTTCGTCCTCTCATGTGGGGCCTTGGGTGGTATTGCGACCATTTGGAACAGCTCGATCTTCTCGGCTGTAACTCTCTTCTCTGAAGATTTTGCACTTGTCATTAGATTCACCTCAACGCAATCCGCACAGCATTGGACACTGGTCAATTTATGGGCCCTGCCAAGGAGAGCAACGTCAAAAATTCACTCAATGGCTATTTGATATTGATATCCCTTCTCATGAGGATTGGTTATTTGTGGGCGACTACTACGTCTTAAGCTTGCGTTGGTTTTCCCCGAAGAGGAAGGGATGATGCAGCAGAGTAGCGTAAGTATTTCCCTCAGTTTTTGAGAACCAAGGTATCAATCCAGTAGGAGCCCACGCTCAAGTCCCTCGTACCTGCACAAAGCGATAGCTACTCGCAACCAACGCGATTAGGGGTTGTCAAGCCCTTCACGGTCACTTACGAGAGTGAGATCTGATAGATATAATATTTTTGGTATTTTTGGTATAAAGATGCAAAGTAAAAAGTAAAAGCAAAGTAAAAAAAGCAAAGCAAGATTAAAGTGATGGAGATTGATATGATGAGAATAGACCCGGGGGCCATAGGTTTCACTAGTGGCTTCTCTCAAGAGCATAAGTATTCTATGGTGGGTGAACAAATTACTGTTGAGCAATTGACAGAATTGAGCATAGTTATGAGAATATCTAGGCATGATCATGTATATAGGCATCACGTCCGTGACAAGTAGATTGAAACGATTCTGCATCTACTACTATTACTCCACTCATCGACCGCTATCCAACATGCATCTAGAGTATTAAGTTAAAAACAGAGTAACGCCTTAAGCAAGATGACATGATGTAGAGAGATAAATTCATGCAAGATGAAATAAACCCCATCTTGTTATCCTCGATGGCAACGATACAATACGTGCCTTGCTGCCCCTTCTGTCACTGGGTAAGGACACCGCAAGATCAAACCCAAAGCTAAGCACTTCTCCCATGGCAAGAACTACCAATCTAGTTGGCCAAACCAAACGGATAATTCGAAGAGACTTGCAAAGATAACCAATCATACAGAAAAGAATTCAGAGAAGATTCAAATATTATTCATAGATAGACTTGATCATAAACCCACAATTCATCGGTCTCAACAAACACACCGCAAAAAGAAGATTACATCGAATAGATCTCCACAAGAGAGGGGGAGAACTTTGTATTAAGATTCAAAGAGAGAGAAGAAGCCATCTAGCTACTAACTATGGACCCGAAGGTCTGAGGTAAACTACTCACACTTCATCGGAGGGGCTAGGATGATGTAGAAGCCCTCCGTGATGACGGCCCTCTTCCGGCGGAGCTCCAGAATAGGCCCCAAGATGGGATCTCGTGGATACAGAAAGTTGCGGCGGTGGAATTAGGTTTTTGGCTCCTCTTCTGATCGTTTGGGGGTACGTGTGTATATATAGGAGGAAGAAGTATGCCGGAGGAGCAACGAGGGGCCGACGAGGCAGGGGGCGCGCCCTAGGGGGGGCGCCCCCCACCCTCGTGACCGCCTCTTTTGTTCCTTGGAGCAGGGTCCAAGTCTCCTAGATCATGTTCGGTGAGAAAATCACGTTCCCGAAGATTTTATTCCGTTTGGACTCTGTTTGATATTTCGTTTATCCGAAACACTGAAATAGGCAAAAAAAACCAACAATTCTGGGCTGGGCCTCCGGTTAATAGGTTAGTCCCAAAAATAATATAAAAGTGGAAAATAAAGCCCAATATAGTCCAAAATAGTAGATAATATAGCATGGAGCAATCAAAAATTATAGATACGTTGGAGACGTATCAATGACTTTAACTTCATCCGTGCACCTGATAATTGTAATAAACCTGGGGGTTGTGTTAATGATATGATAACATTCAATGATTTCATAAGAACACAGAGTCTCATTGAGTTGCCAATTAAAGGTCGTTGTTTTACTTGGAGCAATATGCAGATAGATCCACTACTCGAACAACTAGATTGGTTCTTCACCAGCAATAACTGGACTATCACATACCCCAAAACCATGGTAAAACCCTTGGGGAAACCGGTCTCGGACCATACTCCATGTGTTGTCACTATTGAAACGTCTATCCCCCGATCCAAGATTTTCAGATTTGAAACATACTGGATTCATCATCCCGGATTCATGGACACGGTGGAAAAATCATGGGCTAAGCAGGTTCAGTCAACAAATTATGCCACTGTCCTTTGTCGTAAGTTCAAGAACTTACGTCATGATCTCAAACAATGGAATAAAGGGATATCCAAACTTTCAGTGGCCATTGCACACTCCAACAAAGCCCTTAATGAACTTGATGAGCTGGAGAACAAGAGAACTCTATCAGTACCAGAAAGCAACTTCAGAGAAAATTTGAAAGCCCACATTTTGAGACTCCTTAAATACCAACAGCTCTACTGGAAAAAACGTTGCACGGTGAGGTGGGTCAAATTTGGCCACGAGAATTCAAATTTTTTTCAAGCCCTTGCCTCGGAGCGATATAGACGGAATAACATTGCATCTTTGACCACAACCAATGGGGACATTGTTGAGGATCACACATGCAAATAATTAGTCATATTTGAAACCTTCAAAGAAAGAATAGGCACCGCCAAACCCCACAACATGAAATTTGACCTGTCCCGTATCTTTAAGAAATATGAGGGTCTTGATCAACTTACCCTCCCGTTCACACATGACAAGATTGATCGGGTTATTATGGAAATGCCAGCGGACCGTGCACCTGGTCCGGATGGTTTCACCAGAGTTTTTTTGAAACGTTGCTGGCCCATCATCAAAGAGGACTTTTACCGGCTCTGCAACCAATTCCATGAGGGCGGTCTCAATCTGGAGAGTATTAATGACGGTTTCATTACTCTAATCCCTAAGATAAATTCTCCAGCCTCAGTTAATGATTTCCGGCCGATTACTTTACTTAACTACTGTTTGAAAGTGGTCACAAAAATCTTGGCCAACCGTGTGCAAAAAGTGATCTTAAAGATAATACATCGCAACCAATACAGGTTTCTCAAGGGTAGGTCCATTCAAGACTGCCTCGCTTGGGCGTATGAATATATTTACCAATGTCAATCTTCAAAAAGGAAATCATCCTTCTCAAATTAGACTTTGCGAAGGCATTTGATACCATTGAACATGAAGCAATGATTGAAATTATGGCAAGTATGGAATTCAATGACAAATGGTTGAATTGGATGTGCTGCATTTTCTCTTCAGGGAAATCTTCTGTCCTACTGAATGGCACCCCGGGACGACAATTCCCCTGTAAGTGCGGGGTGAGACAAGGAGACCCGCTGTCCCCGCTTCTCTTTGTCCTTGCAGTTGATCTCCTCCAAGCGGCCATTAATGATGCTTTTGCTCGCAATGATATTCAGTTGCATTTCCCTGCACGCAACCAGTCAGACTATCCGGTAATACAATACGCAGATGACACCATCCTAGTGTTACCAGCCTTCCCCCAACAAGCTTTGGTTCTGAAAAACATCTTAACTGATTATGCCACCTCTGTTGGACTGAAAATAAACTTCCATAAGTCAACAATCATTCCTATCAACTATGTTGTGGACCGCTGTGATCAGATGGCGCGTATATTTGGATGTGTCATAGGAAAAATGCCGTTTACATATCTTGGGCTGCCACTGGGAACAACATGGCCCACCGTTCAAGACCTGATGCCTCTAGTATGCATGGTAGAAAGACGGTTATCTGCAACTCTCAATATGATCTAATATGGAGGAAAGCTCTCACTTCTCAACTCAGTGATCACCTCCCTAGTCATCTTCGCACTTTGCACTTTGTGCCTGCCAACCAAAATCATTGAGTTACTGGACAAAATTCAACGAAAATGCCTTTGAACCAAAAAAACTGACCAGGGCGACAAATGTAATTCCTTGGCATCTTGGGACATGGTCTGCAAACCCAAAACTAGTGGGGGATTGTGAGTCATTGACATTCGTATTCAAGGAGATGCATTGCTGCTCAAATTCCTTCATAAATTTTATAACAACTGGTACATGCCCTGAGTTCAGCTTATTAAAAATACATATTATGACGGACGGATCCCACATGCATCAGATTCTTGCGGCTCGTTCTGGTGGAGGGACGTAACTAAACTCATGCCAGTCTTTCAGGGAATCACAAAGGTCCAAGTAGTCACTGGTACCACGGTCCTATTCTGGAAGGATGATTGGTGTGATAACATCCTATCCGAGGTGTACCCACGTGCTTTTTCATATGCCAATGACGAGGACATCTCGGTTAAGGATTTCTTGGCCATCATGTCACTCCAGGAAGCGTTTCATCTTCCTCTCTCTCCACAAGCACTTGATGAAGTAAGGAAAATCCAGATGGACGCCAGGGAAATTGTTCTGACGAGTGCAGAGCTATGCAATGATATCTGGACATATATTTGGGGAGACAAAGAATATACTACTCACAAATATTATACTTTCTGCTTCAGAGATATCCAAGGACATCAAGTATTTCACTGGCTATGGAAATCCAAATCAACCATGAAGATTAAAGTTTTCGGCTGGCTACTACTATCTGACCGCTTAAACACAAGGAACATGCTCAAGCGGTGACACTACTATATTGGGAATAATCATGACTACATACTTTGTGGACAACACATAGAAGAAACTCTGGAACATTTGTTCTTTGATTGTCACATCAGCACACAATGTTGGTCCACGCTTGGAATTGGTTGACACCAGGGGAGGACAAGACTAGACAAGGTTTCAATGGCAAAAGAAGCTTGGGGAAGGCCACTGTTCATGGAAGTTTTCCTATTGGCGGCGTGGAGCATATGGAAGGAACGCAACAACAAACACTTTAGGGGGATTGCTCCATCCGGTCTAGCTTGGCTTAATAGATTCAAGTCTGATTTTTCACTCCTAACCTATAGGGTCAAGGAGAAGCATAAACATCTCATCCCTCTACTCTTGTCTTGCCTTCATTAGTGTAGCCTTCTGACCTTTTCCCATAGGGAATATGGACATGTAATGTAAAACCATGTAACTTACCACCATTATTAATTTCATTCTTTCACAGTAGGGGGTTCCCCTACTGTTTACGGTAAAAAAAACCTTTGAGTGGGTCAACCCAACCCCACTGGCCCCACTGTCATACACACATGCTAGAGTAGCACTAGGTGACAAGATTATTTACTGTTTTCTTTTTCGAATTAATATACTCTAGAAAATGAATAAAACTTTTAAAATTAATAATAAAATAATCCATAACTCGAATGAAAAGGTTTTATATATGAAAGTTGCTCAGAACGACGAGATGAACCCGGATACGTAGCCCGTTCGTCCGCCACACATCCCTAGCATAGCGAACACGCAACTTTCCCCCCTCTGGTTCCTTTATCCGAAAATGTCAAACACCGAGAATACTTTCCCGGAAGTCCCCTCCCTTCGCCGGCATCGCCTAGCACCGCGTTAGGGCATACCTAGCACCGTGTATGGCCTCGTTATGTTTTGAGATGCTTTGTTTGCTCCGTATTTACTATTTCTTCCCCCTCTTCTTCTCCGTTAGATCCCGAGACCGGCGCTGATGCCACTGAGTACGACTACGTCCCCGACGAACCCTTCTTGCCAAAGCAACCAGGCAAGCCCCCCCCCTTGATCACCAGATATCGCCTATTCCTTCTCTCTACTGCTTGCATTAGAGTAGTGTAGCATGTTACTGTTTTCGGTTAATCCTATTCTGTTGCATAGCCTGTCATTGTTGCTACAGTTGTTGATACCTTACCTGCAATCCTAAATGCTTAGTGTAGGATGCTTGTTTTTCATCAGTGGCCCTACATTCTTGTCCATCTACCATGCTATAGTACCGGGCCGTGATCACTCGAAAGGTGATCACTTGTATATACTTACATACATATTATATATGATACATGTGGTGACTAAAGTCGGGTCAGCTCGTTGAGTACCCGCGGTTGATTCACGGATTGGGGGCTGAAAGGACATACTTTCCTGACGGCCCTTTGTGTGGATCTTTGTGGCGGAGCGACAGGGCAGGTTGAGACCACCTAGGAGAGAGGTGGGCCTGGCCCTGGTCGGCATTCGCGGTTACATCAATTAACACGCTTAACGAGATCTTGTTATTTGATTTGAGTCTAGCCACTAGCCTATACGCACTAACCAACTACACGGGAACAGTTATGGGCACTCGACGTCGTGGTATCAGCCGAAGCCTTCTTGACGTCAGCGACTGAGTGGCACGTGCCAGATTGGACCATAAGCCTGCTCTTGTATTAAGGGGGCTAGGTCTGCTTCTGGCCGCCCACGCAACATGCAGGTGTGCAATGGGTGATGGGCCCAGACCCCAACGCATATAGGAGTTAGACAGGCGTGCTGACCTCTCTGTTGTGCCTAGGTAGGGCTGTGACGTGTTGATCTTCCGAGGCCGGGCATGACCCAGGAAAGTGTGTCCGGCCAAAGGGGATCGAGCGTGTTGGGAAATGTGGTGCACCCCTCCAGGGAAGTCTATCTATTCAAATAGTCGTGTCCCTTGGTAAAAGGACGACACGGAGTTGTACCTTGACCTTATGACAACTAGAACTGGATACTTAATAAAACACACCCTTTCAAGTGCCAGATACAACTCGGTGATTGCTCTCTAATAGGGCGACGAGGAGAGGATTGCCGGGTAGGATTATGCTATACAATGCTACTTGGTGAACTTACCATCTACTCTCTTCTATTGCTTCAAGATGGAGGCTGCCAGAAGCGTAGTCTTCGACAGGACTAGCTATCCCACTCTTATTCTGGCATTCTGCAGTTCAGTCCACAGATACTACCCATTTCATTGATAACAATGCATATGTAGTGTAGATCCTTGCTTGCGAGTACTTTGGATGAGTACTCACGGTTGCCTTGTTCCCCCTTTTCCCTTTTATATACCTGGTTGTTGCAACCAGATGCTTGAGTCCAGGAGCCAGAGGATCCCGAGGATGATTCTACGTGGAGTTCGACTTCGAGGAGTAGTTAGTAGGTCCCAGTAAGGAGGCCTTGCCTTTTCGATCGTTGCTACTTTTGTGCTAGCCTTCTTAAGGCAAACTTGTTTAACTTATGTCTGTATTCAGATATTGTTGCTTCCGATGACTCTTGTGTATTCGAGCTTATGTATTCGAGCCCTCGAGGCCCCTGGCTTGTAATATAAAGCTTGTATTATTTTAATTTGTGTCTAGAGTTGTGTTGTGATATCTTCCCGTGAGTCCTTGATCTTGATCGTACACATTTGCGTGTATGATTAGTGTACGGTCAAATCGGGGGCGTCACAGTACAAATATAAACAAAAACAATAGATGTCATATGACTCATGCAATACCGTAATTTCTCCACAAACCCTTTGCTTGGTCACACTGCACACGTGCATTATCTTAGTGCCACGCGGTGTTAGTAGTAATACAAGTAAGCAGAACTTAATAAAAATAGGTTTACCCCACATCTACATATGCATACAAAATTCATACAAAATACATGATAAGGCATATTCCATGTAGCCCACATAGGCTCTAAACAAACAAATATATTGTAAGCAAACTCCACTCAGGTCAGGCTTGATACTGGGTAGACTCAGAGTCAACAAAATATGACACATATCATATGCACCATAAAAAGCATTAATACTGTGTCAGAAAGCTTCAGTCCATTACGCTTCACACGGGCACCACATTAGTGTCGCACGGTGATAGTAGTAATGTGATGATGCAAAACTTATTAAAAATGGCATATCACATATATCCATGCCACCAAAACCAAAGATGTCATACAAAATTCCCAAAGAAAAAAATATGCATACCCTATGTGCCAAACGTAGGATAAAACTATGCCTAGCCAAAATCAACCATCATTCTGCACCATCATATAAATGAGGTTGACCACAACTAAACATGCCAGGAAAATAAACTCCAACATGTCCAACATGAAATCATGGAGGAGTATTTGCATGAAACCAAACTTCAAGGTCACCAACCTGGAGTTTGTCGTCGACCGCGAAGAGGATTTCTCTTGTAGTATATTGTAATAGGAATGTGATGCAATCCTATGCAATAGATATGTTGGAATTCTTAATCATGGGTTTTCTCTTCGGAGATGCAACTAGCAGAATTTTTATGTAAATGTAGGAGTTCTGGAAATAATGTACCTGCAATGTTTGATTCTATTTTTACTTTATGCATTTAAATTTCACTCTGTATCAATGATGTGGACGCGTGTCTTATGCCCGCCATTTTCCCATCATCAGCGAGAGAGTGGGATTGTATCAGAATGAACAAGGGGGATTTTGCTTGCCTGGCACTTCTGAAGATAGTATAGCTCTTCATCGGTGTCATCGAACTCATCGTCGGAACAATGTCTATTAAGGGGGAACAATTACCGGCAACAGAGCGGAAACACAATCAATGCAATGCAACAATATGATGCATGAATGTGACATGGCAATATGATTTTCATTGAGCTAATGCAACTAGCAACACAATTAAATGTAGTTGGTTTAAACCCAAGGTTCAAATTCAAACTCATCATGTGGTTATTTAAATGCCATTTATTTGATTTGTCCTAGACAATAGCCATAAGTTGTTCTAACATGCATGAAAATGGTACAGATGGAAAGATTGGATTTTTCTGATCATTTTTCATATATAATTTATTTCATTTGGAGTTATAGATTATTTTCATGAAAATATAGCTTCAAGTAAAGTTATCGATAGACGAAGACGAAAGAGGGGATGCCTTCCGGGGCATCCCCAAGCTTAGGCTTTTTGGTGTCCTTAGATTTTACCTTGGGGTGCCTTGGGCATCCCCAAGCTTAGGCTCTTGCCACTCCTTGTTCCATAATCCATCGAATCTCTACCCAAAACTTGAAAACTTCACAACACAAAACTCAAAATAGAAAATCTCGCGAGCTCCGTTAGCGAAAGAAAACAAACCACCACTTCAAGGTACTATAATGAACTCATTCTTGATTTATATTGGTGTTAAAACTACTGTGTTACAACTTTTCTATGGTTCATAAACTCTATTACTAGCCATAGATTCATCAAAATAAGCAAACAACACACGAAAAACAGAATCTGTCAAAAACAGAACAATCAGTAGTAATCTATAGGTTTCGACCACTTCTGGAAACCCAAAAATTCTAAAATAAATTTATGGACGTGAGGAATTTATATATTAATCATCTGAAAAACTAATTAACTAAATATCACTCTCCAATAAAAATGGCAGCAATTCTCGTGAGCGCTAAAGTTTCTTTTTTTACAGCAAGATCAAAAAGGCTTTCCCCAAGTCTTCCCAACGGTTCTACTTGGCACAAACACTAATTAAACACAAAAACATGACCAAAACAGAGGCTAGATAAATTATTTTTTACTAAACAGGAGCAAAAAGTAAGGAATAAAAATAAAATTGGGTTACCTCCCAACAAGCGCTATCGTTTAACGCCCCTAGCTAGGCATAAAAGCAAGCATGCTCACATGAATGACAAGAATTGAAGCACAAAGAGAGCATCATAAAACACGTGAAAAACACATCTAATCCTAACATACTTCCTATGCATAGGCATCTTATAGGCAAACAAATTATCAAGGCAAGCAAAAACTAGCATATGCAAGGAAGCGGAAAGAAACAATAGCAATCTTAACATAACGAGAGGTAATTTAGTAACATGTAAATTTCTAAAACCATATTTTCCTCTCTCATAATAATTACATGTGGGATCGTAAGAAAATTCAACAAAATAGCTATCACATAAAAAAAATTCAACACGATCCACATGCATGCAAAGTTGACACTCTTCCAAAATAGTGGGATTAACATTAACTAAAGTCATGACCTCTCCAAACCCACTTTTATCAAAAATTTCATAAGACTGAGCATTCTCCAAATATATGGGATCTAAAGTTGACACTCTTCCAAACCCACTTTCAATAATATTGCAAACACTATTATCAATCTCATATTCATCATGGGGAGTAAATAAATTTTCAAGATCGTAAGAAGAATCACCCCAATCATGATCATTGCAACAGGTAGTGGACATAGCAAAACTAGCATCCCCAAGCTTAGGGTTTTGCATATCATTAACACAATTGACATTAAGAGAATTTATAGTAACATCATTGCAACCATGCTTTTCATCGAAGGAACTATCATGTATGGGTGCAATAACAACGATCTCATGTTTAACATAAGGAACCATAGCAAATTCATCTTCATAAATATTGGTATCATGGCCACAAGAATAGCAAGCATCATGTTCATCGAGGGATATTTCAAGCAAATCACCGGAATCATAATTATCTATAGATTCATACATATCATTATTTTCTTCCGAAGCAACGGTCATTCTTTCAATAAATTCTTTGACATAGACATTATGAGCATAGTTTTAATAGCAATATTTAAGTATGTCAAGATTTTCAGATTCGTAGGGAGTAATATCATACTTTTCAAACAAAGAAGCAACTTAATAAGCACCCTTAAAATAAACAAATTCTTCAATTTGTTCGATATTTTAGGGTTCTTAGAGCAACAAGTAAGATCACAAATTTCACAAAGATTCCAAGCATAACATAGCAATCTGTTTATTTGATCCCATAAGAGTGTCCCTTTTTCAGACGAACGGTGACGCACAAAATGAGCATGCTCATCTAAAGATTTCCCATCAACTAGGCTAGTTGGGGTTTCAGCACGAGCGCATAAGGATCGAAGATGATCCAAGTAGAATACTTTAAGTGGATCCATATCAATAGATTTTCAGCAAGCAAAGATGCAAGCAAATGGAAGGCACATGGAAACACAAACAAAGATACATACGGGAAGAAGGCGAAGAAAAGGGGCGAATAAAACGGCAAGGGTGAAGTGGGGGAGAGGAAAACGAGAGGCAAATGGAAAATAATGTAATGCGAAGGATAAGAGTTGTGATGGGTACTTGGTATGTCTTGACTTGGCGTAGATCTCCCCGGCAACAGCGCCAGAAATCCTTCTTGCTACCTCTTGAGCACTGCATTGGTTTTCCCTTGAAGAGGAAAGGGTGGTGCAGTAAAGCAGCGTAAGTATTTCCCTCAGTTTTTGAGAACCAAGGTATCAATCCAGTAGGAGACCACGTGCGAGTCACCTCGTACCTACACAAACAAATAAGAACCTCGCAACCAATGCGATAAAGGGGTTGTCAATCCCTTCACGCCCACTTGCAAGAGTGAGATCTGATAGAGATGATAATAATAAGATAAATATTTTTGGTATTTTATGATATAGATTGAAAGTAAAGATTGCAACATAAAATAGATTGGAAACTTGTATGATGGAAAATAGACCCGGGGGCCATAGGTTTCACTAGTGGCTTCTCCCAAGATAGCATAAGTATTACGGTAGGTGAACAAATTACTGTCGAGCAATTGATAGAAAAGCGAATAATTATGAGAATATATAGGCATGATCATGTATATAGGCATCACATCCGAGACAAGTAGACCAACTCCTGCCTGCATCTACTACTATTACTCAACACATCGACCGCTATCCAGCATGCATCTAGAGCATTAAGTTCATAAGAACAGAGTAACGCCTTAAGCAAGATGACATGATGTAGAGGGATAAACTCATGCAATATGATATAAACCCCATCCTTTTATCCTCGATGGCAACAATACAATACATGTCGTTTCCCTTTCTGTCACTAGGATCGAGCACCGCAAGATTGAACCCAAAGCTAATCACTTCTCCCATTGCAAGACAGATCAATCTAGTAGGCCAAACCAAACTGATAATTCGGGAGACTTGCATAGATAAACCAATCATACATAAAAGAATTCAGAGAAGATTCAAATATTGTTCATAGATAATCTGGATCATAAACCCACAATTCATCGGATCTCGACAAACACACCACAAAAGAAGATTACATCGAATAGATCTCCAAGAGAATTGAGGAGAACTTTGTATTGAGATTGAAAGTGAGAGAAGAAGCCATCTAGATACTAGCTATGGACCTGAAGGTCTGAAGTAAACTACTCACACATCATCGGAGGGGCCATGGAGTTGATGTAGAGGCCCTCCGTGATCAATGCCCCCTCCAGCGGAGCTCCGGAAAAGGCCCCAAGATGGGATCTCTTGGGTACAGAAGGTTGCGACGGTGGAATTAGGTTTTCGTGGTGCTCCTGGATGTTTGCAGGTGATACGTCCATTTTGCATCATGCTTTTATATCGATATTTATCGCATTATGGACTGTTATTTCACTTTATGTCACAATACTTATGGCTATTCTCTCTTATTTTACAAGGTTTACATAAGGAGGGAGAATGCCGGCAGCTGGAATTCTGGGCTGGAAAAGGAGCAAATATTAGAGACCTATTATGCGCAACTCCAAAAGTCCTGAAACTCCACGGAACATCTTAAAATAAATAAAGAAAATCCTCATCAAAGATGAAGGCCAGGGGGCCCACACCCTGCTCACGAGGGTGGGGGGCGCGCCCCCCTAGGGCGCGCCCCCTACCTCGTGGGCCCCCTGGTGGCTCTCCGACGTCCATCTTCTCCTATATGAAGTCTTTCGATGTGGAAAAAATAAAGAGGAACCTTTCAGGACGAGACTCCGCCGCCACGAGGCGGAACCTTGGCGGAACCAATCTAGAGCTCCGGCAGAGCTGTTCTGCCGGGGATACTTCCCTCCAGGAGGGGGAAATCATCACCATCGTCACCACCAACGCTCCTCTCATTGGGAGAGGGCAATCTCCATCAACATCTTCACCAGCACCATCTCATCTCCAAACCAGGGCCGGTCCATACATATTCGGGGCCCTGGGGCGGGACGACAAAATGGGGCCCTTGTGTACAAATAAAAATTCAGAATATATTGTATGTCCAAAGCAATTTAGTAAATACAAGCATAGATTGATGGACTTTGAACTAAAACCGCAAGGGAGGTAAAAAAAAACACATGCAGATCTTGTTATTTCTCCTAGCACTTCTGGAAGAAAAGTCGTCAACAACCACATTAGTATTTATTTCATCCAAATTTTCTTTCTCAATGCATAAAGTAGAAATAATATACTGTTTTTTTTCACTTTCTTTTCTCACTGATAAACATTTTTCAGAAGACATATCACCAAAAAATTACAGAAAAACAGTCAATACAAGGAGAAAAGCACCTGAATATAGGCATATGGCTTGATGTCGAATTGTCGATGTAGCTTCCCACATCTGCAAGGCTACAACACTCATTCCCCGTCTCCCTTCTAATCCCTGGATCCAATGAAGCTTTTTGTTTTGTTTTTGCGCATGGATCCAATGAAGCTTTGAAGAACATGCCAGTAGAGTAAGAACTAGGAAGAGAAGAATTGAAGATGTCAGATGGAGCAATCAGAGGTGGAGTGCCGGGCTATTTTGAATCAAAAGAGTACTTGATTAGGGGAAGGAGGTAGACATACCATCTCTAATGCGGTGATGCCTCAAGTGTCTGCAATCAGATGTGGAACGTTGAGGATGCAAAGAGAGATGATTGGGAAGAGGAACATCATCGTTGGTCTCCATTAATGGATACACGGAGCGACGCCTTGAATTTGGAAGTGCACCGGAGTGGCGGCACTGTTCTTTGGGATTGGAAAATTTTGGGAGGAGCCGAGGGGGCGAGGAAACTGGAGACGAGACAGAAGGAGACCGATGGAGCGCTGCAGCAGCGTAGCTAAACTAGCTATCGATTCTTTTAGCCCGTGAGTGCTAGCTACGTGGTGGGCTTGGGCCTTACTGTATAATATACTACTATGTGGGTTGTGGCCCCTACCTCCCAGGGGCCCAGGGCGGTCGCCCCGTTGCCCCGGCCTATGGGCCGGCCCTGCTCCAAACCCTAGTTCATCTCTTGTATCCAATTCTTGTCTCAAAGTCCAGGATTGGTGCTAGTAGGTTGCTAGTAGTGTTGATTACTCCTTGTAGTTGATGCTAGTTGGTTTAATTGGTGGAAGATCATATCTTCAGATCCTATATGCATATTATTACCCCTCTGATTATGAACATGAATATGCTTTGTGAGTAATTACATTTGTTCCTGAGGACAAGGGAGAAGTCTTGCTATTGGTAGTCATGTGAATTTGGTATTCGTTTGATATTTTGATAAGATGTATGTTGTCTAGCCTCTAGTGGTGTTATGTGAATGTCGACTACATAACACTTCACCATTATTTGGGCCTAGAGGAAGGCATTGGGAAGTAATAAGTAGATGATGGGTTGCTAGAGTGACAGAAGCTTAAACCCTAGTTTATGCGTTGCTTCGTAAGGGGCTGATTTGGATCCATATGTTTCATGCTATGGTTAGGTTTACCTTAATACTTTTGTTGTAGTTGCGGATGCTTGCAACAGAGGTTAATCATAAGTGGGATGCTTGTTCAAGTAATAATAGCACCCAAGCACCGGTCCACCCACATATCAAATTATCAAAGTATCGAACGCGAATCATATGAACGTGATGAAAACTAGCTTGACGATATTCCCATGTGTCCTTGGGAGCGCTTTTCCTATTATAAGAGTTTGTTCCGGCTTGTCCTTTGCTACAAAAAGGATTGGGCCACCTTGCTGCACTTTATTTACTTTTGTTACTTGTTGCTCGTTACAATTTATCCTATCACAAAACTATATGTTACCACTTATTTTAGTACTTGCAGAGAATACCTTGCTGAAAACCGCTTATCATTTCCTTCTGCTCCTTGTTGGGTTCGACACTCTTACTTATCAAAAGGACTACGATAGATCCCCTATACTTGTGGGTCATCAAGACTCTTTTCTGGCGCCGTTGCCGGGGAGTGTAGCGCCTTTGGTAGGTGGAATTTGGTAAGGAAGAATTTATATAGTGTGCTGAAATTTACTCTCACTTGTTACTATGGAAAGTAATTCTCTGAGGGGCTTGTTCGGGGTATCTTCACCCCGTCCAGTAGAGCAAAGAGTTGCTCCTCAACCTACTGAACCTATTGAAAATGAAACTCCTTTTGAATTTCCTTCGGGTATGATGGAAAAACTGCTAGCTAACCCTTTTACAGGATATGGAATAAAGCATCCTGATGAGCACTTAATATATGTGGATGAAGTTTGTGGATTATTTAAGCTTGCAGGTATACCCGATGATGTTGCTAAGAAGAAGGTCTTCCCTCTATATTTGAAGGGAGACGCATTGATATGGTATAGGCTATGTGATGATATGAGATCATGGGACTATAAAAGATTGAAGTTGGAATTTCATCAGAAGTATTACCCTATGCATCTTGTTCATCGTGATCACAATTATATATATAATTTCTAGCCTCGCGAAGGAGAAAGCATCGCTCAAGCTTGGGGGAGGCTTAAATCAATGTTATATTCATGCCCCAATCATGAGCTCCCGAGAGAAATAATTATGCAAAGTTTTTATGCTCGACTTTCTGATAACAATCGCACCATGCTCGATACTCCTTGCGCTGGCTCTTTTATGATGAAGACTATTGAATTCAGATGGAATTTATTGGATAGAATTAAATGCAACTCTGAAGATTGGGACCTCGACGAAGGTAAGGAGTCAGGTATGACACCTAAGTTTGATTGTGTTAAATCTTTTATGGACACCGATATTTTTCGTAAGTTTAACACTAAATATGGACTTGACTCTGAGATAGTAGCTTCTTTCTGTGAATCTTTTGCTACTTATGTTGATCTCCCTAAGGAGAAGTGGTTTAAATATCATCCTCCCATAGAAGTAAAAGTAGTTGCACCTATTAAAGTTGGAGAAAAGACTGTCACTTATAATGATCCTATTGTTCCTACTTCTTATGTTGAGAAACCACCTTTCCCTGTTAGAATAAAGGATCATGCTAAAGCTTCAACTGTTGTTCGTAAAAGCAATATTAGAACTTATATGCCTCCTGAGCAAGTTAAATTAGAACCTAATATTGCTATTGTTAAAGATCTCTTGTCTGATAATATTGATGGGCATGTTATTCAGTTCGAAGGTGAAACTGCTAGAATTGCTAAACCTTGTGCTAAAGATAAACATAGACCTGTGGTAGGCGTGCCTGTTATTTCTGTTAAAATAGGAGATCATTGTTATCATGGCTTATGTGATATGGGTGCAAGTGCTAGTGTTATACCACATACTTTATACGAAGAAATTAAGAATGAAATTGCACCTGCTGAGTTAGAAGGTATTGATGTCACAATTAAACTTGCCAATAGAGATACTATTTCACCAATTGGAATTGTTAGAGATGTTGAAGTCTTGTGTGGGAAAACTAAATATCCTGCTGATTTTCTTGTTCTTACTTCTCCGCAAGATAGCTTTTGTCCCATTATATTTGGTAGACCCTTCTTAAATACTGTCAATGCTACCATAGATTGCACAAAGAATGTTGTTACTGTTGGCTTGAATGATATGGTTCATGAGTTTAATTTCTCTAAATTTAGTAAACAACATCGTGAGGAAGAATTACCTAGTAAGGATGAAATTATTGGTCTTGCTTCTATTGCCGTACCTCCTAGTGATCCTTTAGAACACTATTTGCTAGACCATGAAAATGATATGTTCATGAATGAAAGAAGGGAAATAGATGAAGTATTCTTTAAATAGGAACCTATTCTGCAACACAATTTGCCTGTTGAAATTTTAGGGGATCCACCTCCATCCAAGGGTGATCCCGTGTTTGAGCTCGAACCATTGCCTGATAATCTTAAATATGCTTATCTTGATGAAAAGAAGATATATCCTGTTATTATTAGTGCTAACCTTTCAGAGCATGAAGAAGAAATATTATTGAAAACTCTGAAGAAGCATCGTGCTGCTATTGGATATACTCTTGATGATCTTAAGGGCATTAGTCCCACTCTATGTCAACATAAAATAAATTTGGAAGTAGATGCCAAACCAGTTCGTGATCCTCAATGACATCTGAATCCTAAGATGAAAGAAGTGGTAAGAAAAGAAATACTAAAGCTTCTGGAGGCAGGTATAATCTATCCCGTTGCTGATAGTGAGTGGGTAAGTCATGTCCATTGTGTCCCTAAGAAGGGAGGTATTACTATTGTTCCTAATGGTAAAGATGAATTGATTCCACAAAGAATTATCACAGGTTATAGGATGGTAATTGATTTCCGCAAATTAAATAAAGCTACTAAGAAAGATCATTACTCCTTACCTTTTATTGATCAAATGCTAGAAAGATTATGCAAACATACACACTATTGCTTTCTAGATGGTTATTCTGGGTTCTCTCAAATACCTGTGTCGGCTAGAGATCAATCAAAGACTACTTTTACATGCCCTTTTGGTACTTTTGCTTATAGACACATGCCTTTTGGTTTATGCAATGCACCTGCTACCTTTCAAAGATGCATGATGGCTATATTCTCTGACTTTTGTGAAAAGATTTGTGAGGTTTTCATGGACAACTTTTCCGTCTATGGTTCCTCTTTTGATGATTGCTTGAGCAATCTTGATCGAGTTTTGCAGGGATGTGAAGAAACTAATCTTGTCTTGAATTGGGAAAAGTGCCACTTTATGGTTAATGAAGGTATTGTCTTGGGGCACAAAGTTTCTGAAAGAGGTATTGAAGTTGATAAAGCTAAAGTTGATGCTATTGAAAAGATGCCATGTCCCAAGGACATCAAAGGTATAAGAAGTTTCCTTGGTCACGCTGGATTTTATAGGAGGTTCATTAAGGACTTCTCAAAAATTTCTTGGCCTCTGACTAATTTATTGCAAAAAGATATACCATTTGTCTTTGATGATGATTGTGTAGAAGCATTTGAAATACTTAAGAAAGCATTAGTCTCTGCACCTGTTGTTCAGCCACCTGATTGGAAATTACCCTTTGAAATTATGTGTGATGCTAGTGATTATGCTGTAGGCGCTGTTCTAGGGCAAAGAGTTGATAAGAAATTAAATGTTATTCATTATGCTAGTAAGACTCTAGACAATGCTCAAAGAAATTATGCTACTACTGAAAAAGAGCTTTTAGAAGTTGTATTTGCTTGTGATAAGTTCAGATCTTATATTGTTGATTCTAAAGTAACTATCCACATTGATCATGCTGCTATTAAATATCTTATGGAAAAGAAAGATGCTAAACCTAGACTTATTAGATGGGTTCTCTTGCTACAAGAATTTGATTTGAATATTGTTGATAGAAAGGGAGCAGAGAACCCCGTTGCAGACAACTTGTCTAGGTTAGAAAATATTCTTGATGACCCACTACCTATTAATGATAGCTTTCCTGATTAACAATTAAATGTTATAAGTACTTCTCGTAGTACTCCATGGTATGCTGATTATGCTAATTATATTGTTGCTAAGTTTATACCACCTAGCTTCACATACCAGCAAAAGAAAAAGTTCTTCTATGATTTGAGACATTACTTTTGGGATGACCCACATCTTTATAAAGAAGGAGTAGATGGTGTTAGTAGATGTTGTGTACCTGAGAATGAACAGGAACAGATCCTACGCAAGTGTCATTCCGAGTCTTATGGAGGACACCACGCTGGAGATAGAACTACACATAAGGTATTGCAATCTGGTTTTTATTGGCCTACTCTCTTCAAGGATGCCCGTAAGTTTGTCTTATCTTGTGATGAATGTTAAAGAATTGGTAATATTAGTAGACGTCAAGAAATGCCTATGAATTATTCACTTGTTATTGAACCATTTGATGTTTGGGGCTTTGATTATATGGGACCTTTTCCTGCCTCTAATGGATACACACATTTTTTAGTTGTTGTTGATTATGTTACTAAGTGGGTAGAAGCTATTCCAACTAGTAGTGCTGATCATCACTTCTATTAAAATGCTTAAGGAAGTTATTTTCCCGAGGTTTGGAGTCCCTAGATATTTAATGACTGATGGTGGTTCACACTTTATTCATGGTGCTTTCCGTAAAATGCTAGCTAAATATGATGTTAATCATAGAATTGCATCTCCTTATCACCCTCAGTCTAGTGGTCAAGTAGAGTTGAGCAATAGAGAGCTCAAATTAATTTTGCAAAAGACTGTTAATAGGTCTAGAAAGAATTGGTCCAAGAAACTTGATGATGCATTATGGGCTTATGGAACTGCATACAAAAATCCTATGGATATGTCTCCGTATAAAATGGTTTACGGAAAAGCATGTCACTTGCCTCTCAAACTAGAACATAAGGCGTATTGGGATATTAAAGAGCTCAATTATGATTTTAAACTTGCCGGTGAGAAGAGGTTATTTGATATTAGCTCACTTGATGAATGGAGAACCCAAGCTTATGAAAATGCCAAGTTGTTTAAAGAAAAAGTTAAAAGATGGCATGACAAAAGAATACAAAAGCGTGAGTTTAATATAGGTGATTATGTATTGCTATACAACTCTCGTTTAAGATTTTTTGCAGGAAAACTTCTCTCTAAATGGGAAGGCCCCTATGTTATCGAAGAGGTCTATCGTTCCGGTGCCATAAAGATCAACAACTTCGAAGGCACAAATCCGAAGGTGGTAAACGGTCAAAGAATCAAACATTATATCTCAGGTAATCCCATAAATGTTGAAACCAATATTATTGAAACCGTAACCCCGGAGGAATACATAAGAGGCACTTTCCGGAATGTTTCAAACTTCGAAAAGGAATATGTATGTGGTACGGTAAGTAAACCGACTCCAAAACAAATTTTAAGGCAATATTTCTCCGTTTTGGAATATTTAGAAAAATAGAAAAATAAGTAGCAGTCCGGGAAGGACATGAGGGCCCCACGAGGGTGGTGGGCGTGCCCCCTACCTCGTGAGCACCTCGTGTGCCTTCCGGACTCCGTTTTCTTGCACATTATGTATTTTGGTCGGTAAAAATTCATTATATAACCTCCTGAAGGTTTTGACTCCCGTATCACGCAAACCCCTCTGTTTTTGTTTTCGAGCTGTTGCTGCTGCAGATTAGAGCAAGATGTCTTCTCAAGAGTCAATTGGGGAGAGCCGGGTATCTAATCCGGCACCGGAACCAAGGGCAAACAGTGACGCTGACCACTTTGGGCCAGCAATGGAGGAAGAGATGGAGGCTGACTTGATGAGAGTAGATGCCATGGAGGATGAAGAAGTCACCTCTCGCCTCCGAGCTGGGTTCACGATGGGGGAACTACAAAGCTCAGCTATTCCAAATTCGGTTATCCCTTCTAATGTTAGATTTCTTTCTTATGAAAATATGAAGAGGAGTGTCACTTGTTCTCCCGCAGCTATGCAACACCCGTGAGTGCAAGGAGCTTTAGCTGTCACAGGAAAGCTTCGTAAGGAAATAATAGACCTCAAACAGCAAGTCAATAAGCTCGAGGAGGAGAACCGCATCCTGAGGGGAATCATCGCCAAGAATATTACACCGACAACAAAGGAGATATAATCACATGGGTATGGGCACTCCCCTTGGCAACTGCCATGCTTGGGGGAGGTGCCCCGGTATCGTATCACAATCACAACTCCTATCTTTACCGTTTTTCTTAGTTCGATCCTGTTAGTAGTATCTTGATCTAGTAGAATAAAGTTTATGGCATGATCTAGTTTTGAGTTTTGCTTTATGATCTCTCTATGTAATCGAGTCAGTGAGCTATATATAATAAAGATTAGTGTTGAGTCAAGGGCTTGATTATTTTGCCATGATCTTGGGTGAATAAAAGAAAGAGAAAAAGAATAAAAGAAACAAAAAGTTCATATTGATCTTATTAAGAGTAATGATTTCACATAGAAAGAGTATGATGATTAAAAGTTGTTGGGAGTTGGCAGACATAGCTTTGGTCATTGTTGCAATTAATAGGAAGTAATAAGGAAAGAGAGGTTTCACACATAGATATATTATCATTGACATCTTTTATGATTGGGAGCACTCATTAAAATATGACATGCTAAAGAGTTGATGTTGGACAAGGAAGACAACGTAATGAGTTATGTATTTCTTATATCTGAGATAAAGTATGTTGTCATGGATCCTCTAACTTGTTGAGCTTGCCTTTCCCCCTCATGCTAGCCAAATTCTCAGCACTAAGTAGAAATACTAATTGTGCTTCCAAAATCCCTAAACCAGTTTTGCCATGAGAGTCCACCATATCTACCTATGGATTGAGTAAGATCCTTCAAGTAAGTTGTCATCGGTGCAAAGCAATAAAAATTGCTCTAAATATGTATGTTTGATTGGTGTGGGAGAAATAAGCTTTATACGATCTTGTGATGTGGAAGTAATAAAAGCGACGGACTGCATAATAAAGGTTCATATCACAAGGGGAAATATAAAGTGACGTTCTTTCGCATTGAGATTTTATGCATCCAACCATAAAAGCGCATGGCAACCTCTGCTTCCCTCTGCAAAGGGCCTATCCTTTATTATTATCTTCTACCTTATGCAAGAGTCATGGTGATCTTCACCTTTTCTTTTTCATTTTATCCTTTGGCAAGCTCAGCATGTTGGAAACAACATGATATATATATATATATATATATATATATATATATATATATCTAATTGGATGTAGGGGAGCATGAACCATTACTGTTGACATTACCCTTGAGGTAAAAGGTTGTGGGGCAAAACTATAAGCCCCTATCTTTCTCTGTGTCCGATTAAAACTCCGTAACCACAAGTATTGCGTGAGTGTTAGCAATTATGGAGGACTAAATGATAGTTGAGTATGTGTACTTGCTTTTTAGCTCTGACATAGACTCTTTCCGATGTTATGATAAATTGCAATTGCTTCAATGACTGAGATTATAGTTTGTTGGAGCCCAATAAGGTTTATGATTTATACTTTTGCATTGTGAATAGATCATCACTTGAACATAAGTAATCGTATGACAAAATCTATATATGTTGCTGTATGGGAATAATCATGATGCCTTCATGTCCGTATTTTATTTTTATCGACGCCTCTACCTCTAAACATGAGGACATATTTATTGTTATCGGCTTTTCTTTTGAGGACAAGCAAGGTCTAAGCTTGGGGGAGTTGATACGTCCATTTTGCATCATGCTTTTATATCGATATTTATCGCATTATGGGCTGTTATTTCACTTTATGTCACAATACTTATGGCTATTCTCTCTTATTTTACAAGGTTTACATAAGGAGGGAGAATGCCGACAACTGGAATTCTTGGCTGGAAAAGGAGCAAATATTAGAGACCTATTCTGCGCAACTCCAAAAGTCCTGAAACTCCACAGAACATCTTAAAATAAATAAAGAAAAATCCTGGTCAAAGATGAAGGCCAGGGGGCCCACACCCTGCTCATGAGGGTGGGGGCGCCCCCCCTAGGGCGCGCCCCCTACCTCGTGGGCCCCATGGTGGCTCTCTGACGTCCATCTTCTCCTATATGAAGTCTTTCGATGAGGAAAAAATAAAGAGGAACCTTTCGGGACGAGACTCCACCGCCACGAGGCGGAACCTTGGCGGAACCAATCTAGAGCTCCGGCAGAGCTGTTCTGCCGGGGATACTTCCCTCCGGGAGGGGGAAATCATCACCATCATCATCACCAACGCTCCTCTCATTGGGAGAGGGCAATCTCCACCAACATCTTCACCAGCACCATCTCATCTCCAAACCCTAGTTCATCTCTTGTATCCAATTCTTGTCTCAAAGTCCGGGATTGGTGCTAGTAGGTTGCTAGTAGTGTTGATTACTCCTTGTAGTTGATGCTAGTTGGTTTAATTGGTGGAAGATCATATCTTCAGATCCTATATGCATATTATTGCCCCTCTGATTATGAACATGAACATGCTTTGTGAGTAATTACATTTGTTCCTGAGGACAAGGGAGAAGTCTTGCTATTGGTAGTCATGTGAATTTGGTATTCGTTTGATATTTTGATAAGATGTATGTTGTCTAGCCTCTAGTGGTGTTATGTGAACGTCGACTACATAACACTTCACCATTATTTGGGCCTAGAGGAAGGCATTGGGAAGTAATAAGTAGATGATGGGTTGCTAGAGTGACAGAAGCTTAAACCCTAGTTTATGCATTGCTTCGTAAGGGGTTGATTTGGATCCATATGTTTCATGCTATGGTTAGGTTTACCTTAATACTTTTGTTGTAGTTGCGGATGCTTGCAATAGAGGTTAATCATAAGTGGGATGCTTGTTCAAGTAAGAACAACACCGAAGCACTGGTCCACCCACATATCAAATTATCAAAGTATCGAACGCGAATCATATGAACGTGATGAAAATTAGCTTGACGATATTCCCATGTGTCCTTGGGAGCACTTTTCCTATTATAAGAGTTTGTTCTGGCTTGTCCTTTGCTACAAAAAGGATTGGGCCACCTTGCTGCACTTTATTTACTTTTTTTTACTTGTTGCTCGTTACAATTTATCCTATCACAAAACTATCTGTTACCACTTATTTCCGTACTTGCAGAGAATACCTTGCTGAAAACCGCTTATCATTTCCTTCTGCTCCTCGTTGGGTTCGACACTCTTACTTATCGAAAGGTCTATGATAGATCCCCTTTACTTGTGGGTCATCAGCGGGGTATGTGGATATATATTGGAGGAAGAAGTAGGTCGGTGGAGCAACAAGGGGCCCACGAGGGTGGAGGGTGCGCCCCCTACCTCGTGGCCTCCTCAATTATTTCTTGACGCCCACTCCAAGTCTCCTGGATCACGTTTGTTGAGAAAGTCATGTCCGCGAAGGTTTCATTCGGTTTGGACTTCATTTGATATTCTTTTTCGGCGAAACACTAAAATAGGCTAAAAACATCAATTTGGGCTGGGCCTCCGGTTAATAAGTTAGTCCCAAAAATAATATAAAAGTGTAAAAATAAGCACATTAACATCCAAAATAGATAATATAATAACATGGAGCAATTAAAAATTATAGATACATTGGAGACGTATCAGGCGGCGGCTGGAGCTCGGGCGTCGGTGGTTTTGCTGCTGCAGCGTGCTAGCGGGAGAACGGATGCACTAGCGAGGTGCTATGAGGTGCGGTGAGTGCGTTAGGCACTAGTGCGCGACCAAATGGTCACCGGAGTGACGCCGGCGTCAAGCTCGTGCGACGGTGAGTTTTGGTCTTGATGGAACGGCGGCTAGAGGAGGGGAAAGACGTGGGAAATAGAGGGAGAATGCGACGGAGCTCACTGGGAGGTCGCTGAGAAGCTCAGCGTGCTTGGGGACGGCTCGGAGGTGATGAAACCACGACGGCGATCTCGGGTGCCCGAGGAAGAAGACGAGGGCGGAGGCAGCTCCACAGGGTGTCCGGGGTCATGCAGCTCGGTGGAGAGGAAGAAGACATCGACGTGGACCTCGGGGACAGGTCGACGCGGTAGGTGGGCTGCGGCTGCGCTCGGGTGGGTTAGAGAGAGAGAGGCCCAGGGAAGGGGATGAGCACGGGGAGAGTGAGGGAGAGAAGCAGGGAGGTGTGTGGCGTCTCCAGGGAGTAGCGGAGGCAAGCAGGAAGGCAGGAGGTGGCCGAGCGTGTGCCGGCGTGCGTCGGCCACGTGCGCTGCCCACTGGCGTGAGGAAGGCGACAGGGGGAAGGCTGCTGGGGTGGGCCAACAGTGCTGGGCCGGCCAGGTAAGGCCAGGTGAGTTTTCTCACCTTTTTGTTTCTGTTTTCTATTTCTTTTATTCTGTTTTGATTTAGTTCAAAGACCAAACAATTTTTATAAATTCTGAAATTTATTATGTGGTCTGATACAAATTATTCAGAGCCACTCACAAGTTTTCAGAATTATTGAAGTTATGAAAGTATTTGTAGGAAGTTATATCTCCAATTCAAATAAGTATTGATTTAAATTCAGAGACCAAATAATTCCTTAAAAATGTTCCAAAATTTTGGTCTGGTGTATAACCCTTGCCAAAATTGTCAAAACTATTTTTAGGGCATTTTGGATTCATTGAATGCAATTTAAAGGGTTCTTGCCCTTCTTTTAAAATAATTTCTGAGGCTTGAATAATCCTCATTTCAATTTTCTTGAAATTAACAGGATGCATGATGCTCACTGATGCAACTATCTGCAAACAAACTCTAGGGCTATGAAATGTATTCAAAATTTGTTTGTGTTTAAATTTTGTTGGGATTTTCCAAATTGTTCTCCATTTCGAAATTTGTTCTAAAAATTCAAAATATGTTCGTGATTGAAAAAATTGTTCTGGTTTTACATTTTTTGCTCATAATGCAAAAAATGTTCATGTTTACAAAAATGTTCAGAATATTAAAAATTGTCCCTGTTTTCAAATGATGTTCGCATTTTCAAAAAGTGTTCGGGAATTTAAAAAAATGTTCATGCTTCTCAATTTTTTCAACAATTCAAAAAATGTTACCATTATCAAAAACTATTCAGAATATTAAAAACTATCTCACAAATTCAAATACTATTTGTGTTTTCAAAAAATATTCGCGACTTTTGGAAAAAGTTCAACAATTGAAAAGGAGTTCCCATTATTGAATTTTGTTCTCAAAATTCGATAAGTGTTTGAGTTTTTTGTTTAAATCAGGAATTTCAAAAAATGTTTGCACTTTTCAAATGTTGTTCCCATTATCAAATTTTTGTTTTCAAAATTTTATAAATGTTCACGTTTTCATCACATGTTCAGGAATTTCAAAATTCTTTTTGCTGAAAAATGTTTTTAGTTTATTTTTTGAAAATCTGAAAAATTGTCCGAGTTCTTCAATAATTTATCGGATTTTCAAACATTGTTCATTGTAACAAGAAAATCACAATTTCCAAATAAAGTTTAAAAAATTCAAAAACCTCTCTGGATTCTGCATTGGAATTAGTTCATAGAAAATCACGCTCCCCTTTTGAAGTAACGTTTGTTAGCTCCACTGGTTAGCTGCTTTCATACACAAGATGGAGGTCCAGAGTTTGAATCATAGCATTTTAGCGCGCTTCCTTTTTTCTTTTTCACATCGCTATGCTACTGTATTTTTTTTGAGACAATATCGCAAGTTTTATTCATCACCCATAATGTTTACAGGAAGAAAATCAAGATCTCCTGGTTGTCCTAGCCATACATGACGACCAAAGTCTAAGGACAAAGCATATCTAGAGAGATTGTGAGCCTCGAAATTCGAGCTCCTAAACTCATGAACTCTTTTACATGAAGAGAAAGAGTTTGCACGAAGCAATATTTCATGCACAATATCTCCATAGCCGGCCGCCGAGTTCTTCTGGACATCTTCGACCACCCTCTTGCAATCTGTAGCGATTTGAATGGAGTTCTCATATAGATCCTCAGCCAGAGATTGGCCTTCCCTTACTGCTATTGCCTCTAGTGTGCTCACATCCGTTATAAACTCGAGTTTTAAGATCGAAGCACCCAAGAAAACTCCCCTGTGATCTCGGCACACTGCTCCCATGGCACCAAACTCCCCTTGCTTGGACACTGCCGCATCCACGTTCATCTTTGCATGACCCTCTTGCGGAGGCATCCATGTGTGTTGTCCCATGCTAGCACACTTCGTAACACTGCCAGCTCCTCTGTCGATCATCTCCAAGTCCCTCAAAAAGGAGAGAATGAAAGAGTTAGTAGTAAATGGACTATCAAAGATCTGTTCATGTATAGCTCTCCTTCTTGCTCGCCAGACTGCCCAAAGTGTCACCACCATCCTAATGAATTCCCCCTGCGGCAACGACTCATGCAATGTGAAAATCCAGTTTTGCATCCAAAGGAAGATTGCCCAGCATGGTCTCCACTGTCTCCTCAGAACAAAGTGACCCGCTACTATAGGCACGCTCTCTACAGTGCCCACTATTGGGCCGGCCCAGTCGCGGGGTCCCTGCGTGCGTCATGTGGCTGTTCAACGTAAAACGCATCGAATAGGAGCTCCCGCAATCCGGCGCATACCTGTCGGTGTACTAGAATAGGGGTACCCTAGTACCCCGAACTTGTGCACGGGCAGTTGCAGCACCCCGCGGCAAGGCTTGCCGGGCGAACGCCAAGACCCTCCAAGGTTCCCTTGGAGCCATCCAAGAGCAAAGTATATAAGCTAAGGAGACAAGACCCCGGCAAGAGGAGCTTGCCGGGAAGGCCGACCAAGGCACACCAAGGAACTTGCCGCGACGCGCCACGCGCTCCGGCAAGGCGACAAGGCCCCGGCAAGAGGAGCTTGCCGGGAAGACTAAACAAGGTACCTCAAAGCCCGGCGAGCGACAAGCCTCCGGGCCCGACAAGATAGCAGCAGTGGCAAGGCGCTTGCCACGGCAGGCGGCCACTCTGCGCCCATGCTCCAGCGCATCCACCAACGTGTCGCTCTGGGGGCCTCTCCGGGCGCGCGTGGCGGGAAGCTGTGCAGCCAGCGGTGCGCAGTGGCATGCGAAGCTGACAAGATCGCCATCGTGGCGAACGGTGGCACCCCTAACGGTCCTTTTCTGCACTGTTCGGGCGACTCAGACGGGCATTTAATGCCCTTGTCCCCTGCCGTCAGAATTAGGTAGGGTGCACTGTACAAGCAACTGTATCACCTACCTTGCTTTTTACGTTTTTACCCTCCTCTGCGTTGCCACCTGTCGGTGACCCCTTTAGCGTATAAAAGGAGGCCCATGCGCAACGTAGAGGGGGTTCAGACAGTTTTGCTTCGATTCATTCGTAGCCCAGAGAACATCGTACTCTCGCTCGAGAGCAAGAACACTAGATAATACAACCAGACAAGCAGCAGTAGGAGTATTATCTCTCCGGAGAGCTCCGAAGCTGGGTAAACCGCTCGTGTGCTTTGCCTCGATCTGCTCTTCGTGCAACCTCCGCCCCCCACCGAACTGAAAGGGGCCCGGTCAGCCGGCCCCATAGGTGTTTGTGGGTCAGTTTCCCCCGACATCTTTGGCGCGCCAGATAGGGGGCGTCGAGATTGTGTGAACCTGATCCGGTGTTCACACGAGCTAGATCTTCGTTCCCTTCATCAACATGCCACCGAAGAAGAAGACTTCGGCGGCAGCCGCTCCGTCCATGTCGTTTCTGCCACCGTTGGAGCAAACGGGTGGTGGAGTGGACGCCGGCGGAAGAACAGCCATCGATGAGGGTGCTCACAGTGCTGCCAAGTCCAAGGACAAGGCAGCACAGACCTCGGCATCCGTACGCGCACCGCGCCCGTCTCAGGAGGCGCGGGACCAACAACATCATGGTGTTCGCAGCGCCATACGTCCGCTGGGCCAAGATCAAGCTGGTGGATCTCGGGACGCTCAAGACCAGCACGCACGCCAGCATGCTGGCACGAGCGGGGCACGGTCGCCTGGACGGGATACTGCTCCTTCTAACATAGTTAGAAGTTCGAGCACGTCCCACTCCTCGCGCCGTCCGCCACTGCCACCCACCACTCCAGCAGAAGCTTTGGCGCGAGCTCAACTTCTCCTAGATTACCCTCCGACGTCGGACAAGATCGACGAATGGAGGGCCACCATCCAGAGTCTCATCGGCTACGCCAACGGAGACACTCCACGGCGGCCGAGCGCGTCGCCGCCGCGGCAGGGTTGCCGGACGCGAGCCGGTGGCGACGAAACGGGCAGAGGTGCAACTACCATGCAATCACCGCCCCGAAGGCCAAGATCGCCGACTCGCCGGATCCACCTCGACAGCGACTCCACTACATCGTCGGATCCACGAGCTCATCGCGATCAGCGCCAAGTTCTTCATGATCGACAACAAGAAGACGCTCGAACCCGCATCGAGTGCCGAAGAGAAGCGCGACGTCAATCCGACAAGCGCGCTGGGCCCTCTGTTGACATGCATGCGCCAGGGGAACCAGGCGATCTGCCGTACGCGGTAGGTTGTCCTGCGTTCACTCGTGAGCTGCGGCAAGTCCAGTGGCCCAGTACAAAGAACTTCAAGCCAGACGTCCCGGAGAAGTACGACGGCAAGACGCATCCGTCAGAGTTCCTCAGCATCTACACCATTGCAGTGCAAGCTGCCGGGGGACGAGATGACAAGATCCTTGCCAACTACTTCCCGCTGGTGCTCAAGCCCAACGTCAGATCCTGGCTCATGCACTTGCCGGAAAACTCCGTATCCTCTTGGGCTGATCTGTGCCATCAATTTGTCGGCGCCTTCACCGGCGGACACAAGCCTCATGGCCAGGAGAGTGATCTTCATTTGCTCGCCCAGAAGGAAGGAGAGCCCCTGCGCAAGTACATTCAGAGATTCAGCAGTGTGCAGCACAACATCCCAGATGTCCACCCTGCCGCGGTGATCAGCGCGTTCCATCAGAATGTGCGAAACCGCAGGATGCGGGAGGAAATGGCGATGTGCAAGATAAGAGATGTCAGTGAGTTATATGCGCTGGCCGACAAGTGTGCACGTGCTGAAGAAGGGAGGAGACTCCCCGGAGAAAATATAGGAGCAGGGGGATCTGACAGTGAAGATGCTGCCCCGGCAAGGAAAAACCGGCGGGGGAACAATAGAAGGAGGAAAGGCAAAGAAGTGCTAGTTGTTGAGCAGTCCGGCAACGGTGGTGGCGCCAAGGAGGCCAAAGCTGCCGACTCCGGCAAGGAGGTTGCCGCGGAGGTGGCGGTCGCCGACAAGTAGGACGGCACCAACAAGCAGTATTGCAAGATTCACCGCACCAAGGGCCATGATCTCCAGAACTGCAAGAGGGTCGAGCAGCTTGTTGAGCAACAGAAAGCTGAATACGAGCGGCGCGACAAGGAGAAGGCCCAGGAAGGAGCTGGTGGATCCGGCAAGAAACGTCCCGGCCGAGGAGGACGCCGCGGCAAGGCCAAGCAGCGGCAAGGAGACAGACCTCCTCGCGGCCGCGACAAGGATGAAGATGACGGCGACGATGAAGATATGGATGATGAGGACACTGATGAGAAGGAGTTCCAGAAAGCCACAGAGGTCCTGTGCATTGACGGTGGTGCTTCTCTGCACACCTCGCACCGTCAGCTCAAGCAGTGGGTGCGAGAAGTTAATGCAGCAAAACCACCCGTCGAGTCACGCAAGCCTCTGAAATGGTCCAGCACGCCTATCATCTTTGATATTGAGGACCACCCTGATCGCATAACCGCGGTAGGGTGTTTCCAATGTTGGTTTCACCAACAATCCGCAACCTCAAGGTCACAAAGATGTTAGTTGATGGCGGGGCCGGCTTGAATCAGATCTCCTCCGCGGTGCTCCAGAAACTCCAAATCCCTGACAGCGAGCTCGAAGAGACCGGTACATTTCAAGGAATTAACCCGGGAAGGAGCAAGCCAAAGGGAAAGATCACGTTGCCGATAACATTTGGCAGTGAGCTGAACTTCAGGACTGAGAGGGTCACGTTTGACGTTGCCGACTTTCCATTACCTTACAATGGAATCCTTGGCCGTCCGGCACTCGCCAAGTTCATGGCAGCCTCTCACTATGCATACAACATACTGAAAATGCCAGGCCCAATAAGCGTCATCTCTGTCCCTGGCGACAAGAAAGATGCTCTTATCTATGCCGACAAGATCTACCGGGAAGCAGCAGCCGCCGCAGAACACCAGACCCTTGCCGCTAAAGCTCCCGAGGGGAAGAAGAAGACCAAGTCCGGCAAGAGCTCTGATGCCCACTCCGGCAAGCGCACCTCTTCGGAGTGCTGCGCTACCGTCGAGGACGCACCATCGAGCTCCACCGGCAAGTGTAAGAAGGCAATGACAGCTCCACCTGAGACCAAGAAGGTGTCCGCCAAGGAGGATGGCGCTGGTGGTACCTTCACCATCAGCGCCACTCTTGACCCCAAATAGGAAAGCGCGCTCGTTGCTTTCCTGCGGGCGAATGTCGACGTGTTTGCATGGCAACCGTCTGATATCCCCGGTGTTCCCAGGAAAGTAATTGAGCACCACCTTGCCGTCTGTCCTCATGTGCGGCCCGTCAAGCAAAGAGTCAGGAAGCAGGCAGTGGAGCGCCAAGAATTCATAGCAGAAGAAATTAAGAAGTTAGAAGCAGCAGGCCTTGTCAGAGGAGTACTCCATCCCACATGGTTGGCCAATCCTGTTGTTGTGCGCAAGGCTAACGGGAAATGGAGACTTTGTATTGACTTCACTGATGTTAATAAAGCTTGTCCCAAAGACCCATTTCCCTTGCCGCGTATTGACCGGATTGTTGACTCCACAGCCGGATGTGATTTGCTTTCATTTCTTGATGCATACTCAGGATACCATCAGATCTTCATGGCAGAAGAAGATGAAGAGAAAACTGCATTTATCACCCCGTGTGGCACGTACTGCTTTGTACGGATGCCTTTCGGTTTGAAGAATGCTGTTTCAACATTCGCAAGGGTAGTCCACCACGCTTTTGAACCACAGATGCACAGAAATGTGGAAGCCTACATGGATGACATAGTGGTCAAGAGCAAGAACAGGGCGACCCTAATTCAAGATTTAGACGAGACATTTGCAAATCTGCGCAAGATCAACCTCAAGCTCAACCCCGAGAAGTGTGTGTTTGGAGTCCCCTCCGGCAAGCTTCTCGGGTTCTTCGTGTCTCAGCGGGGAATTGAAGCCAATCCCGACAAGATCAAGGCCATTGAGCAGATCGAAGCACCAAAGCGCGTCAAGGATGTGCGAAGGCTTGCCGGTTGCGTGGCTGCTCTCAGCAGGTTTATCTCTAGATCTGCTGAACGTGCCCTGCCATTTTTCAAAATTTTGAAAAAGGCAGGTCCAATGAAATGGACTCCGGAGGCGGAGGCCGCGCTGCAGGATTTGAAAAGATACCTGTCCTCCACTCCAACACTTGTCGCACCTAAGCCGCAAGAGAAGTTGCTGCTGTATATAGCAGCAACCAATCAAGTGGTTAGTGCTGCGTTAGTGGCGGAGAGAGAGGCAGATGATGAGCCGGCAACCATGGAAGATGCATCCAGCGACAAGCAAGGGGCTTCGCCGACAAGCTCTGGTCCCGACAAAGATGGATCTATGCAGGAGCACGACAAGATGCCAAGGAGAATGGTGCATCGCCCAGTTTACTTTGTCAGTTCCCTTCTGCAGGGGGCTAGATCAAGGTACTCTGGTGTGCAGAAGTTGCTTTTCAGCCTCCTCATGGCCTCGAGAAAGCTGCGCCATTACTTCCAAGCACATGAGATCATAGTCGTCACTCTCTTTCCACTAAAGAGGATACTGCAAAATCCAGAAGCAACAGGCAGGATTGTCGAGTAGGCGCTGGAACTGTCAAGCTTTGGCCTCAAGTTTGAGAGCACCTCAACTATCCAAAGCAGAGCATTGGCAGAGTTCATAGCAGAGTGGACGCCAACCCCAGATGAAGAAATTTCAGAGACAAGCATCCCCGTCAAAGAAGCAAGTAAAGAGTGGCTGATGTACTTTGATGGTGCCTTCTCGCTGCAAGGCGCCGGTGCAGGCGTGCTGCTTGTCGCACCCACCGGAGAGCACCTCAAGTACGTAGTCCAGATGCACTTTCCTAAAGAGCAAGCAACCAACAATACTGCAGAGTATGAAGGATTGCTTGCCGGTCTCAGAATTGCAGCAGACCTTGGGATTAAGAAGCTTATTGTCAGGGGTGACTCACAGCTTGTCATCCTCCAAGTGAACAAGAACTACCAGAGTCCGTTGATGGAAGCGTATGTTGATGAAGTGAGGAAGTTAGAAGAGCACTTTGACGGCCTGCAAATGGAGCATATCCCAAGAGCTCAGAATGATATTGCTGACGGCCTGTCAAAGTGCGCCGCACTAAAGTTACCTGTGGAACCAGGGATCTTTGTGCTTAAGTTGACTCAACCATCCGTAACTCCATCAACTGGACAAAGCAAAAAGAGGAAGTTGGTTTCTGGTGACTACTTTCCGGCAGAGCTTCCCGAAGCCGCCGCCAAGAAAGTCCCCAAGATCAACACCAAGGATGCTGAGGGGCAGTCTGCTCCGGCAAGCCTTATGGTTTGTTCCGTTGAAGCAGACGCTCCCGACAAGTTTTGCTCCGGCAAGCTTGCCGGGGACCATCAAGCTCCGGCAGGGCCGCAAGCCCTTGCCGTAGAAGCGGATGTTCCCGCAGCAGCAAATATGCCTTTAGTCCTTGTTGTCGAGCCGCAAGCTCCAGCATGGGCACATCGGATTGTCCATTTCCTTCAGACAGGAGAACTTCCCGAAGAATAAGAAGAAGCGGAAAGAGTAGCCCGGCAGTCAAGTATGTACCAGTTTGTCGATGGCATACTGTACAGAAGAAGACTCAACGGTGTGAAATTGAAGTGTATTCGCCGGGAAGATGGACAAAAGCTGTTGGCAGAGATACACGGAGGCATATGTGGTCACCACATTGACGCGAGAGCACTTGCCGGCAAAGCTTTCCGGCAAGGTTTCTTTTGGCCGACAACCCTCCAGGATGCAACTGCACAAGTAACCAAGTGTGAAGCGTGCCAGTTCCACTCCAAACAGATACACCAGCCAGCTCAAGCTCTCCAGACGATCCCTTTGTCCTGGCCATTTTCGGTCTGGGGGCTCGATATCCTCGGCCCCTTCCCCCGAGCTGTCGGGGGCTTTGAGTACTTGTACGTCGCAATCGACAAGTTCACAAAGTGGCCGGAAGTGCAGCCAGTGAGGAAGGTGACAACACAGTCGGCAGTCAAGTTCTTCAGGTCGATTGTTTGCCGTTTCGGGATCCCTAACAAGATCATCACCGACAACGGCACGCAATTCACGAGCCGCACCTTCATGCAGTACGTCCAAGACCTTGGCGCCAAGGTCTGCTTTGCTTGTGTTGCTCATCCGAGAAGCAACGGTCAAGCAGAGAGGGCAAATGCTGAAGTGCTGCGCGGGCTCAAAACCAGAACTTTCAACAGGCTGCACAAGTGCATAAGGAACTGGATCGAGGAGCTGCCAGTGGTTCTTTGGTCGATCAGAACGATGCCAAATCGAGCCACTGGCCAGACACCGTTCGCTCTAGTTTATGGAGCAGAGGCAGTTCTCCCCACGGAACTCGTATACGGGTCACCTCGAGTGCTCGCTTATGATGAGCTTGAGCAAGAACAGCTGCGGCAAGACGACACGCTGCTCCTTGAGGAAGATCGTCTTCAGGCTGCTGTACGAGCTGCTCGATACCAGCAAGCTTTGCGCCGCTATCATAGCCGCAAAGTTAAAGCCAGAAGCTTCGAGGAAGGCGACCTTGTTCTTCGGCGCGTTCAGTCCGCCAAGAATTCCAACAAGTTGACGCCGAAGTGGGAAGGCCCCTATAGGGTGAAACGAGTCACAAGGCCCGGCACTGTCCGCCTTGAGACCGAAGATGGCATTCCGGTGAGCAACTCCTGGAACATAGAACATCTTCATAAGTTTTTCCCGTAGGGCGCGGTTGCCGGAACCCGTTCCGGCAACCACCTTTTGTACAAGTCTTGCCGCTGTTGCATGTAATCCTTTGTACAAAGCCGGGCGCAGATCCCGTGCATAAGTAAAATCCCATGTGCTCCGCACAGCTTGTCCATTTAATGCATTAGTTCATTTCTTGCATGCGATTGTCTGACACTTTGTGCAGCACCTACATCCGGTAAGCAGTAACGAGCCGAAGAGCTCCATATTATTATTTTCTCTTCTTTCTTTTTCTTTTAAAGGAAAAGAAGGTTCCCTCGCACACAAGTTTGCCGGTGGGGGAAGGAGAAGATTGTGGTGTGGACCAGGCGTCGTTCAAAGCAAAAGTTTTGCCTTGCCGGGAAGCAAACGACAGAAAAGCTAAGTTGCCAAAGTTTGAGCAATCAGTTTTTAAATTTTTAGAGTTATCTTCCTCGAACGACCCTGCTTTGTATGGAAAACCTGTGCGCGGAGGAACCAACTCGTGGCTAGTTGCGCCCTCACTTTGTTTCGAGTCTGCTCAACAGCTTGAGTGTGCTGCATCTAGTCGCGACAAGGTTTCTTGTCGGAAGCAGCGCCACCAGCAGGCTGCTGAAGTTCCGCACTCAGCGCTCGCGGCTCGGGCGCTTGCGCCGACAAGTTCCCTAGAAGCGTAGGGTAAAAACATACAAAGGAAGGAATCTAGTAGAGGAAATAACATAGCAATTGATAACAGAAACAAAGTTATATTACAAGATAACTTGTCGCAGCTCTAATAGACTGTTTTCATAACATGATTAGCAGCGACAAGGGAAAAGAAGAAATAGGCGGCCTAGTCTACGCGTCCGCCCTCGACTCTCTTGATCTCGCTCACCTTGTCCACAATGGGTGCGACAAGGGCCTTGAGTGCATCCAGATCGGCGTCAGGCGGCAAGGACCTGAGGACGTTGGTGAAGTTGAGGCCTGGGTTGCGGAAGGACACCTTCATCAGCACCTTCTGGAGAACCCCGACGCAGATTTTGCGCGACTCGTCGGCCAGCTGCTTCGGGATCCTTTCCCGGAGCCGCTGGAGTGCCGTCGCCACGCCCTTGAAGAATAGTCTGAGCTTGGCGCTGGGTTGAAGGCTCTCATCGGAAGGATATCCAAAGTCCTCCATCCCCAGCTACGCCAGCTCCTCGTTGATGACGGCGGCAGTGTTCACCAGACCCTCAGTCCAGTGCTCCACTGTGTCCCTGAACGAGTTCTGGGTAACTACAATGCTCTCCAGCAGCGCCGCGTCAGCCTTGACCTTCTCCGCCAAGGTCTTCTCCCGCTCCTTGGCGGCGTCCAGTGTCTGCGTCAGCGTGGCGAGCTTCAGCTCCAGGTTTGCTTTGGTATCCTTGGCGGCTCTGAGCTCCTTGCCCCTCTCAACGAGAAGGCCTTGCAGCTCACCGTGGGCGGCAGCATCCTTCTCGCGCTCACGCTTGAGCGCGGCAAGCTCCTCGCCGCTCTTCCCAATATCGGCCTCCAGCCGCGCCACCTTCTTCCCTAGCTCTTTCTTGGCGGCCTCTGCAGTTGCCGTGGCATCCTTTGCCTCCTTGAGCGCCCCGCCAAGTGCCCGCTCACGCTCGGCGAGCTCTTCCTCGTAGCTGTCGAGATGGGCCTTCCGCTGCACTAGCTCGCCTTCCCACGCGGACTGCTTCTCGGCGGCCAGCCTTTGTTCCTCCTCGGCCTCGGCCTTCTCGAGAAGAAAGGCCGTGCGCTCCTCGTCGACTCACTCCCGCTCCTGCGCCAGGGACCGGAGAGCTTCTTGATTTTGGCCCCGGAGCTCCTCCGCACGCTTCTCCATGTCCACTCCCGCCTTCGCGACAAGCGCTTCCCGGGAAGCCAGCTTGGCTTGCCGGGCGCGGTAGAGTGACAGCAGCTTCCGCAGCAGCTGCTTCTCCTCGGGCTCGCCACTGCTGGTGCCGGGCACGTCAACCAATGACAGTCCAGCAGAGGTGAGCACTTCCCCGTCAAAAGCTTCCCCCTCGACTGGCGCCCTGGAGCTCGATGCCCAGGGTAGCTTGATGAAGATGTCGTCGCCGGCCTTCAAGTAGGCGCCGGGCTGGGGCTCCTCGGAGCCCGGCTCCGCAGAAGCGGCAGAGGGTTCGGCGGTCGGCGCAGCGCCCGACACTCCTGCGGCCTCAGGGTCGTCAGTGCGATCGACCGACCCCTCGCCGGCTTCCGCAGCTGCAGCCCCGGCGGCCTCCTCGCCGATGGTCTCATCAGCACCAGCACCTTCCTTGCCGGTGCCCTCTGTCTCCATTGGCTCAGCTGTAGATGGGTCTGAAGAACGAAGGAGGGAGAAAAATCAATCAAAAATCCAAGAAGGGAAAAACAGAAGAAGCAGAACCCAAGGGAAAGTTTCTGGGCAAGTGGATTACCTGCGCCAAGATCTCCAGCTGCGGCCTCGGTCGCCGCAGGATCAGCAGTGCCGTCCCTTGCCGAAGAGTCCCCCCTTGCCGGAGAGCGCTCCCTTGCCGGGGACTCCTCCCTTGGCGGCGCAGTCGTAGCAGGTGGCACTTCGGGACCGGCCTCCGGGCGCTCCTGATGAGGCTGCTCTGCTCCTGCACAAGCCAACAAGCAAGACATCAGCAAAGGAAAAAGCACTCAAGCGCGCCCGGCAGCAGAAGGTTAAACTAAAAACTTACGCTGGGGGCTGCGCTGGGGGCTGCTTTGAGGAGTGATTGCCGGGTCCGTCAAGGTGATCTCGGATCCACCCCCTATCGACAAGGTGGGGTCATCTTCGATGACGATCACCGCGGCCTTGGCCCTCTTCGCCGCTCTATGGGCCAGCGTCCTAAAAAGAAAGGAGCCCAGATTGGAGCAAGTCAGATACAAGATATAAACAGCAAGATTGAAGAACTACAAGAGCACCAAAGAGACTTACTCTTCTTCCTCCTCGTCGGAGCTGAGCGCGGAAAGATCGAAGTCCGGCCCTCCTCCGGCGCGGCGAGGTGGAGGAGTAGGATCCCTTGCCCGCTTGGCGGGGGCAGTGGCGGTGGCCCGGGAAGATCCCGCTCCAGTTGCCGCTGTCGCGTGAGGCGCTCCCGCAGCAACATTGCTTGCCGCGGTAGAGCGCGTCGCGCGGCTCGGTGGCTGTGCAGCCGGCTGCCGCCCCCCTGCGTCCCCGGCCCCGCGAAGGCGCCTCCTTGGCGGGGTCGGGGGCTCCGCCTGCGGCAAGCTCTCTGAAGGCTCAGCCTCCTCCTCGCCGGCCTCGCTCGACTCGGCTTCGGAACCGGCAGGCTCCTCTTCACCCATGAACTCCGCGCGTTCGGCAAGGTTTGCCGCCTCTGCAGCCTCCGCCTCCTCCACGGTGAACCCGAATGCGCCCGCAGCAGCTGCAGCCGCAGCCTCTTCCGCCCTAGTGGCGATAAGCTGCAGCTCCTCGTCGGCGGTGTCACGGATGAGGCTCTTCTGCTCGTCAGCGCGGACCGGTACTTCCTCCAAGGTGTCGAAGAACGCTCGCACAACGTCATCCGCAGGCTCTTGCCAAGTTGGGACGATGCCGTGTGAATCGCACAACGGCATCATGGCGCGGATCCGGTCAAGTGAAGAGTTGTTGCACAAAGGAACTACACCCTCGGCAGTGTGAATGGGTGCTGGGGGTCGCGTTTGAATAACTCCAAGAGCATTGCGTCCAACTCCAAGACGGTGAAGTTGTAGTTGAGGCCCGGCTGCAGTCTCATGATGTCCGCCGAGTTCTTGAACTCCCAGGCGGGCCTCCCCCTCTCCTGCAGGGGGGCAATGCGGCGGCGGAGGAAATCTGCCCCGACAGCACCTACAGTGAGCCCGGCAAGCCTGAGGCGAAGAATCCTAGTGATGGCGATCTTCAGCCTCTCGTCTTCCGGGGCCACGTTGCTCCAGTCGTTGCCGCGCACTATTGGAGTTTGGCGCACTGCGGTGAAGGGCTACGGATTCTCCTTGACGATCCAGCACCACTCCGCTCTCCACTCCTCCCACTTGCTGCGGAGCTCACCATCCAAGTACGCCTCCTTCTCGCGGACTCTCGAGACCCAGGCAATCCCTCCGGCAAGCAGCTCTCCTCTCTCTACCCGAGGAATGAAATAGTGGCGGAAAAGGGCAACGCTAGGGTGGACTCCGACAAAGTTTTCGCACAAGTGTGCGAAAACTTCCATGGTCAGGACAGCATTGGGGGTGAAGTCAAGGAGGCGGAAGCCATATGTGTTCATAATATCATAGAAGAACTCCAAGAAAGGCGGGCAGAGCCCGCAATAGAAGAACAGTGGGAAGAACGGGTACCCATTTGGAGCTAGCTTCGAAGCGGTAGCCGGGAGTACCCTCGTGCGCGGATGCGCACGCGTCTCCGTCACCCAAAAGAGGTAGAAGTACTCCCTCAGCTCCTGCACGCCGAGCTGGGGGGTGAAGATCGCCCGCTCCTTCCGCAGCGCCGCGAGCCGCTGCGCCTCGGCCGACTTCACACCCTTTCCCTTGTCAGCTTTCGGGCCCATGGCGGAGGTGGTGGAGAAG